>NC_051157.2:40166335-40466335 GCF_013339745.2 Dermacentor silvarum | reverse complement strand
TACGCTTGAAGTGACGACCAGTGAGGAAGGTACGGAGTGCTTTATTTCCTATTCTACTTCCGCCAGGAGGTACATAAATTATAGATTTGGCTTTCTTGAAAGTCAGTCACCTAAAGCTTTCTGGATTTCGACATACGCGCTGTTGTTCAACGGTGGGAGTTTATTGTTGTGGTAATAGTGTTGAAAAGAGCTCTATAATGGGTTTTAGTTTGTATTAGAAGGCCTTTGAATGACTGCAACCAAAGCGCGTGAAACACTATGCCAGTTGTTCTGTCTGCCCGTCAATTTATGTGCTAATTGTAAGCACTATCAGCGTAACAATACACAACTGATATTAATTACCATAGTACGGCACAATACGCTTAGATTGCAATGGTTTTCCAAATCGGTACATCTAAATCTGTCATTTTCGGGTTCAAGTGGTTCTACGTTGTAACATGCACAGACCGATCTGCATGGCGGATGACTGGAACTGAACAGACTTCACATGAAAATACATTAATTCATTGCATATTAGGTGCAATACATTATGAAATGTCCTCAGTTACAGTTGTCCTGCCTGGTGGATCGCACAAGCACAGCGCTCAATTACGCCTAATGTAGATGAATGTAGCCTGAATGCAGCCTGAATGTAGACACAATGTAGGCATAATGTAGATTTGTGCTGAAGTGCGCAGTAGTGATGGGGGCTGCATTGCAGTTGCACATTTCGCAGTTGCACATCCTTTAGAATATTAAAAAGGTGACCTTGTGAAGAGATCTAAGGTAGGCACTTAACACGCGTAGTTTGGGCATTCTAGCCACTCTTACGACGTCTGATTATCATAAGCTACACTTGCAGTTACAGTGAGAAACCCAAAACATCGAGACTGGCGAACTAGTTTTTCATTTCCAATAGTCACTCAGCGACTAATGGGTTGCTTACTTCTTGAGATATTAAATTTCAAACAGAGAAGATGATACAGGAAGCGACAACTGCTCCATATATAGTGTTTTTACGATGCTGTTGCACCTCTACGATGTTTAAGATGACCGAGGCGTTAAGCGGACCATGATTTTTGATCACGCGATTGAGGTTGCGCCCTTCTCGCGTCCAAAATTTCCGTTGTTCATTATTCGTTGAATTTTGACGGAAACTGGGCAGTAAGGGAACAGCCATCGCTGTGTGCATGTTTGGTAAAAGAAATACGTAGTCGTTTTGTCACCCGAAGGGGGCGTCTAAAGTGAAGTTTTTCGTGTGCTGCGTGATGAAGCGTGACTACTTTTTTTGCCTTTTTGAATGCCTGTGAAGCATAAAAGAAATGAACATTCCTATATCATTGAGCAATAAATGAGGAATTTGTGTTTGCTGATTATGTTGTACAGACATGCTAAACCACAATGCATCGTTCGCGATCATTGTGACCTAACGTATCTGAAAGAAACTAACACACAAATAACGCGAATTAAACCCTCAGGGTTTCGAGAAAAGCAGTTCTCTACCTCATATCTGCACAACAGTATTTTGGAAAAACTACGTTCCTTTATTGAAGTGCACGACCAGAGTACTCTTCGACAGTTCGCGTGTATGTGACTTAGAAGAATAAGGGTGCTTAAATAAAGGTTAACATCGTACTGAAGTAAATTGCTGTCACTTGTGTAAATTAATACCTATTTGCGTTTCGTTTTGCAGCCCCTGGTGGTCCACCGCTTCACGTCAAAGTTGAAGCCACTGGTTCCCAATCCCTAAAAGTGACGTGGGAGGTATGTCGAAGCCGATCCACGTAATATACATTTTTGTTTTCGTGCTGATTCCAATTCCTCCTTGGGGAGCTTTATTTAAAGCCAACAACACTTGCGTTATTTTCTGTGTTTCAGCCATGGTGGCGATGGTATACCCGTGGTACTCCAACCTTTAGAACAGAAGATCATCAGGCGTAATATTTTGCGCAATTGTTATTAATTTTTAATCAAAAGCGCTCATAGCGAGTCACAAGCTGAATGCGCTACCTGAATCTTCCGCAAATTGGGATAAGAAAGATCAATCCTGACCTCCTCTCGCCACACCACAAACACGATAAGAAAGCCGGTAACAAGAGCGAACGAAACTCGCATGGAATAATTAAAAAAACCGTTCTTGTAGAAAGTGCCTCTTCTGGCACCTATTTTCTGCTAACTGAATAAAACTTTATAGCTCAACCACTCACGGCAACTCGTTTGTGAGTTATGTTACTTAAGCGCGAGAGCAGGTACCATTTTCATTTCGATCTGAATCTCGGAAGTATTTCAGCTCGACGTTCTCATACAACACTAAGCTAACTTCTGTCGCCAACTTTGCACGCAACATCATGTATTGCTGACTGTTCAGCCAAGTGGTATTCATATAACGCAATCACATAGCACCATCAGAAACATGCTAACACTCAATAACTTTTTTTCTAGTTGTGAGCTGATGTGACTTCGAAGTTACCAGAAAATCAGCAAGCATTCCTTGCAGATCATTTGCGAACCGCTTTAGTCGGACGCTTTATCATCCCGAAGTTGTCTCTTCATCTTCGTTGTCACTAAAATATGTTTGAAGTTGTTGGTCAATAACGGAAACCAAGGCCATGCTTTGTAAATGTGCTTTGTGGACGACAGAACTATTTTCTTGTCAAATGCATAAAGCCTCTCCTACTCGCTGCTTTCTTTTGTTTTTTCCTCCTCTTTTGTCACGCGCAGCCCCCTCGCAAGGAGCTTCAGCATGGCAAAATACAAGGCTACTACATCGGCTACAAGGAGGAAGACCGTGACGACGCCGAGTTCCAGTACAAGAATGTGGAAGCCCTGGAGACCGGCGGTTCTCGGCGCCACCACATGAGCCACCTGACCAATCTCAAGCGCAAGACCAGCTACGTGGTCAAGGTGCAGGCCTACAACAGCGAAGGGGCAGGGCCTATGTCTGACGACATGAGCGCCACCACTCTAGAAGCAGGTGAGCTGTTAACGTTTCTTGGGAATATTAAATGTGGGGAAAGTGGAATGTCTTGCTTTCTGTTACCAATCGAGAAATAGTAGAAGTTGTTAACAATGCCACTGACCTCGGTTTACCTCGGCCGCGTACTGCCCTAAACAAATGTCAGCATTCTTTAATCTATCTGTCCTCCTTCAAACAGCAAGCGTCGTGGGTAGTGTCAAAATTCCTTATATTCTAAAGAATAACGTACTCTAGAGACCACTAACTCTCAAGATGCAGTGGGTTCAAGCATCATATACTGATGTCTCTAATGGCGAAGGGTGCGTGGCAAGCCTCTGTAACTTCTGCTTCATCTTCTTGATGTGAATGAGAAATTTATGACTTTCTTGGTTACTTACAGTGACAGACTTTTTCATGTAGCGTAGAACGTAGACTTACATAAACTGACGGCTTTTCTTTTTAGCTCCTCAAAATTTATGATATTTGTGTTGCCAAAATGTGAAGTGAGATATATCAGAATGGTATTGTCTGGTTGTGTTTCTCGTTATAAGCGCAACATGACTGAGATATGCGTGCTTATATAAATAAAATGAAAAGAGCAGGTCGACATTTGTGAGTGAGTCTTGCATGAATCTCACTTGAAATGAGATAAAACGCAGTTGCTCCAGTGTGGCCTGCAGTATGCACGCCGCAAAAGTCCTGGCAAATTTATACACGTGTATTCCAGCTTTCAAAACAGTGCTTGTCGTTGCGAACAACCAACGTCAATTCATATTACTTTACTGCATTACGATCCACTTTTAAGGGAAGGCAAAAATAGTATTCTGTTGTTGGTCACAGCTGCGGTATGACTAACAGTCATGTAGAAAGTTTTTTTTTACGCAGAAACCTACATAGTGTCTCGTGACATCTATTTTTTTTTCTTTTTCGTGATGAGGAAATGTTGCAGATGTATTGCTTTTAATATATTGTTAAAGGTGATCCCCTTTAGAGTGACCCACACAATACACACTTTTGTTCGTTAGCTGAGCCTATGCTTGCCGACCAATTTCAAGCTCTTCAGGTGACTTTACACAGCAATTTGTATAATGGATGCAAATTGCTTGTAGCATGCATTCCTTCATTACCAACAAGGCACTTTGTATGAGTCATCATAGCTGTTTTGTAAATGTGGCATGCACCACCATGTGTGCAAACAGCTAGTGCTCCCCCTCACTCACTTGTTTTTCTTTCTATGCACTTAATCCCATTCTCCCTCTGTGGGCGAGCAGACCACACGTACATCTGGTTGATTTTCCTGAGTTTCTTTTATTGCGATAGCAATTATATGGACATTCCAAAGCAGATTTCTGCCGTCGGCATCGCCGTCGCCGTCGCCGTGAGGTTCCGTATGACGTCAACGGCGATGAAATTGTCGCCGCGCTCCAGACGCTGTATGTGCGAGTGAAAGGGCGCGAGGGACGCTCGCTTTCACGGGGAGCGAACGCATATTGGCGCTGAGCCGTGCTCCCTCAAGGGCTGCAGAAGATAGCGCCAACCTTTCCCTTTCCCTCAAGAACCACTTATCATCACGTCGGAGAGCAAACGCGCGTTCTGCGCCGGGCTCCCTGAAGGGCCTCAGAATTAAGCGTCTCTTTCCTCCTTTCCATATATAGAGAGCAAACGCAACTTTTTCGCATTTTGAGCTAACGCGGGCAAAACGCCGATGGCGTCGACAACAGTTCTGCGTGTTGTTGCTACCAAAGCCGCTCACCTTACGTCGTATGACATTGCTGTGTTGCTATCGCATTCATTGCTTCGCCCTTAGGGCGAAACTGTGACATTTTTTTTCCGTCACACGAAAGCCTGTGGGGGGACGGGAGGGAGGGGAGGGGAGGCGACGTTTAGCTGCGGCACCAAATACGTATTTATATAAAAACGCCGCGCGCGTTCGGTGCGAACGCGGGCAAAACGCCGACGGCGTCGACAACAGTTTTGCGCGTTGCTGGTGTTGCTGCATGTCCAAGTTTACACCGCTGATAAAACTACTATCCTTACTCCGTATAGCTCTCTACTAATTTGCTATCGCAATTGGTGCTTCGCCTTTCGGGTGAAATTGCGACAATTTTTTTTCTCCCTATTTTTGATTCTGCCATCGGATGCAAAGTTGTCAACTATATTATGCCGCCTTCCTTCTTCCTCTGCTAGTACCACCAACATCACCGGCGCTGATATTCAAGACCAGTACAACCAGTTCGGTCACTGTTGAGTGGGAACGTTATCCAGACGATATGACAGTAAGAGGTAAGTGATGCACACATCACGAAGGCCAAAAAGGACTGAGCTTGTTCCTAATGCAATCATTTGACACCTTTGTCAACACAGTCCCCAGCTGTGTATTAATAACCACGAGGACAGACCGCAGAGTGTTTACCCGGGTTGAAATGTTTAGTAGTGCGGTAGCCAACGTGACACTTCTCTGGTTAACATGCCTGCCTTCACTCTTTCCAAAATGAAAAAAAAAAATGCTAGCAGTCTGTTAAGATACTCTAGCTTTGTAATTTATTTTAAGCATCCCTGCCCAGCTTATGATAGCACCAATGCACTGTACTTCTGACTTCATCCTCGGTGTGGCACCACCGTTGTGAAAGTATGCATAGCCTTTCAAATCGCCGAGTCATAAAGCATTCTCAGCATTCGAGGACGTGATGACGTGCGTTTCTTGCCAGCTAATCGAACAAATAAATCATTGTCAAAACAAAACATTTCCATCAGTGTGTTCAAAATTAATAATTTGCCGCGAACTACGTGTCGTTTACGAAGATTATTAGTAGGTTACACCTTCCATACTCATTAAAAACGCGTTACTGCGCAGTGTTGTAGTTGGAACGCCACTTTAATTTGTAGCGTCTCGTTTGTCATTTGATCAGAATTGATAACGAAGAGAAAAACACAGGACGCGCGCTGCTTCGTAAATTAAAGGCTTTAATCGAAAAGGCAGGCAACTGTAAACTGTCTTTTTTTAATAAGTTCGTTATGTAACCGTCAGTTTCTTGTTCTTGTTTCTTTTGTCAACTGTTCTATCAGTTTGATAAACTCAGTTTCACAGTTTGACAACTGGTTTATCAGTTAGATAAAATAGTTGTGAACTGCTAAAACCAAATAAATTGAAACAAAAAGAAAAGCTTTTTTTTTCTTAACAGTGTAGTTCCGATTTTTTTGTATGCCGAAGCCATAATTCCCGCCACCTGCGTCACATTAACACGGGAGTGGGCACTCAAGCATAATGACGAGTTACAATATGGCTGGCGTACGCGACACGTTCCCCACGAACAGATGTCTAGTCTAGTGCATTCCGGGAAGTTGGCAATACTACAAAATTTAGTTCTCACTGTTTTCTCTGGGAGCGCGTAGTCTAGGCAAACGCTTTTGTAAAAAAAAAAAAAATGCCACATTCAGAACTGAAGTTTCCGGAATAACAGCCACTACCATTCTGTACGAAGAAATCTGGGCAGTGTTTAGCAGTCTTACATTATACTCCATTGTTCACGATTGAGTTTCTGTTCTCCAGACGAAAAAAAAAAAAATCCAAGGTTTTCATACTACTGCACATATAAAACGCACAAAATGCAGTGAACACAAAGAGTAAAATACCCATACTTAACAAAGTAACATTCACATCCTATAAATCTGCTGGGTCAATTCACTTACCGTATCTAAGAATTTGTATTCTTGTATATAGCGCGCGAAGGTGCCATCCCTTTTGTCCCACCGTTCAACTAGATGGCGTCTTTGGAGTGCCGCTCGTCGATCGATTCAAAGTATTACTTCTGCTCACGTCGTGTAGGTGGCGGCCCCAGTCTTTCCCGGACATATGGCGGCAGTTTCTCATCTTTTTTATTTTCTTTCGCGTCACTGCTTAGAGCTTGAACAGACAACATTATAAATCACAGATCGTGATGGTTATTTATAGTCGCTTCCATGGAATTTACAAGCCACTTGATTTAAGTAAACTACGCTTATTTAGCTGGTACGCTCGCACTTGATTCTCACGCCGCTCGTTTCCCGATGAACTAGATGGCGCCATTGTACCGGTAGTTATTGATTAGCTTCGAACGTTGCTTGCTGGTGCTGCTTGCAGATGGCAGCTCCTGTTTCTTGCGATAACTCTTGCCATTCCCATTAATTTCGATTTCCCGTTCTACAAATATGAGCGCGAAACCAGCCATAAAAATGGAATTTTCTATACAATGGATGCTGTAACAAGAATAATTTAAAGCCTGGTCTATAGTCTCTCATGCGTGAAAAATGAGATATTAGGTTACTAAAAGAGTGCAAGTATGAAGTACAGTGTTGAGTAGAAACCCCAAGAAACATTTTATCAGCTTATTTTTTCCTGATATTTGATACAGGTATTTGATACATTGCTTCGTTTGCCAAAGAAATTGATTTCTTGCACTTGGAAGTACTAGCACGAGTGAAGGTGTTGCAGTTGAGCTTTCACGAGACATACGCAATGCTCATACATATCATCATGTGGCTAGAAGAAAATGCCGACTAACATTACACTTAGTTCTCGAGAGGAAAGAACACTAGTTTGCTCAGGAAAAGTGTGGGTATTGACATGTGCGCTTGTGAGCCCTCGCAGAGCTTTAAATTATTATTCTCTAATTAAATTAGTTTTCATCCTAATCGCTATAATTTTGCGACTGTAAAAGCAAACATGTCACTTTTTAAGGCTGTATTTATTAACACGTGTGCATGATCTTGTAAATAACCCTATCCAGTATTCCCGGTAACTGTGCTGCTTAAAAGAAAACAGAAAACGCAAAATCATATGTGATGACGAATTACGATGCACGTGAGCTTCGCCATCCATGGTGAAGCACAAGGGTTGGGTATTCTAGATAATCAATGACACTGCGGTCACTTTGTTTTCTCCGCGACATGCTGCTTTTGGATATTGATCTTCATGGGAGAAAATGAGATCTTCACAAGATGCTCTGCAATTACTTTTTTGATTTCAAAGACTTACCTGCTATTTATAACATGTCACATATCGCCGTTTTGCAATAACGGGACATTGACATTCGACCTGTGCCCTTTTCCGCAACGTCCTTATACTCTAGTTTCGTTTTATTCGCGAAGAGATTTGGACCGTCTTCGCCGATGGGTCGGGTTTCTTACTACAATATCACGAATTACGAGGGACTGTCAATGAATGTGTCAAAGTTACATAATTGTACTCCATGGCGCTAGAAACCTCATTTTAACTAAGTCAAGCTATTAAGGATGATTTTTGTGCATGTTCTGCTCAGTGCCCTTAAATGTAGGGCTATTCTATCTAAATTTAGTGTATTGTCGTTTATGCCGCGTCTCTTCATAAAAAAATAATAGAATGATCTGAGCACTCAACACAGATGCAACAGTTAATTGCTGGTAGGAGGCATTGTGAAAAAGGAAATGTATAAAGTCTGTACTATAGTGAAGAACTGGTGGAAACAAGTTGCGTACATGTACACCGCGACTGACGGACATACGGAATTTTCACCTTGCATATTTTCCCATGCTTTGTTTTCTTTTTTTCTTCCTCTCACCGTACAGACTACGTGCTCCACTATCAAGCCGAAGGTGGCGACTGGCAGCAAAAGGCCATTAGCACTAGCTCTAACAAGTTCACGCTAGAAGGACTCAAGTGCGGCTCGCTCTACAGTTTCTACATGACTGCCACCAATAGCCTCGGTACTGCAGAGCCACGTGACATCATTTACGGCAGAACCAGAGGCGCAGGTGGGTGATTGCTGATGTGTTGTCGCAAGCGTGAATGTGACCTAGCGTTATTTCGAGGTAATCCTGTGGAATCTGCTCTGTCCGGTACTTGGCTAAGGTGGTGAAAGCAGCGTGTTTTAATACAAAAGGCAAAATAAAGCACGATGAATCAGCCATATACTGTATAAAGTCATTATTTATCATGATATTTTACTTTGTAAATCGACGTCAACGTTTCTTATTTTTTTTAATTATTCGCAGGACCATAACCTCAATAATTTCAGGAATATTTTTGTTAATATTAAGGTATTTGTGTCCTAAGTAGCTTGTGTCCACGCTGCTTACATTATTCACTAGTTTGCTGCAAAAACACATCCGGTTTATAAATTGGACGGCCATTATCAACAGTCTATGGAACTACACTTCCTGAACATCGTTGATCGGAATTTTTGAGTTGTGTAATTTACCCTTGAGGACTTTGCTTTAAGACCGCTTATGCAAAATGAAACGTTACAATATGGAGCCAGGTAATGCCACACAGTGGCTTGTGCCAACAGCGTTCTTCAGCACCTAATTATGCACCATTTCTTTCGTGCGACTAATGTACAATGCGTGAAAAAATCTTTCTATTGCCTCTATTTGTCCCAATTTGTAGCGCCGGTCTCTTCAAAGCTGGAGAACTTCATCGACGTGAACGCCACCTCGGCGACATTGAGGCTGGACATGTGGCAGTCGGGTGGCTGCCCGATACTCCACTTCGTGGTACACCTTAGGCCGAGTGGCGGCCCTGGACAAACGCAGCAGCAGCAGCAACCCTGGAAGCTCGTGTCGGACGCCATTCCGGGCCATCAAAGGCACTTCGAGTTGCGCCACCTGTCGCCCGGCAGGGAGTACGAAGTTCGGGTCAGCGCCCACTCGGATGCCGGCACCACCGAGGCGGACTACTCCATCAGGACGCTCAACAGGTCGCACATGGGTCAGTGTAATGATGATGATGATACCAAGTTCAGTTAGGTTCACTACAAGATTGTGGAATAACGCATCAGTGCAACAAATTGTTCTGGAGGTTTTAACAATGTTCATGAGACACTGATATAATATCGATGTATTGGTATTCAACGAGTAAGTATTTCTTCATATTCTCGTTTTCTTTCTTTGTACTATATAGTATACTTGGGTTTTTCTTCCGTCATTACAAGTGCGATATTGTGTGTGCCTATGCGTGTGCGTGCATGCGTGCGTTTTTTAGGTGTGTGATGTATTCGATCATTTTCTGGTAGTATCGCGAAAATCTGCTTGACTTGCTTTTTCTCTAGTATTATTCTTCAGTAATACTAATCATATTATCTAGGACGGAATTAGGTAATGGCTCAAAACTGGCAATATAGCAACGCAGTTTGTCACACCTGTTCCATAGTTAAACGGTTGTTGCCTATAAGCACCATTTCATAATACCGCAAACATCTCAAGTACGGGATGAAAGATCAAAAGAACAAAGGTCATTGTTTGCAAAGTGTTTTGCAAATTGTTTTCCTGCCAGCATTTTTCGCCACTGCGGAGTAAAATTTAGTTCGAAGTAAGCGACCAAGTCGTCAGTTGCCTTAATCATTTGTCGCATTCTTGCGATGATTGCCGTTCTATGTCGTCCTACCAACAACCCGGGCTAAAAATCGTATTGCAGCACGATTTCAGCCTATCATCTACATCGTACAGGTGTAACGCAAGGGGCTTCGCGTGATACGTTTGCGTTTGTCTAACGCAGCCGGAGTCAGCTCCACCCATGGGTCGTCGGGTGTCCAGGCAGGAGACGGTGGCGACGTGCCACTCTACCGAAACCTGTCCATTTTGCTTCCGGTCAGCGTGTCCGTGCTCGTGCTCATCGTCGTGGTCGCTCTGGTCATGGTCTGCTTCCGGCGGCAGAACGACGCCTACAGCGCTGCAGGTACCGGCGATGAGAACCACATGGGTGAGCATCATCGTTCTTGTTGTCGTAAACCTTTTGAGTCTATCTGATCAAGGCCGGTAGTTTATGAAAATGATAAGGAGGTGATAACGCCATGGTTGCTGGCATCCTTTATGTGCAGCTATGAATTTTTTCATGATGATACTCTCTGGTGGCAACACAATACCACACTGCAAGTGTTTTAAACCTTTATTTATGTGCATTATTGCCTACAACATATTGTTCATTGCACAACAATTAGCAATGGTGGCTGCTCAAGCTCAACGGAAGAAATTAGCCCATTTATAGAAACTGATGCATGAGTCTTTGATGCTTTGTGTCATCGAGGCTTGAAGCGGAAGAGCCCTTTGCAATAACCTTCTTGTTTCTCTCAGGTTTGTTTGTAATTACCATACCTAACCTACTCTGGCTACACTTTCCTCTACATTTACATTGGTAACTAGCACCATTATGTTCCTTAAACATTTAACACCATGAACATTTTAGACATTTACAGAGCTTACGAGAAAAAAAAAACTGGATGAGGGAGTAAAAGGACAGGAAAGACGAAGACGAATTCAGTTGTAGACCAACGTTCTTCCTGTCCTGTTGTCTTTTCTTTTTATTTTTTCTAAAGTACGTATTCTCCCCACTGAGCACTGGAAGTATTCAAATGCCAAGGAAAGGCTATATATATATTTGTGATTTCAGTGATTAAAACCCAGGTGCACTTGTGTTACTCGGCGCATTCTTAGACCGCTGAGACGCGGCACCCGCAAAACTTTGCAATGAAAATGCTTTTCCAAGGGAAGCTCTTTTTGCGAACCCTACCGGAAATTGCTGACTATGGATGCTGCTGCTGCTGTTTTGTCGGACAGATCACACACAAAAAATAACAGAACTACGGGTCCCAGAGTTGGACCGAACCTCAGTCGCCTGGCGCTACATTCCGATACTTAACCATTGGTCCACAATCCTTTCTCTCACTTTTTTTTAATCAAGCACGAGGTCACGTGATAAATTACGGCCGCCGCGGCCACATTTCGATGGGGACGAAAACCAAGAGCTCCCCTGTACGTCGCATTGCATTGATAAGAAACTCCAACTGGTCAAACGTAATCCGGAGTACCCCACTACGGCCTGCCTCATAATCAAATCATGATTTGGTGCGTAAAACCGCAGAATTTAGATTTTAGTGCATAAACATAAACATTGCATAAGATTACGCTTTGGATAGAATGACAATAACTAAAATTTTACGCACCATGTTTAGTTTTATAGCATTTAAATAAACACTTCATGAAATCTTCGTTTCATATTCATTGCAACATGCACGTTGAATACACATTATTATTATATCGCTCTAACTTCATCCGAAAAAGTGTATGAAACAGGCGAAAATCCGCCGACTTACAGTACTAAGTGTTTATGATGACTGGCACGGCTACGGCAAAGTATCTCCAACCAGGTCGACAGAAAGAACCTAGCAGTGAATGATCCCTGCAGTAGGCAGGTAAACAGTCCGGCGAGGCAAGCCACCTGGCCACCCACCGCTAGAGTTTTGGAACACCGCTTGGCAGTGACGAAGCTTGTTTTTCCGTAGCATAGACTTTCCCACGCGAATGCCACGCTTGGCGGAACAGCCTAATCGATACAGCAGGCTACCTGAGCACTGATTTGTCAAAAAACGTCAAAGCAACACAACGAGCGTTGTTGTTCGAATGTAGTCAACGACTACATTCAAACTGACATTTGACACATGCAGCGTTATTCTTCGTCCTCTGAGAACAGCAAGTGCAATATTAAAACGTTTTATTTACAGAAGCGTAACGTCACCTCCGTCCTAAATACTTGGTATAACCAAACCGACCGGTTAGGTTGCCGCGACGTCCCTCTTGCTCGGCTTCGCAATGAAGAATCCTGTCATGCGCCGTTGGCATCTGACTCGCGCTCGTCGTCTGACGTGGTTGCTCTAAGCCGGGCTGAACACCGAGTTGTTCGCGCATCAAATATTCACGGCACTTCGTTCGAATCAAGCAGCACGTTTCGAAGAACGGAACGACACTCTCAAATAACGTCGCGGCGGAAACGCGACTCTCAAATATTTAGGGGCACACGCGTCCCGAACTGTACAAGAACCGGCACGATAAGACAAAAATCGATGCCTTACGTATAGGACTTCTCACCACGCTTTTCTCTTTCGCCATGCCTCGCGGCGTGCGTCATAAACTTTAACTCGCGTTCGGCGTTACTCTTCGGTCCCTTAAGCTGCTGCATGCAGCAAAGGAAACGATGAGCCAGGCTTCCATACGCTCGGCTCTCTGGAACAACAAAGCCGTACAAAGTCACGATTACTCCAGAGCAAGCGCAGACATGCAGAGACAAAAAGCAAGTGCAACAAGAAAAATATATAGCCACGAATAGGCGAAAGCATTCGCCGACACGGCTGTACTCTCTTTCTCACGTTCGATGCAAGCGACATCTTCGCCGATGTCGCTTCCCAAAGCCAGTTACCTTCGTTGCAGGCGCTCTGCCGCAGGACACGTCTAGTCTACTTGACGTGCCTTGTTTTCGCAGGGAACTCGAGCACGCGAGGCATTTGCGATGGTGTTGCGTAAGCCGCCGTTGCGTGCCTAAATTTGATTCTGTGCGCGCGCGCGCAGCGCGCGCACAGACGAGGGACTCTGTGCGATTCCTGTATGAAATGTTCATAGCTGAACGTATAAGAATGTATGCGACTGAAGCAGGGCCTGGAGCTCGGAGGCTAGAAGTATTTTTTCTTGTGTTAGAAAGATAATGCTACGCCTAGGACAGGTGCAAACTGGTTTAGGCACTTTGAGCGCTTTGTAACCGGGTCATTGACATTTCGAGTCACGTGCAAGCGATGTACAGGCACATCACTGTTGCTAAAGCTTGGCGAGTTCATAATGCTGTTTGCGGCGGTTCTTGTGCATTATGCAGCCTGATTTCATTTTCTGTCCAACTGCGACCTAATGCTACTTCCACTGAAACTACCATGGATAAAAGTTTCGGTGGTGTTCGCCATATTTTTTGTTTGTTGCAGAAAGAACGAGGGTATGTTAAAATTGCCACCTTCCTTTATTACGTGGTCGCAAAGTTGATTTCGCTCTCTGTATGTGGCGTCACAGTCTAGCACTTCCATATCAAAGCCCAGCATATACGTCCTGCACCTCCATATCCAAAAATTACATATGACCCTATATGCGAGATCTGTGACAACATAAAAATTTTCGTTGAGTGTGTTAGGAGCATGTGGCTTATTTAATGCGGTAGCAAATAACATACTCTGCTCTAAGACGTTCATGTCCACATCCATAGAACGGCTTAATGTAATGCAACACATGGACAAATTTCAAGCACACGTACATCCAGTGCAGAACATGTGCAGAGACTGTATCAGGGACTTAGTAATGCACATTCGATTTATGTTCATTGAACTGTTGTTTAATATTTATGGCAGATAATAGTATACTGTAATATTTAATTCATTTTGCGAACTCTATTTTACCATACTATTTTTCTGCCATTTTAGCCCGCCAAGCATGAAGAGAAAATCGAAGCTTTGTTTCCGCACTTGTTACAGTGTTCGATTGAAGGCTAGAACGTTTAGAGTTGAAGCGCGAGGTAGCCACCAGCCTTGAATCACTTTTTCATGCTTAGTGATAATGGTCGTGCTCTTGTTTGGAAAGTATAGATGCTCATTGTACTTTTTTTTTCACGGAGGACCTTACGTGTAACCAAAGAAAGTCTGAATGATTCAATGAGGAGAATGGTGGTTGTATAAGCGTGAATATACATACCAAAAGGAAAGTGAAAAAGAAAGGCAGAAGAAAAAAAGTTTAAAGATTTGAGCACTGATTAAACTCTCAACTGCTATAGTCTCCGACTTTGTAACCTTTCACTAGTGGTTTGTGTGATATTTTATTGCGATAGCAATTATATGGACACTTCAACCGGATTTCTGCCGTCGCCGTCGCCGTCGCCGTGAGGTTCCCTATAGATAATATCTTCGCCGCGCTCCGTATGCCCGAGCGGAAGCGTGCGGGGACGTGCGCTATCCCGGAGAGCGAACGCACTCAATCACCCACGCGCAAGCAAGGAAGCGGGAAGCCAGCGCCGGAGGGAGCGCGGGAGGGGGGGGGGGGGGGCGCACTTCTACTACAGTACACTCTACTTCTACTCTGCCAACAACAGCGCTCGTCGCTCGCTCGTCCGCTCCGTCTCTTATCTCCACACGGCTCTGACCTTTATGCGCCGTGCATTCGCCACTCAGTTTCCGTTGAAGCGATAGACCGCACGTACCTTCGCCCGCGGCGGCGTATGCGCTCGCTGCCAGCGTTTTGACAGTCGTTGTCTCCAGTCATTCAGTGTGATCTATACATGTTTGTTTGTGCGCGCTCACACCACGCTTGTTCATTCAGTTAGTAATAGTCGGGCCACATTTTCCAACGCACGCTACACATGCAATGCTGCCCGGATCGGCAGTGCAGCGCTACAGGTGTAACCCTCCGCACGCGCTGCCCACGGGAAGCGCTTCTCATCAACACCACCGTTTCACAGGCGCCTTCTCGTGGTCATCGAGTCTCTCTTCATGTCGATCTACTTACGGCGTAGCACACCTGCTTACTTAATCAGCTCATGTTTACTACAATTCATATTGCTACCAAAGCCGCTCACCTTACTTCGTATGACATTGCTGTGTTGCTATCGCATTCATTGCTTCGCCCTTAGGGCGAAACTCTGACATTTTTTTCTTCTATATTTGGTTATTTAGCCACAAATATGCTCGTCATGTTCTATAACATGCTCTCTTTGTATTGATTTAGGATGAAACAGCGCACAGGGGCTGCTTATACAGCTGATGGGGAGCAATACTGCATGGGAAAATAGTGACTACATCCGCCTTCCCCATTTGCTTAAACTACAAAAGTATGTTGCAGCACGAACCGGTTTATATTTGTCGGTATATGTACTATCGCTTCAGAATAAAACATGATTAGGAAAACAAAATATGTACAATACGTATTTCCCTGCGCACATCGCCAGCTAGTGTGAAAATGATAAGAAACCGTGAGATTCGATTAGAGAAAGTTAGTTCTGAGGGCTAGAGTACAAATGACGCCCGAGTACGCAACGATATAACACATTGCAATTTCAAGCAAATAAGCGGATGATACGCTCTACTTTGTATCTTGCAGTGCGGATTGCATTTCCTTGTCGTAGTACGTACGCCTCATCTGCAGTGCTTTACAGATCTTACTAAGAGTGGTATTTGGCTGACACCTAAGCGTTTTATTTTTTCGTGATGGGACATCCCGTCAAAAGTGTTCATAGATCTATTATTTTGTGAACAGCAAATGAATGCCATCTACTGTTAATTATCTGTTATTCTGATGCTTCTTTTTCTTCCGCATCGCGTATTCAGCAAATAGAGCCTTTTGTCGTTTGTCATTATGCAAGGCTGCACTCACTGTAGGCAGAAATGACAAGCTTCGGCCTGGTGCCAACATTTCAGCAAAGGGTCTGGTGTTCTTCAGGGCCCTGACGAAGACAAGTCCTAGTTATCAGCAGCGCACCTGAAAACACATGGATATATAAAAAATGTGGACTCACATTTTTTTTCTGTGTTTGTGAACTGCCAAGTGCGCTAGCCCATCAGCGCCCATTAAGGAATACAAGGCTGTTATAGCGCCGTGGGCACTGGGCTTAGGCTTCCCTTGTTGGCTCGCTGTTGATCATTTCAAGCCTGCACCTTCGTGCGACCCATTTGTATAGTAAGGCTGAATCAATGTGTCCTAATTGCAAACTATAGCTATTAACGTTGATGACTCTAGTCAATCTTCATGTTGTGTCCTTGCAGACGATCCGCTGCGCAAGTGTCAGGGCAGCACGGACTCGATGAGCATGACCGAGTTCTGCGCTAAGAAGGAGCGCCTGCAGCAGCAAGACGCCTACGGGAAGGCCACTTCCTACTACGCCTCGCCCACCCGGAAACCCGTTCCTGTCGCATCGGGATCGAGGCGAGGTAGACAACCTGCATGAATGTGTCTCGTGCACACTGATCACGACTTTCGTAGTGTGAAGGGCTGTGTTCCTATATTCAGTGTAGACGGCCAAGGAGACACCAGTAAGGACCGCAGTTATATTAAACGGACGCTAAATGAAACTGTTGTGTCGAGTTATAGATTAAAAGATTAGGCTTCTGGAACAACGCATTCGTCACTCTTATCAGGAACAGAGCTTTTGTGAGCGAGGAAATTACAAAAATGGAAAGATCGGAGTGGCGCCACCTATGTTGGACTATGGTATGGACTATCCCTCAGTTGACCCCAACTCTGGCTGATTCACAGAGAGAGGCAGAGAGGCAGGACAAGTGAGGAGGAGGAAGGCATGGGCCTACCATAATGCCCGGACTGGGGTTTCAGTTCCTATGGGGCTAATAATTGTTATTTCTCTCTCTCTCTCTCCCTCTCTCTCAACTCATCCGTTTTGGTGCGGGCGATTCAAATTGAGGAGCAGCAGCGGAACCTTTGGCCATTTTCTGCGCAACCAACTGATATATTGGCACACGGAAAACGATTTTAAACTTCTAGACAAATAAGGTATTGATTTAACTGTGCTTAATATTTTCCTTTAGTGCCCCTCCAAATCTAGTTCCAATTCTGACACAATCCCGGCAAAAAGCCAGCCTCTCGAAGACAGCGTCGAAATCAGAAAGGATTCAAGCTACTTTGCTGTCGAAACAAGATGTCGGCTGAGAAGCCTGCCTGGAACTTCAGCAGGAAGCTCGCCTTTACACAAGGAAACGTAGCAACGCTTTCTTGTGCGTTTAAAAAAAAAAGCCATGTTGTGTTTTTCGTAGGTGCGCGCGCACATATTGTTAAATTATATCGGTCATATTTGTTTTTCTTGGCTTTCTCTACACGTGAGAGCACGTCAAATCATAAAGACACGCTATAAATGTGTTCCCATACTTGGGTTAAAAGTTGTCTTCTTAGCCATCAAAGTAGACTGGCTTCAATGTCGGCTAGAATTCGAGTACAGCCAAGGAAACGCGCAACACACAAGATGAGAGACCCACGTGACAACCCACTATACACCAAGAACATTGGACCATTCATACGTAGTAATTATAGTGTTTGGTTCAGTTTCGGGACATCGTGATATTCACTACTACAAGGCTGAAATCCCTAAATATGAACGTTCCGGGGTGGCACAATCATTGACTTAGATCACTGTTTTTGCTAGCAGCCTGAATGTTATGTTCGAAGAAAAACATATGCGCTGCACTTAGAAGTACTTGTGGATGAACTGGCAAAAAAAAATCCAGAATTAGTTATGGATTTGAAATATGGATGGTGGGCTTATTTGAAAGAATTTAGCGGACGTGTAATATAACAGAACATCTCTACTATACCCGTATAGTTTTGTGCTGTGCATTCGTTGTCTAGATAGGAAATTTGTCTGGCATTTACTGGTAGAGTTTAGAATAGTTGATATTGCAGACATGGCGACTTCAATTTGTGTACCTGAGTGGATGCAGATGCTCGAGTTTTTTGGAGTGTTGAGCGTCGTCAGAAAGGTAGTCTGTACATCGCTGTTTTTAGTAATATGTGCGGACATTCCGAGATGTTACTTTTGGACGACAAAACATGAAGTCATAATCCGACTTTATCTGACTATTCACGCTGTTTCAATTTAGTGCTCCGAACCGGTATTTCGGGTAATCGCGATAATCGGCTGGACGTAAGTTACTCAGCGATGCTATATACGAAAAAGAAAACAAAAAAACTAACAGACCCGTACACTAAATGTCTTCTCGTTCACCTTATCACCAAACCTCCTTCACTTTTCTCTCCAATTTCGCACTTAAGGTTCTCCGCCCAATGTGAAGCCTTGGCTACATGCGCCATCAGCGTAGATTCAAACGCGAACAGGTCGAAAACGACAAATACGCGTTATTGCGTTTATAAGTTAACTTACATTTGCAGCATTGTCATGATTCAGGATCCAAAATGGACAATTTGCACTACGTCACGTTGAGAAACTGGCTACAGAGTGATCCAGTCGTCCTCCCATGTAATTACATTTAAAAGGCATTGTGCTTACCGTTATTTCCGTTCGCATTTCAATTTGCGCTGATGGTACACCTGCTCAAATGACATCCTTAAGGGAAATAGGGCAAGGCTCAACCGTCGCTTTCTACGTGATGTTTATTTCAAACGATCCCGTTAATGTGAGCTTGAGAAAGCGTTTTTTCGTCCATTATGCCGAGGAAATTTTTCAAGTGTCTCGCTACGTTTTGCTGCTAGATTGTATACTGAACCACGTCGCATCGTTACCGAGATCGATGCAATGGCAACGCTTTTATTTGATTTTTTTTTTGCTTTACATAATGCGTCTTATCAATCTTTTTCCGGAGGGTAATATATGTTGTGAACACCGTCAGCGAGTCTACAGAATTTTTGAGCACGACATTTTTCAATGACAAACACGGAACGGTGTTCTTACTTTACGGCTGAATGGCAAGCTTCTCTAGGTGCTCGAGAACAGGCAGCTACCTTCATTAGTGTCAAGTCTAAGACTGCTTTCATCAATCTCTTTCACTCTTTCATTGCTGCTCGCAACTGCCGCTTTTATCTTCGTTTGATCTGCGGTCACTGTATAGAAGTACTCTTTCTTGATGAAAAGGATACAGAAAAACAACTCTGCATTGAACATTTTGAAGTAGTTCACAAGGGGACTGGTTCTGTGTGTTCTTCGTAAGAACCAACGCTTATATTCCCACTTGCAGCAAAATATTCAGGACGAAGAAGTGACGTCGTCATTGAGTTCTCTCAAAGAAAAATTTTAAGAAGTGACTGTTAGCTGATATTTTAGCTCTCTAGTAACCGCAGTCCGTAGTATAGTCATCGTTATATTTAGAGTTACAGTATCTATCTCGTATACCCCCCCCCCCCCCCTGCCTTACACCGGTAGTTAACACAAAGAACTTTGCGCAAAATTTCCGCCTGTTATACTGCATTAGTCGCAGATTTGAAGGCCATCTCTTCTAGCGAATACAAATTCAGCGACGCTGCTCATACTGCTCACCCTTTAAATAAAATATGAGTGACAACTGCCACTTAAGTCGATGTCGCTTTTTCGATATGATTTTTCGAAGTTACGCTCGAGACGCACACAGATAAAAAAGACTATTTTTATGAAAAGAAAAGTAAATTCAAAGACTTGAGTGCAGGGATTCGCAGACGTTAACTTTGACAGCTTCTCTGAAAAATTTCTCAAGGTAAACGTAGTCCTGATAGCTCGTGGCTTCAGTCAGCCGCTTATCCGTGTATGGGGAGGAGAGGTCGCGCTGCTGTTTAATATACTTACAAATTTCTGCGTGGTAGTGTAGATCTCTGGAAGCGTAAATGCAAACAACAAATGTCAAAAGTGGTTCTGTGACCAGACGACTGCCCCAAGCATTTGCTGAGCTTTATATACGCTAAAATGACCAATGCGTTTCGAGATTCTTGAAGGAGTCGCTGCCTTGGTGCACCATAACTAAGAAGGATACCTCTGCTAGTCTGTATTTTCTTAAATTAACTCGTTAATCATAA
The DNA here is from genome assembly GCF_013339745.2 of Dermacentor silvarum. Taxonomy (NCBI): domain Eukaryota; kingdom Metazoa; phylum Arthropoda; class Arachnida; order Ixodida; family Ixodidae; genus Dermacentor; species Dermacentor silvarum. The sequence continues at coordinate 40,446,087 of NC_051157.2, read as the reverse complement.
ACAAGCTGTCGTTAAAATAGAGGCACGTGATCGACTACACATTCACCTAATACTGTCTACACCGTCGCACGCGTAGCATGCGCACTAAAACTTCTAATTAAATAAACTGGTGCTAAATGCTAAATCTGTGCTGCTATCGAAGTATGTCTACGCGACTGCAAATGTGCAGTCAACCTTTCTTTTTGTCTTTCTTTTTTCAGCCACACGTGCTTTGCTTGTACACTTCGGTCGAACATGCATTTTCGCTGGTTCTTCAATTTTAACGTTCATCGAACGGGCTTGATATGTCGATTTTCTGTTTTATGTTCCATTTCACACCCTCTCCAGACCGAACTCTTTTTCCTCGTTGCTTGTCATTCACCCCGTTTTTAGGCCGCGGCCTCCTGCAGTTCTCGGGCATCTATTCGCGGATCTCACGTCGTCAAATCTGCGCGTCAGAGCTCTTTTTCCTTTGTCTTTTTCAGAGCTTCTCATGCAGTTTGGTAACACCCTCGCTGCGCAGACGTCGGCCTCTCTGTAAAAATTAGCGTCAGTGCTACCAGGTCCTGGTACTACGTACACTCCCAGTGTGGTTCAAGGCTGTATGCCGTGATTATTGTCTTGGCCTTCCACAGTGCAACACGCGCGTTGCGTCTGTAAGGGTAGTTTATTGTAACGTGCTTGTTTACGATAGTTTTTACAAAGCAGAATCATTTTTAACACCGACCCACCGACTGCGCAGTTATGCTTCGACAAAAGTAGAATGTATTCTAATAAACTGTGCAAGTGAAGGACATGACCATTTTAATGCGACTGCCTCTGCCGCATAACCAGGCATGAGTATAGACATAACATTACACGAACGTATCAGGTGAAGGAGGGTGATCCTAACACTCACCAGCCCTAGAGTGCACCGGCCTAGTAGTACGTTCGCGGGGGCAACAGTTTCACAGGCTGGGGGAGTGACTACCACCCTCACGTACCCCACCCTGATACCCCCCGACCTTCCGGCGTCTCTGAACCTATCTTCTACCAGATCCTGAATGCAGCTCCATCGCTTCCTGCCTCCTCGCAGGTCGGCGAGGGGAGGACGGCCACGAGTACGCCGAGCCTTACGCCGCGCTGCAGGCCCAGCAGCAGCGGCTACTGGCGGACGCGGACTGCGCTGCCGCAGTGGCGATAGCATACCGGGTGAGTAGCGCACATTTGCATAACGACGGCTCGCTTTCAAAACCCCGGCCGACGGCCGGCGTTATCCAGGAGGCGCCGGCCAGCCTGCAGTGTGATGCAATTACGTTCTGCCGATGAATGCCCGAAAGGCGGCTATAAGGCGGCCGCTGCACTGCGCTGGTGGCCATTGTCTCGTTTGCGACGCGCAACGCGTCGGTGCGAATGTATACTGGGTGCATTCGAATGCTGGAGACACCGGCGCGCCTTTTGCGCAAGACGTTCCAAACATAGACCAAAAGCGGGCGTCTTTGTCGCTCAGCACAAAAGAAGGAAAGGAGGTCAGAAAGGTGCGAGTCTAACGCGTCTTACCAGTTTGTCGTGACGTGCGAAGCTTGGTCGCGTCTATACTTCCAGAATGCGTCGTGTGAACCGGTCTTTGTGCTCTGGGAAGATTGACTTGTTGCTACAGTATACAAAGCAATGAATGCAAAGGTCGCGATTATCTATAAATGAATTTACGAGGGTTGAGACAAAAGTCACCTGCTCTCGCTTTCGTGCTTATTCTGTGCAAGCGATAAAAGCCTGGACTCATTGCAGTTCAGTGCCCTGTTCAGAGAGCCGTAAGCGTCACATGAAGAATTTCATTTTGTTCTTGCTTTTTTCTTTGTGCGTCACCAAGTATAACTAATCCACGAAGAATATTCTGGCCGAGAGCAAGGAGAGGAAAAAATATGTGTTTATTTTTTCATTTTTTTCTCGAGACACAAAACCGAGGGAGTACGAATTCTCGCATCGTATCTAATAAACCTCCATTGTAATTCTTCTCTTCTTTTGCAGGCACGGTGCGAGGGTGCCCCTTACGCAACAATCAAGCGCAGTCCACCTAGGTCTCATATAGCGGGTTACTGTCAAGGTATGATCAATTACGCAAAGTCGAGATGCAATGTGCCCTGCGTGCTAGGGTAGATAAGACAACGACCTACCCTTGAAGCTCGTAGAGTAAGAATAATGACAAAAGAAGACATCTTCAGGTGTTTAGATGTTTTTTTATTGTGGGTACCTAAGGCGTTTTTTCAAATAAGGAGTAAGCCCGTACTTTGGGTCATATAGTCAGTCTATAGTCCAATTCCTTTTGATTCCCGAGTTAACTTCTGTTCTAGTGGTTGGTGTGTTCCAAGTAGAAACTTTTGGTTCAGCCTGAGCTTGTGTAGGAATGTGCATTATGATGCAGCGCTTCGCTGCCTTACGTGCAGCGTATTGCGTGCAGAGCTTAGTCTGTCTCAGTGTTCACGTCTCGTTCTTTGTGCATTATGAAATCGTGAAGCTTCCTTTGTACCAGCAGTGAGAAGCAAACTAAACGCATAAACCTTCTGGCGCATTGAAATGACACGATAGTAGTAAGTGGTTCGTGTGGAAAGGGAAAGGTTGACGCTATCTTCTGCAGCCCTTGAGGGAGCACGGCTCAGCAACCACATGCGAACTAGTTGGAGAGAGAGAAAGAAACGTGGTGGGAAAGGCAAGGAGGTTAACCCGAAACGATTATAGTTTGCTACCCTGTACTGGGGAAAGGGGAAGGGTAAATGAAAGGTGGAAAGAATAGAGGAGAGAAAAAGCAGTCACGAAAAAAAAGAATGAAAATATAGAGGAGGTTGGAAACGTCCGTGAGAGCTAAAGTCTGTCCTATACTCCACTCGAACGCAAAAACTTCAAGAGTGCCTTGACTGACTTGTATGACGACTGTGTAGGCCAGCATTCCAGGACTGTCTGCTCCGAAAGCGGCCGGTCGTCAAGACGCGCCAGTGCGGTCGCGAGTGGCTGTCTATGTGCGCTGTATCGGGGACAATGACAAAGTACGTGTTCGATAGTTTCCTCGTCGCCGCAGTGGTCACACGCAGCACTATCCTCCCATCCAATGCGAAAAGCAAAGGACTTCGTAAATGCGACGCCGAGCCACAATCGGCAAAGTATCGTTGTTTCGGGTTGTTTTCTGTCTTTCATTTTTTTGTACGGAGATACTTTGGAATAGCAAAATCGTAGGAATGCAGATAATATTAGAATTGCGATTCAGCATAAGGTTTTCTATGCTAGACAAGTTGGCGATGCAGGGATACGAACCGGGTAACTATTTTCTCATACGGTCTGCGCGGCACATAAATGCACCAGTACCCTCCAGAAAATCTTTTGATACCAGTTACTAGGTTAAATATCACTTGACTGCAGCTGACTCTGTGGTCAAGGCTGACTTGCGCAGTGCGTTGACTATGCGTGATTTAAAAATTCGTTCTCCCAGTTTATTCAGAACGACAAGGCGTAGTTAGACAGATGAGTAGAGGGATGGAAAATTTAAAGAAAAAGAATGAAAAGTAAGCCTAGTTCTGGAAGCTAACTCAATACTTAGATATGAAGCTCTGCTTTCTATGACGCTATGCAGCATACCAGGCGCATGCCGCCTGTTCAACACTCATGATTATTCTAACGTCAAGTGATAGTTAGGGGTGTTGAAATGCAACCGCCGTGGCAGGCTCGTGCAAAAATAAACATGGATGGTGTTTTCGACACTTTCTTGCAAGTTACGACTACCAACCGAGAACCTTTTCTAAACCATGCAAATGACTTGAAAAATATCGAAGAGATGGACTGGCTGAAATATTTTCGTAAACAAGAGAGCATTGCCTTTTCGATAGCTCAGGACGAAGCTTTTTACCTGTATACGTTGACCAGCAGATACTAATCACTTTTTTTATTTAGAATTACCTTTGCAGAGAAACCATATTGTGATGTTTATGCTATGCAGAGATATCTTGACAATGGGACACCTCAAGCAACGGGGTGGTGCAATGCTTGGTGTAAGCCAAGAAGGGTTGGGCGACGGCGGTAAGCAACATTCTACAGTACTTGCCACATTGTCACGTTGTCATCATGGTGACATTGTCATCATCACTTCATCATCATGACATCACATTATCACCATCAACAATTTCATTATCTTATAACTGGGATGAACATGCAGGCTTGTGTTTATTTTGTGATAACAAAAACTGGAGTTGTCTGAAGTGAGTACTTTTGTAGGAGCTTTTCAGAGAAAGGCTTCATGTGCAAGCGTGTGCTTATCATCAGTGTTTGTTAACCCGAGTCCACGACCATTGCAGTGTTCTAATTTGCCTATTAACAATTGTAGTGAGACCTTGAATTACGCAAGCACAGAAAAATATTTCTCAATTGTATGTTTTGTATGATCTAACATAATGTGTTTGAGAAAGCTGGTTAATAATGAAGAGGAGAAGTCACCTAGTTTTAGAAATTTAATTGTCTTGTTCAGCATGGCTATCAGTACACTTCTGAGTGCTTCCTTGAACCATGTATTAACTTTCCAGGCTTCAAGAAACTTCAGTTCTTTTCCTTACGATTATTAAATCGTTTGAGGCACCCATTATTTGTATTTGCAATAACTACATTCTGCCAATAGACTAAACCGGAGTCTTGCACAAAGTTAGGGCTGTACAAGCCAATAAGACATAGAAACATAAATAGTTATTTTGAGGACATAGAAATACAGCACATACAAATTACAATACGGGCTAAAAATATTTATAAACGACTTTTATACGTCCCTCAATTTTTCTGACCAGATCGAGTCACCAACAACCCGACCAATGCTATTCTCGACGGCGTGATGAAGACCGACGGCTTCCTCGTCGTGTTGTACTCAGCAAGCCACCCTATGGACGCCTCGCTCTCTCGAGGAGCCATGCCGATGTCTGTGTTACTGACAAAACCTCTTCCGCGTCACGGTACAAAGGACAGCGCATTTCGTGTGTTTCCATCAACTTCAGTGGCATTCCATTCTGTTGAGTGCTGCCGCTGGCTCGGACGGACCAGAGCGATGTGGTACTGTAATTTGATATGTGATGCGTAACTCACGCAGTGAGGCTGATTGTCTGTTTGATATCATCCCTTGCGATGGTCCCATCGTATTTATTGGTTACATTGTTTTGGTTTTTGGGCATCATCATTTCTAAGAACCAGTGTTGTGCGCTCATATAGGCATTATTTATTTCTGATAATTATACCAGTGTTACAAGGAAAGATCTCTGAGTTGCTCGTTAGTCATTGTTGATGTCATGCTGCTTAGAAAAACAGCACCATACGAGGCCCTATTCTTAGAAAAAAAATGAACTGCCTACTAAAAATGGCGCTTACACATTCCCATAACTTTGTTCGTTTTCTGTCTTTCATTTTTCATACAGAGATACTTTGGAATGGGGAAATTGTAGGAATGCGGAAGACATAGGAATTACGATTCAGTATAAGGTTTTCCATTCTAGAACATATGCACATATGTGTAGGTGAAGGTGTTATACACGAGAACGTGACATGCGTCCAATGGACCATCACAGTGTTGTGGTACTTACGGGAATATGAGGTGTTCCCTTTCTATCCGCACGTTGTTAGCCCCGAAAATCTTACATGAGGTCCCATTTTGAGGAGAACATAAGAATCCCAAACATTGTTACTGTTACACACAATCGTGGCACTCTTTGTTGTCTGCTCGGTGTTTTGAATATCGTTCTCTCCGAATGACAACAAAACTGTCTGTTGCGGTATACGTTAGTGAAAGCGAATATCTCTGTCCAAAACACGAGAACTTCTTTTGGCTGTGATAAAAGTTACCTTTCCAGTATGTCGTAACAAATAAGGGTGAATATATCGCGTCGCCAGGTCTCACGCCATGGAGGAAACAAAGAACTAGGAAAAAGCATTGCGCAACACGAATGAAGCCAGAGTATCGGCCCAATACGTGATCGTCATGTCAGAGCGCGCGGTAGGTTTTAGTGCTCCCGCTCTGCAGGCAGAGCAACGGCAGGACCGCCGCAACAAGTGCGCCTTGATTAAAAACTACCGGGTACCAAACGTTCCCGGCCAATGCGAAAGACTCCCTGTATTCCGCAAAGGACGTTAACGGACAAGCTGTATGTATGTCGCATTCAGAGTTGGTTTGTGCTCATAAAACTTTGAGTTCTGCTATGACGTCACGTGTTTGTTTGTACGTGTGCTAAAGCTTTCTCCTCGCTAGAATGCGAGGAGAAAGCTTAAATTAGTTGTTCTAGGTGTCCATTAAAAGTAATCTTCTTCAGTTTATTGGTCGAAATGCAGTCTTCAAATGCAAGCTGGAACTTCCAGTGGCCCTGAAGGCAGGAAAAACGAAAATAAAGCAAGACAAGCATTGGATACCTAGTAAACATGTCAGGATAGAAATCAGTGCTTCATCAGACATGTTTATCTCGCCGAACTCCGGTAATAATAGCACATTATTTTAATTTAGTTAACTTGGATTGGAGTAATTACGCTTGTTTTATGAATTGCTGTGTTGAACCCTGATACAATTTGTGAGTGCGAGTGCTTTCGGTTTTTGTGCCGCCTTTCTAAGATTGAAGATGCCACTTAAAGTTCACTGGGAAATACTTACAGGTGGGAGAGTGAATTTTCCCAATATAACAATTTCCCCAAAAAATGCTCATACTGCTTGCCCATCAAATTATTTTACATTTGCAGGTATAAAGCCCCTTTAACTAAACATAAAAATGTTATTGCTTCATTGAACTTGAGATTCGCTGAACCTGAGATTCACTTGAAAACGACGTTCATTCTCTTTTCATGTGCTTTGCTGCTGTCAATGTGCACTGCAAGCAAATACATATGACAAAAATAGTTTGTTCCTTCAAAGGCAAATGATACGTGTTTTCAAAGATACCGCCAGACCAGTTACGTGCGTCACATTGACGTCATGCTACTGTTTTTACATATACGCTGGCGCAACTGCGGTAAATTGTTCACAGCGCAAGGTGCAACATTTCTTGAAATGCAGTGATGAACATTTCTTGAAATGCAGTGAGACAGCTGCAAGTTTTGTCTCTGTTGCAACTTCTTATTGACGGGCTTGCGTTACTATAGCGATGGGGATTTTGATCAAGAATAGATTTAACCTAAATTTTTACTGCATCTGGAATTTGTTGTGTAGTACGCAATAACTTCCGTTCAATTAAACATTGCCATTGTTCCTCGTTGCCTGAGACAGCGTTATTGAAAGATCTCCTCTGCAGAGTGTTATTTCATGATGTGTTTAAATTCAACAGATCCAATGTCTCGCATGCATGTCATGTTTGGATTGATGCGTACTGCAAATTTCGACAACCCACATCACGGAATATGTCTATAAACAAAGCCTTGCAAATGATTCAAATGAAATATCAAGATTGTTTTTAAGTAATAGGAGCATGACACATTGTGTCTGCATTAAAACATGTTTTACATTCATAAACGAATGACAGCACAAAGAAAAGACGAAGTCCAAATTGAAGAAGTGATAGGATAATGTTTTTTCATATCCTGACACCTCGCAACACAAGCATACCTTTCTCTGTGCTCTAACTCAGAAACATTGTCTTTTCTTCTATTCAAGACATCACTGTCACTATTATCTTATGCGAAAAACAGCTTATAAAATAAAAAGGGCAGGAATCTGTCGACAAAGTTCTGTCTTTTGTGCTTTGCAAGCACTAAATTTGAACAATAAATGAGCGCTCCGATAATGCTCCCAGTGGTTTAAATACTTACTCCGGTCACGTAACTACTTCTCATATTTCTAGTAAAGTGCCACAAGTTAGGATACCTGCATCCAGGTAAAATCGGGCAGCTTTTAGTAGTAACTGAATACGATATATTTGCAGAATGCTTTCCTCATTAAAATTTTCTCCAAGGATTGCTGACAAAGAACCTGATGTTTACAATTTCCATTTACGCTTAAAATGGTGGGCAAAATCAGTTTCGGGGAACGCTCGCTTATTGATTCATGAAAGGAATGCTTAATGAAGTTCATATTTTTTAGAAACAGGATGTCTTAAATAAGTCACACTTGTTTCTCTGCTGTTTTGTGCGATTCCGATAAGTGCATTTGCACAGTTCGTCACTTTGCGCCCCTGTGATGTCAATTTGGCGGCACTGATTTTTTTTCCTGGCAATTTCTTTCAGCGAGCGCAGGTGAGAAAATTCCGAGGGGTAGTTTCGACATTTCAACATTCCATTGTTTCTGCAAGCGTTCCACTACTATCACAGCATTGCGGTATCATATCTGTCATCAGCATTGATCTCTTGCCACATGAAACTGATTACATGCACACCAAGATGTACATATATGCCTGACGACGGGTGTCTGTTCGGTTTGGTCGCGATCTTGAAATGGGTGCTAGAGCTAACCCCTGGAGAGAAGAGAAAAAAAAACGTTGATATCTTGTTTGTGGCGTAAGACATGTATAGGAAACTGCTCGAACGTTCAGTCAATAAAGTAATTTTTTATCTGATTAGTGATGTGAAGTTTCTTTAGGCTTCAAATTTTATTCGAATTTAATTTCATTCTGTTGATATATCTCAACAGGACACCAAATTATTATGAGGTAAGCACACTATAGAATGCGACCTAATGCCTCATAAATGCGAGTGGCATGTGGCGTCAGTCTAGGTCTCATGCCGAAAGCCGCACCTGCTTTTACGCCGCCGTTTGTGCAGCATATATTTTGTTCCATTTACATTATCAGGTAAGTCTTCGATCGTAGCGATATCGGCAGGTTCCAAAGGGGCCCGTTTGCTAATTGCTCACAGGTGTTTAGGAACTGGTCGATACCACGCTACCCTTTGACGATTAACTGTACCGTATTCTAGGAAACGTGCACCCTTTAGCTAACCATTTGGCCCACCTGGAACTTGCATGCTGCCGTTATTTCAGATTACTCCAGTCAAATTGTTTGTTGTAAGGATTGCTCCCAAAAGTGTAGAAATGATCAGCGTGTAAGAAGTCCACGTTGAAGCAGTGCATTTTTCAATGTGTATTCTACTGGAATATGCTTACAGGTTGCTCACACCTAAATTAGATGAGCCTTCAGTCATCTAGCGTTATTATGCAAAAAGATCAAATAAGCCTAAAGGGACACGCAAGGAAAATATTCAGTTAAGCTAAATTGAAGTAATAGGCTTCTGTATTACCGAATTCGTCTTTCGTAGTGAAAACAGAGATTCTGTTACGGATAAAATCACTAAAATATAAAATCGTCACAAGAGAGGTACCACAGTTCGAAAGAGGTGGCGCCCGCCACCTCTTTCGGACTATGGTATCTCTCATATGAAGTAATCACTGGCTGCTGCGCGGGCTATTCAAATTGAGGAGCAGCAGCACGACCGTTGGTCGCAATGTTCCACGCAACAAAGTCATATATTGATACACATAAACAGATGGCAGACTTCTAGACGAATAATCTATCGATCTAACTCAGCTTAACATTTTATTTTGTGTCCCTTTAAAGAAGCATGCCGGAAAGTGCTCAACAACATGACTGACTTCACAGTCTGGATACTGAACGTGACGGGGAGTTGCTGAAACTCGACGTAAGGAACAAAAATTCTGGATTACTGGCAATAGAAGCTGTTGTCTACCTGTGTAGATAAGCTGTTGTCTACCTGTGTGAGGTGTATGCAATTAATTTTTCTTAAGGCGAAAGCCTTAAGTAGCCTATTGTAATGGCTCATACCCAAAAAACCCGTCGTCCGACCCAAGGGTGCAAAGACTGGCTCATACCCCCGTCGTCCCCTCGAATGGTACAACAATTATCATCAGCAGCAGTGGCTCATACCCCCCCCCCCCCTCCTCCTAAGCAAGCAAAAAATGTAAGGCTCATCCCTCTCGTAATGCAGAGGCTACAAGCCCTCAACAAAGTGAAGCGTACATTGCAAGCATTCATAAGAATCACGCATACGACGTTACACCTCATCATCAAGAATGGCTCATACCCCCGTAAGCAAGCGAACATGCAATAGCTGAATATGAATGAAGAAACGAAAGAAAGAAAGAAGGAATGAAAGAAAGAAAGAACAAAAGAAAGAAAGAGAGAAAGGTGGAAAGAAAGAGAGAACGAAATAATTAATTAGCGAAAGAACCTTTAGGTAGTGCATTAGGTGCTCGCATGTGTCGTTGAGGAGGTCGACCTACAGCGCCGTACGTTTACTTCACACTACGGCTCGTTATGTCTGGCAAGAAGACTGACCCCTCCGATCGTATAACTTAATGCATTACCACGTGTGCAGCAGTCTTTCGCATTCACGTGTTACAGGAGTGTAACATGCTGCCGAATGTTTTATTATCATTCATTAGAAAAAATTAGTTATTGGGTTTAAAGTACGTGCCTAAACCACGATATGATTATCAGGCGCGCCGTAGTAGGAGACGCCGGGCTAATTCTGACCACCTAGGGTTATTTAATGTGCACCAAATGCGCGGTAAGCGGGCGTTCTTGCATTTTGCTCCTATCGAAATGCGGCCGCCGCGGCAGGGATTTGATCCCACGCCCTCGGGATTATCAGCGCAATGCCAAAGCGACTGCACCAATATGGCGGGTATTTATTTATTTATTTATTTATTTATTTATTTATTTATTTATTTATTTATTTATTTATTTATTTATTTTATATATACTTCTAACCTCCATATGCCCTCCATAGGCCTATTGCAGGACGTGAAAACATACATTTCATAAAAAAAATGAATGACAAACTATTATACACATCCATCCACTTCCTGGTGTATTTATGTTTTTGCTGCAAGAACAAGCCTAATGCGAAGACGTTGGATCATTCGCCACCTGCGGCCAGTACGCTTTTCATGCATTTTCCTATCCATTAATTTATCATTTCTTTAATTCACTTAGTAACTACAAATAATTTACCCTGTGTTGTCCTTGGTGTCGTTGTTTGTTGGCGCCTTATGACATGATTAATAAAAATCCGGCCCCTCAGTTCCCTTTCTTCTCGTTCAAACTATTATACACTTGTTTATACTGCAGCTAACAACAAGACCCAGTTAATCAGTACAGTACGAGGGTGTGACCTTCTTGGGCCATCCTTCAACGAAAAAGAGTATTAAAGAAGAACAGTCATAACCATTTGTAACTATGTTTAAAAGCAAAGTTTTGGGACTCCAACGCAGGTTACATTACAGATTGATACAGAGCAAGCAACCGCAAGCCGGCATTCGCCGCACGCGAACCACTGCAAAACTCCCATTTCCAGCTTCGCTGTAAAATTCAGTATGGAAAAAAATTTCAATGGAATGGCAATGCACTTCACTGAACATTCTCAGTGTGTATTTATTAAAACAAGTGTTATGCGCGAAGTTTCTAGAGCCGTGTCCCGTGCATTAGGGGCACGTTACAGATCCTCTGGTGGTCCAAATTAATCCGGAGTCTCCCAGTTAGGGCATGCCTCATAATCATATCGCGGTTTTGGCAAGTAAAACTCAAAGAATTCAATTCGATTCGAGTTTTTAGCAAAAGTTCATTCTTTGAGAGCTGGCTGACTTTAATTCTGCTATGACAACATGTCTGTGAAGCCATTATTCAAGTTGTTTATTGAAATTTGTTATTTGGTGGAGGTATTTGCGATTATAGCACAAATTGTGATGTTTGCTACTGCAACAAATGTGTCATGTCAGACGAATAGCCAGGCTAACATATCCAGCATCACATTAAAGCATGTTTCCCTCTCTCCCTCTGTCAGTAAAAAAAACAGAAAAAGAAAAAAAATTCTAATAAGCCTGAAACAGTCGTTGCAGAAACACGCATTATGTGAATGTACAGTCTGTTTCACACTTAGGGGAAATCTCGGAGCGCATAGAATCGCGATGCGGCGAGCGCTGGAGTCTGGTGTGGGCACCAGCTCGCGCAGGCGCAGACGCTCGAAGCGTGTTATCATAGAGAAAAGAATTGTACAACGCTTCCCCACCGTGCGGGTAGCGCGCGCCGCCGTAGCAGTCGACGTGGTTCAAGATAACACGCTTCGAGCGTCGGCGCCTGCGCGAGCTGCTGCCGGCACCCGACTCCAGCGCTCGCCGCATCGCGATGCAATGCGCTCCGAGATTTCCCCTAAGTGTGAAACAGAGTGTACGTAGAAGTGTCGTAGTGTCGTAGTAGTCGTACTTGCGTCTCCAAGAACTAAATGCTTATTCCTATGCAGAGAGGCAAATAATACTCCGCTTACGTCACCTTCAACAGAGCTAGCTGAAAAAGTGCTAAGCACTGACGTAACTACGTATCGCGCCTCAAATCTGAGTTACCGAGAATTCCAGCAACGCGGCCGACAGCAATATGTTATCTCTTCTTTTATTTCGACGGCAAAAAAAAAAAAAAAGCGGCCACAATTTTTAAACGTCTTTTTAAACTCTTTGTACCGTCGGCCCAGCACTCCAAACACAGTGTGTTCCCAACAGTGGCATCTATTTGGCAACCACAGTGCGTCTAGAACTACGCCTGAAAAGAAGACGGTCTACGCTTTCCTGGTACGTGTACTTTTCTGTCGCTGTTTTCCTTTATCAAGGCGATGCGGGCTTTCTAGTGTATCTCTTTCTTGAGTTGAACGTGTCAGCTTGCGTTCTTCAGCATCGTGCACAGCGCCGCAACACTGTAAATGCGATTCCACTCGCCTTTGATGGGTTCCACTTTCCGCACAATAGAGCCACGGCACGCAGTAACAGGTTAGTAGCTACGGCAGTTCGCTTTCGCTCGCTGTAGTGCTTTCCTCCGTCATCATAAACGCACGTTTGCCGAATGGAAAGCTCCCCTTTTCTCGACCGAGGTAGTCGCAGATATTCAATAAGTCACTTCAGTGACTCTTGCGGTAAACAAAAGCTAATGTACTCTAGTGAATCCGAGTCGATGCTGATAGGTGTCCGAGTACAAAACTGGAGCTCAACGGTCTCGCGGTTGGCGAGTACTGGTGAGCTTGTGCTGCTGACCGCGAGGCCACGGGTTTGGATCGCTGCAGCGGTTTCCAGTTTCAAAGGGTGCAGAATGCAAGAACACTCGTGTAACTTGTAGTTGCATGATTGTAGAGAAGACGCAACAGCGAACAAACGTTCCCACATTGACAGATGCAGACGGGAGTGGCGCTGGAATTAGACTAACTTTAGGCTCCAAGAATCGTCCACAAAAAAGGCAGTGCCTGCGCTGCACCATCCGGGACATATCTTTTGTGGAAGGTGCTTCACGAATAAATTTAGTACAGTCCAGCGCTCGTACTGTCTACTGCTTTCCTTGTGTAAGCATTTGTTGGCTGGTTACTGTTTTCTGCAAGTATGTGCCAACTCACCCAGCAAGAAAATCTGCTATTTTTAGATGCTCGTCAAAGATCTCGAGATAGTAAAAACAAAATAAAGGGTGAACTAAGTGTCGACGCTAAAAGAAGACAAAGGTGACGTACATGGTGGTACATTATATCTTTCTATTCTCTCCTTTTTCGCCACTTTTTCACCTTCTTTATTCACTCATTTCAAATATTACTCTTATCGTATATTACGCACAAATACGTCCACCTTGTCTTATTTAGCGTCGACACTTAGTTGACAATTTTTTTTTTCTGGAAGTGGTTACATGACATACCGTACCCAGATACGCCAGACCCGTGTGAAGTCAGCAAAGACCTTGTGTTCAATAATCCGAAGAAAATAAGTATTATCTTACAGCCTATCTCACAGCCCAAGTATTGCTCTGGGCAATGCTGCCTATCCTGCGCTCTGCTCTGGTCTGGTTCGTTCAGCACAGGGAATCAAGTATACGGGTGAGCGTAACACATTATGTCTTTATGCCTTCAAGCGACTGAATAATGTGGGTGACAGATCAATTTCTAGGACTCTCCACCATGTGCAGGCAACGTACTTCTCGAAAGTGTTCGAACGGCGTCCTCTAGAGTCGATTCCAGATTGTGGCGTATACTTTGGCGAGCATTACAAAGGGGATCACTTTGGTCATAGCAGAGATGGGTCAATGTGCCACCACACATCTTGCTTACGTGAGGCAGTGTAAACAACGCAGCAAATTTAGGCTTGTCGTTTGTTTGTTCCACCTCAGAGTCCAATAAAACAGGTTGCTGGGCAAGTCGGTGCGTGTTTCGTGGGGAGCAACAAAAAGAACACGTACGACGGAACCGACATGGACAGGCGTACATTTTAAACTAATTTCTTTAATACAAAAAACATTACACGTTCACAGCACATGCGCATAGAGACCAGTATTAAGATCATCCACAAAGGTGTATTCAAAGGAGATCTACTAAATTCCATTACTCTGTAGTCAGATTGTTAGGAGAGACACTGACTAATTGGAAGCTGGAGTGTTGCTCTCTCAACAAACAATTCGTCGTCACGCTGAAGCCGGCATGTTCGATCTGTTTTCGACGCAAACAGATCGCTTCGAAAACAGATCGCTTCCTTATTATTGTGCGCGATCCGCTGTTTGCGAACCAATGTACGGTAAATTATTAAATAAAGCTTTAAACGATGTGGGAGGGAGTGGACCGTAAACAAAAAAAAAATGAATCGCGTGTAATTTACCCGTAACCCCTCTTTATGAACCGACACAGCAGTGAAGTAGAAGTAGCGCATAGTGTTTGACCGTGTTTGGTTAGTTCTCATAAATAAATATACCTGAACACGCTACTACGCGTGCCCTGCTGCGTTATATCGTACTTCTTTTTTACCGGCCTGTATTCCCTGATGTAGGAAATGTGAGACAGACCTTAGGGCTGGAGGCTAGTATTTTATTTTTAAAATAAATACGTTTTCACCAACACCGAAGTGATGCGCCAAGCTCATGGGAGCAGTCTAAGCGGTATGACTCCTAATCGAGCTTCCTTCGTCGACTTTTGCATAGCACGAAATTAAGAGTGGCCCAATCCAAGCGCGTTCAGATACTGAATATATGTGTGCTGTCACACGTACGATCCGAACAATTCAAACTGACACATCGCATCTGCTCGTGTTTTGTGGCAACAGCCGCTAGACATTTCGTTTAGCACTCAGCCTACGCGGAACGCCATTGCTAGTGCGCGCGCATCGCTTGTTATTCCTTTCCTTCCCCCTTTACTCCCCCCCCCGCCGCTTTCTCTTCCTTAGTGTAGGGTAGCAAAGCAGTTAACCTCCTTCTCTTTCATTTGCTCTCTCTCTCTCTCTCACCTGATTGGTTCTCACAATTGATTGCGCTATTCATCTTGAACGGACTGCCTCGTCAAGACATGTGATTTTCAGTTAGGTTCAAGAGAAACACGCGTCTGAACGCACAAATTGCAGTCGTCTAATTCGGTTTCGCATGAGAGCTTTCTAGCAAAGGAACCTCCGTAGTTACCATGGGAACTTTCGGATAAAAGCAGAAGATATGCTCATTAAAGACTCTTACAAAAAATAATTTCAGAAGCACTCGCCCTTTTTTTTCTCTCTCTACTGTTTTGATGAAGTGTGACGTTAGCAAGCACTGCGATATACTTTTTTCTGCAGCTCATGGTTCTTAGCGAAGCTTATCGCTTCTTTAAGGCGAAACAAACTAGAACATTTCGTAAAGCGCCAGCTCAGACCGACTGCCCATGTCGCAAGGCGTCCCTTCAGTTAGGCACGGCGCATATAACCTAGCGGCTATATACACGTCGACAGAAGCACGAACCGGTGACACGCCCATGCAGACGCATCCAAGTTCCTTGCCTGCAATAGGACAAGATAACGACAGCCATACGAAACGCCACAAGGTGCTTTTATTTCTTCGCTGCCACTTTCTTCTTGTATTCTTTTCCTTCCTGAAGTGGCCCACTGCAAAGCTCCGAGACAAAGTGTTCCAAGACCGAACGCAACAAGACCATCGTTAGCTTTATGCGCCGAGCGGCAGAGCCTCGGCTCGTTTAACCCTTCGCCTCTATTTCTCTCTCTCTCTCTCGCTCTCTTTTTTCTTACGTGCTTTCGCATTGTCCCTGGCTACAAACGCACGCACAGGCACTTGCTAGGGCTCTAGAGTTATGCCACCCAGTTTGATGGCGTGTTTTATCTTTCTTCCTTTCAATCTCTTTCCTTGTTTCTATCTGTATCTCTCTTTTTTTTTCGTTCTGCGTTTAAAGGGCGTCCGACGGAGCTGGGGGTGCAGCATTGGGTGGGAAGTTGAAGCGGTGGGGGGGTGTAAAGGGTGGAAGCAGCTCTTGAGGGTGACGCAGATTTTTGAACGGCGGCGAGGAGAAATCATGTACCCCTCATTAAACCGTCGAGGCGCTGTGTGGGTGGCAGCGAAAAATAAAAATGGAGGCATTGTGCGACGAGACAGACGCTCCCGGGGAGAGCGGAGAACAAAAAAAAAAAATAATAAAAAGAATGAAGCCTGTACGCGAGGCGGCAGTGTGAAGCTGTGCAGAGCCTCGTTTTTCTTTTATGACCCGAGGTCGGCGGTCGTTCTCTAAGGCTTCCGCGCTGTACGAGTGTTCGGGGCGCGCGAACGACGAGGCGAGGGTATATAGCTTTGTTTGACAGCTCCGTCGAGAAGAGTTGCGCGATGCCGTCTCTCTTTCCAACGCGGAGCTCGTTTTCTTAGCGCGTCGCGTTGACTCGCCTCCTTTATTTCAAAGTATACGCTTCCTCGCTCTTTTCTTTTTTTTTCAGCTTTCTTCTTTGCGCTCTTGGGTCTTTGATATCTACACCACACTTCAAGCGTTATTGAACGCCTATATACTGGCATCCACCCCAATTGGCGCTTCCAGCAGTCTTTCTGGTCCCGTCGTTTCGTCCCTTATTTCTTTCCAGTTTGTTTTTCTTTCTCTGCCTATTTGTAACGTCTGTCTGTTGCGCTCTCATAATCGACGCCATCCTCTCTTCCAGCAGATTCTGTGCATCACTGCAGATACTGTGAAACTCCGAGAAGAGCGCATATGTGTCCGCGACAGAAAGTAGGCCGGCGCCTCGATACGCCTGAGAAATTGCCTGTATAGATCTCTGCTGATAAAGAGAACTCGAAAACTGAAAGGATGCACGTGACACGGGGAGTCTGCTTTATGATAGTAACGTAAAAAAAAAAGGGGGGGGGGGGGACTGAAGATGAGGAAGTAGCAACAACCCTTCTTATCGTTGCCATGTGTCCTCTCCTTTTGATTTGGCGAAGCGGAGCTTCCGCTTAAGTGCACCGAATTAGTGGCGAAGAGTATCGAGGCGAACGGATCGGCAGCCATTTATTCTCTGGGCGGAGAGACACGTCGCGTCTTGGCCGCCGGCTACTTAGTTTGGGTCTCTCTCGGCTTCGCTGTCAAGACCGTTCGTCACAAATTTTCGAGACAATCTTTGACTGAAAAAAGAACCGTAAAAAAAAAAAAGAAGAGAGAACCGGCACGCCGCCAAGTGTTTTAAGCCACGATGCCTTTCAGGCACTCGGGCGAGAGTTACTTTCACACCGATCATTTATCGCGTCGCGTCCTTGACTTTTTCTCGAATGGACTCCTGGTAGTGTTACTGCCGGGTATAGCTTGTTCACTCAGACAGGAGGCATCAGTATCGTCTGAAGGGATCTTTTTCGTCATTTCTTTTCTTCGTTCTTCATTTGAATAGGACTACATCATAAGAGCGTCATTCTGGACGAGAAGAATGTGTGTAAAGGGACACTAACGCCGAATATTAGGCTAAGTTGATTCGTAAATTACAGTTATTAAATGTCGAAAAGGTACATCTTACAAATGAGCTGA
The DNA here is from genome assembly GCF_013339745.2 of Dermacentor silvarum. Taxonomy (NCBI): domain Eukaryota; kingdom Metazoa; phylum Arthropoda; class Arachnida; order Ixodida; family Ixodidae; genus Dermacentor; species Dermacentor silvarum. Next base: position 40,428,363 of record NC_051157.2, on the reverse strand, counting down.
GTCTTGGAGCAACAGAAAGGACGCCGAAGAAAGGCGGGTGGAGAAGCCACCTTTATGTCCTCGCACCAGCTACCCGTGACATGATGGATTTTGACAGCGTCTGTACTTGAGATTAGTCAATCAAAGAGGTTGCTTACATAACCGTTTTGGGGAGAATCAGAGAGAGAGAGAGAGAGCAAGAAGAGGAAAGGCAGGGAGGTCAACCAGAAGAGCATCCGGTTTGCTACCATTGCACTAGGGGTGAGGGAAAGGGGAAATAGAAAGAGAAAAATAGGGAGAGAATGAGCACTGACTACACGTGAGACTATGTACAGGGACACTATAAGGAGAATCAGGAATATCAAAAAGCTACTAAATCTGATTATGGTAATGTTCATCTCGTTCTTTTTACTCGTTTTCGTTTTTCTTTTCTTTTGTTATTATAGTGTACGTAGGAAAGTTTGGCATTAAGTGTGATGCCGGTTTCTCTTGTTCGCTTAGTGAAACGGCACATATCACACTAATGGCGTTGTCCGTTAGAGAAATCTTTCGTGCAAATTTATGTATATGTGTAAGTCAAGCCTTGCTATATGACATGCGGTGTGTGCGGGTTATATTGCCACACCTATCACTAAAATTGCTCATACCTTGTCTTACATTCTTGACAAACTTATTCCTCTGAATTTTGATAATTACAGCCCACAAACAAATGTCAGGAAACAAAACACCGTCGGCGCATGCCTTTTATGTTAAATCAAGTGAGACTGAAATTTAAAAAGTGTCAAAAGAATAACAGAAACCTAAAAATTATGTAATTTTTTGGCGCGGCTGTGCACTGCCTCCGGGATCGGCCCACGCCAGAGGCCGCGTTTCAACCAGAAAGCTCGCCTTCGTGCATAGCGTTGGCCGCCAGCGTTTCCCGGTAAACATTACGGGTTACATAAGCTGCAGTTGCCGGGAAGCGTGAGAAGCAGTCAGGGATCTCTGAATGCTATCGCGTTCCACTCTTAAAGGTGAAGCTTATGCGTCCTCCATTTTTTGGCACTAATTGGAATGGGAGACACTCCTGAATGTGATGCCTGCTAGCCTGCGAGGAGAACATAGACCACCTATTGTGCCACTGTCCTGGGCTTGACATCGGAATCGATCAATGTCCACTGCATTGCGGCGACCGCACAGACGCCGTACTCGAACACCGTCCTCACAGATCATCTGCCCAGAAAACAGTGAAGGCACTTCCTGTGATTTTTTATAAAATGACTGGCTTGTGCGATTGCATTTTGACTGCCAAGGTGCTGTCCACGCCAGTGCACTATTCACCACAATTCACTTTCTTTCTTCTTTCTATTCCCCTGTTCCTTTCACCCAGGGTAGGGTAGCCAACAGGACGCTCTTCTGGTTAACATCGCTACTTTCTTTTGTTCCTCCTCTCTCTTTCTCTCTATCCAGGAACGTTTCCAGCGCATGAACTTTCCACATAGGAGTAATTATCGTGAAAGCTATGACGTCACACTACGTAACGGCGCTGAGACGTCTGCGAGAAGTTGAAGAAAGCCAGGTCCGGCCGTAATTTTCTATTTGTTGACATAATACTGTTAGCCGCCGTTTGGCAGCCCTGACAAGCAAGATCGCAAAAAGAATAGTATATTAGGAAAAAAAACTTTATCCTCAACTATGTGCACAAAATAAACCAAAACTAAATTTTATGTATAGCATGTCGCTCTGGGACAACGCCGTTTACGATAAACGCTCTTTGTGGGTACATTTCACCTGCTTTCTTTGATATGTTCGCGCACTGAATGCTTCATATTCACAACTACAATCAGGTTTTGAGCTTGATATATTGAATGAAATATATGGACATCTTATATGAAATCATCAACTTAGAAAAGACGCAAACTCATACAGATGCCGAGAGGCGCACTTTTCAATTGTACTCGACAGCTAAGAACCCTATAAAGGGGCCAAGAAATCGTCTGTCAGCTACATATGTTAACGATAGACTTGCGTAATTCAAGAGGGACTTCGTAACGTACGAAAATCTGAGAACGTAAGAATAAAAAATAATAAGTCTATGCCGTTCTTCTACAGAACCTTATGAAGACAAGTTGAGTTGCTATGTCCCGCATAGCTCCCGCTGTTCACCAAGTTACTGCAGATCGCACCTATTTCCGCTTTAATGACGTCAGAGAGGTCGCGTGCTAAACACGGTCAATAACCAAAATAAGTGTAAACTATATTTGCGGATGTTGCAATGTACAGGTGTATTTTTTGTTATGAACAACACGAAATGGTGTCTACAAGCTCCGAATTCGCGCAGCATGCGGCGATGCTGCTTTAGTTCATGTCGGTATCCTTCCTTACACTTTAGAAAGGCAACACAGATTCAAATGAAAACTCGCATATGTTGGCCGAGGTGCTGAGACAAACAAAAAATTCGGCAATGTCGCCCATAACATACCTTACACGTACGACCTGTATGTTCGGTGTTGTACATCCTGCAATATGTTCTATCTACACTAAGATTGCAAGCAAAAAAATCCCGTTATGTCGACAGACTAAGCTTAGAGAGCTCGCAAGGAGGCAAAACATACATTCGTACAACCATCACGTCAGAGCAAAAAAAGTGTTTAAAGACGAGATAATTATAACACACAAGCAAGCACCGTATCGTAAACAAACTTGCGCAGTCTCCGCAGCTCGCCCCTGATTTCCGGGACGAAGGTAACGTGAAGACGGGCCGATTCGAAAGTCTGCATAAGAGTGATTTCATGTGTCGTACGAGGAGCAGCTATTCCTGCGAAAACATGCGTGCGGCCGTTGCTTTCTGCCCTGGCATCACGGATCGCAGGCTATACACCGTTCCGTGGCTTCAAAGGTCGCGGCGCACTGAGAAGGCGAGGCGAGACGAGGCGAGCACTGGCGGCGTTTTATCATCCCTGAAAGGTGCCGAGTGCTTCCCCGGTTACCCGCTTTTCTGACAGTGATGGATCGCTGGCGGGAAATTTCCGCGCCAAGTGCGCGTGATGCTTGCTGAGGAGCTATTGCACTTGGCAGGCTTCAACCTCCTTAGCTCCGAGAGAGCTTGGCACGCGATATATCGCAATGTCTAACAGCAACCTGAATTTGGGGAGCGTTTGCGCTGCAATCCTTTTCATAAAAAATTTTGTTAGCGTCCGCCATTGCCAGGGTAGGCTTCGAATCCGGTCTTCTTCCAACGTCGTTACTTCTCTTTTTTTTAAGAAAAAAAAAAAGAACATCTTCATCCCGTAGTGATGGCGCTTGAAAGGATGATTCTCATCTATCATCTCTCTCTCAAGCAAAGATTCCTCAAAGTTAAATTAACGCGTCATAAATTTTGACATATGCCCTTTATGCCCTGTTCCGTTATATATGGGTTACTGCGGAGATATTGCGGTATAAAATGCCAAGGTTACCCATTTCTTTGTGTTCTGCACTAAGATAAAGTAATTGCCTTTATGACGATAATTGCCGTTATGATGAGTATGACTCTCGTTACAGCCTTGTCTGCTACTTATGGGGACTTAAGTTACAGAGTGCATCTTGTAAGGCCTGCAAGAAATTTAAGTATGTAATGATGCCGCGACTCAAAGCTTAATATATATCGAACTCTGTCCTTTCGCAAGCAGGCGTTGGTACTCTTCTCTCGTGTTTCGGTGCACTGGGCACATTTTGTGTGAACACTGAGAACTGGCGCTGCTGGCAAATTGTAACCTGATTAAGGCTTGCATTAAAACTTACGAAGCAAGCTTCGCAATCGTCCATTGTTATGACGAGGAGAAGCCGCCTTGTTGAAACGTTGGCTTCGGGCTGGGGCTTCCCTCGTTCGGCCGCTATTCAATACCTCCGTGATAGTTGTATTCTGAGCGTAACTATCAAAAGGGCGCGCATCTTCTTTTGCATTATTACAACCGTTGCACAACATGCTATACGATCGCTGTTTCGTGTCCACAGTGCGCACAAATGCGAGCAGGTTGGCTATTCTAAGCTTCTTTAAGTACACATAGTTGCTTCGAGCCTTTGAAGCGAAAACGTAACGAAAAGTCACAGCGCCTTAGATAACTCAGAATAGCTTACCCTCTCGTTTCGGGCTTCCTCCTTTTCGCCTTATTCACTCTGTAAAACGGTTGATTCACCTTTAAATAGACGCCAGCACATAAGAGCCATCTGAGCGCAGCAAACGTTGTTTTACGCATTCGCGGGTGTTCGTTGATGCACTCCCTCTCCCGATACGCCATTTTTATTTAAATCGCGCGGTCATAGCGGCGCGCTTAGTAGTCGGTGCTGCTACATTTGTCCACCTTAACTTTATTGTTGCGCATAGAAGGAATTCACGGATAATAGCGCTGACACTGTGGCAGCGTCGCCAGCTGTTTTTACAACCCTCATTAGTGCCGACTGACGGCACAGAGCATTGGGGAGAAGAGATAAAAAGGAAAAAAAAAAGAAAAGGCGGGAGAAACGCATCGCTGAGTGTGGAACGAGCATGCGGGCAGCACTGTCCGATGGACTTCCTTACATTGGCAGACGTCACGCTATCTCATCACGAACTCACAAACGTACAAAGATGGAGAGAGAGAGAGAGAAAGCGAGAGCCAGTTAGCGGCGGGATATCCCTCCAAGGAGATCGCTCCAAATGAGCTTGCTTCGATTGCCTCCGCTCGCAGCGCGTCCCTAATTATTATATTCGGAGCTCTGCTGATTGCCGGTGAGAAGACAGGTTCGCGTTGTTTCTTAATGACTCCCCCGTCCTCCGCCGCGGCTCCCGCTTGTTAGCCAAACGGATACACAGCCCGTTCCTAATTTCGGGAGGATCGCTCTACACGGCAATCTATCTTTGCCACGGCGGTCGGTCGCACACAATTCCGGGCTCGCTTCGGAAGCCGGTGGGTGCTTTATCACCAGTACTCTTCTGATGCGAGAACCTTCGTGCTTTCCATGGTATATGCACTCGCTCGCAAACGAACGCCTTCCTTCTCCGGCCCCGCCACAACTACATGCGCGCCGCGTGTGCATAGCGGTAAGCAAGAGTTCGATCTGTCCTTCTTCTTTGTGTCCTATTCTTGTGTCAGACGCTCGATTTCGGTGTCTCCGTCTTGTTCACCGCTCATTAACGCGGGGAGAGCAACAGTCGGGACGCGGCTAGCTTAATGCGCCAAATTGAATTATCATGCTCTTGCCCGGGAAACACGGACCATTGGCTTCAGATGACGCCACTGTGAAAGTGAACTGATTTTTGGCCGCGAGAGGTTATTCTTTTTCTACAATCTGAAAATTGTTTGCAGACTTATATATTTTGTCCCCCCCCCCCCCCCCCCCATTTGAAATCTTCCGCACACTTCCTTTATTTAACACTCTGCGCTCTCTCCGAGTTAAACAAATGAAATGCACGCAAGATACGTGACAGTTTTCAATGGGGGACAACATTAGCCCAAAATCTAATGAAGATAAGCCCCAAATAAGTGTAAATTTTCTGAAGGTGTAGACTAAGCGAGAATGTTTCGAGTTTGTTTCCGGGCCGCCAGATGGTGTAAATCTAGAACAAGCGTAATAAAGTGGCACTTGAAAATAAAGGATAACCACAAGGTTGTCGTGTCCAACCCAACGATACGAGCACATGCTCTGCTCCACGCAAGTCGTTGCACCCGTGGCCATTCAAGAAGAAAGCAAAAAAGAATCTGGAGAAAGAAACATTCCACAAAGCCGCGCGCGCCCCTAGCGGCAGCCCGCCGAATCGTCCGTTTGAAAGCGCGGCTCCGCTGTCGTCTGCTACCACCAGGTGTTTTCATAGTCGTTGTGAGAGGCGCAGGTATCGTCTGGTCTTTTCAAGCGAAGCGTGTATTACCCGACTCTCGCCGTCAGTGTGGCTGTCGTCGTACGCGAAAAACCAAGTCCTGCTCACCCGCAGCTGGTAGCCGGAAACCCTCTTCACCCACAGCTGCTTGACAGGTTCTCCTCCTCACCCGCTCCGCGCGCGCCGTTTCTCGCCAGTTTAAGGCCAGCTGCGCTTTGGGTAGGCCGCGCTTGGTCCGCTCTGCCGAAAACGAAGCAGCCTTCAAAGAACGACAATGGGAGCGGGCCCGTGAACGTGCGCGAGCTCTCCGAAGTAATCCTGAGTTTCGGCAAGCCGAAGCGGAAGCGAAACGTCAACACCGGACCAATGAAGGAGCTTATTTCTTTTTGCTCAAAAGAACCAAAAGGCCGCGTTTTGTTCGTTATGCCGAAGAGCAGGCTGCGTTGCAAGAACGGCAGTGACAGCGGGCCCGTGAACGTGCTCATGCTCGCCGGGCGAATCCACCGTTTCTCATCCACCAGCAACCATGTCTCTTTAATGTGTCTCAAACGCTCAAAAAACTAACGAACCCCTCCCCTACGGTTGGACAAGTTTCGCGTGCACCCCTGTTCCCGGTAGGGGAGGGGTTTTAACATTTTCTGCTGTTCTAGGTTAGCAAACGCTCTGCAAGCTTCCAAGATGATTTTGATGATGTGCGAGCATTCACGCCTCTTGATTCGAGGCTCGAAAAGTCATGCCGGTCCCATTTTTTTTTTTTACACCGTTGTTACTGGGAGAGCTGCCTTCTTTCTTTAGCCAGTCTCTATAGGTTTTTGCGGATTTGTTTTTGTGCGTGTTGCATTCACACGCGAAAGTTACACGACAACAGCGATAACGTATGCGCATGCGCGCATACATGCACCCTTATGTCCCGCATCGATGAAAGAAATTGGAGGAAAGGCGAGTTCACCATGTACCCAAGTTTGTGCTAATGTCGGGCGCGCCAAGTGTCATTTTCCAGCGTGTTGTTTACAATAGGAAGCTGCATACCATGCTTTAAATCGTGCCGCAGCTCTTATTAGCGGCACAACCTGTGCGCAATAATATTATAACGCATACCACGGCGCATGGGCTAGCTTTTCGCATTTGCCCAACCTGGATTGCGCCGAAAATACTTTGACGTGTTTACGCTTGTCATGTACGCTGCTGTGGTGTAACTAGGCTGGCGCATAAACAGTGATACGTAACCCCCCCTACGCACGTTCGCAGCAGTGCCAATACTATAGAGTAGGCCGATTGCCACAGCAGGACATGTTTGCAAAGAATCCTTTCCATATTTGCCCTATGCACTATAGTGCCACGACGGTCTGCTGCTGCTGCCACTGCGCAATCTAACAGCAGCAAACAGTCGCGATACATCAACGCAATCGAAATTTATATTCAAGGAGGCAGCACTGATGGAAGACGATTGATTATGGTTACGGAATGGTTACTGAAAAAAATCAGTAATTGAAGTACAGTGAGCATTACCGAGTAAACACTAATCGTTAAATTACAAAACTGCCAAAATGTAATTGATCACGAGTAAAATTAAGTGTAATTCGTGACGTACAAGTCTGGCACAATTATAGCTTTCTGCGCCATCGACGGATGGGACCAGGGTTCCAGAATTTTCGTTTCAGGAAATGCTCTAGAGTGCACTCGGCTTAGTGCAGTCTGTAAAAAGATGCGCTGGACGACGCATTGAGGGAAAGTGCACTACAGGTTTTCCACAGTTTCTTATGACCCACAAGTGTCGCACGTTGGTCACTCCGAGATAGAATAAATTATCATCAGCCTATGTTTATGTTCAATGCAGGATGAAGGCCTCTCCCAGCGATCTCTAATTACCCCTGTCTCGCGCTAGCTGATTCCAATAAGCGCCGAGAAATTTCGTAATTTTATCCCCTCACCTAAATTTCTGGCACCCTCGACTGCGCTTCCCTTCCCTAGGCACCCTTTCTGTAACTCTAATGATCCACCGCTTATTTGCCCTACGCATTACATGGCCTGCCCAGCTCCATTTTTTTTCTGTTAATGTCAGTTAGAATATCGGATGTCCCCGTTTGCTCTCTGATCCAGCAGCTATATTCCCATCTCTTAAAGTTGCGCCTAACATGTTTCGTTCTATCCCTCTTTGCGCGTTCCTCAACTTGTTTTCCAGCTTCTTTGCTAACCTCCAAGTTTCTGCCCCATATGTTAGCCCCGGTAGAATGCGATGATTTCACACCTTTCTTTTCAACAGGAGTGGTAAGCTCCCATTCATGAGTTCGAAATTCCTGCCGTATACACTCCAGCATTGTGGAGTGATTGTCATTGTGGTGTGATTGGCAATGAACTCACGGACAGGGAGGCAAGATCGGCATTCTCTTCCTGTGATGAAGCACGGATTGCATACTCGCGACCTGACACCAACTCAGTGATCAAGGCACTCATGCAAGACCTTACGAAGATATACGCAGCCCATGCTGACAACATCCCCAGACGCCTAATTATGATCGACCCATACGGTAAATTCTGTTTGCCTCCGAAGGTTACGCGGAGGAAAGAGTCATTGCTACACAGAATTCGGCTGCGCGTTGCTTTCACCCGTCGCTACGCACACCTCATCGGCCAATCGACCAGGCCTGATTGTGAACACTGCCAGACGCCTGAAACGCTGGAACACATATTGTGCGATTGCCCAGCATATACACTAGAGAAGGACGTTGGATGGTTCCCTAGCCAGCGTCGGCAGGCAACTATTATCGGAGAACGCTATTCTCGGCCCATGGCCTGACACTGCAACTTCAATGCGGGAAGCTAAAGCGCTGTTTAAATTTTTGCATGAAACGAAGCTAGACGAGCGCCTCTAGTAGGGCCACCGTCTAATGTACATATGCACTCACCCCTCCTCTTATCATCATCATCATCTACCACATTACTTTCACGCCCCTTCCCTCCTACCCAGTAGAGAGTGGCAGACTAGGTCAGGTCGACCTCCCTGTCTTTTCTGTCAAGAAAATATATCTATCTATGTCTTCTGCATATTAATATTTACCCCACTCTTACACTTTCTCGGTTAAGTTCCTCAATCATTTGTGGCAATTCATCCCCAGTGTTGCTGAACAGGACAATGGCATCTGCAAACCGAAGGTTGTTAAGATATTCACCGTTGACCCTCACTCCTAAGTCTTCCCAGTCTAATAGCTTGAGTGCTTCTTCTAAGCATGTAGTGAATAGCAGTGGAGTGCTTGTGTCTTCTTGCCCGACCCCTTTCTTGAATGGAAAGAAATAGCGTTCGTAAATACCACACTACACTGAAAGAGAGAGAGAGAGAGAGAGAAACATACTTTAATGAGATACTGGAGATAGTAGTCTGAGAGACCAATCAGTGAATCCGATAGGGGTTCTATTTTTGTTAGTCACAACCTTGCAAGGTTACAAACGATGAAGCACGATAAAAGATAGGGGAAGTTACTTGTTATGTTTGTTTGCAATGTAAAAGCAATTGAGTAAAGGGAAACGAAAGGAAAGTGCAGGAAAATATAGCCTGCCGCAGGTTTGAGGTTAAACCATAACCTCCGTATTGCGAGTGCGATGCTTTGCCAATTAAGCCACCACCGTTACCATCTTCTCGCCCACTTTCTTGGGTATTTGTGAATGTGTACGATATATGTGTAAGAGCGTGAGCCAGTGCCAGTCATGGCTAAGACGGCGGACATAGAAGGTCCTATTTAACGCCAGGCGTCGCGTAGTACGTGACCTTGGGAGCAGACAGCTGGCCAATAAATCCTCGTATGCCGCGTCCTTCTGGCATAACGCGGTGTCAGAAACGAAGCGATCAACTAAACTATAGTCACGTAATGTAATAAACGCATGGTCGTGCGCTCATAAAATATTGCTGCTCAAGAGCACGGGCCGAGGCCCGGTGATACCCCGTTGTTTTGCATGCACCGTGAAATTAGCCAGGAGGCTCCTATTAGTGTGATGCCGGTATCTTTCCTGTCAAGCGCTGCGCTCGGCTATTCGCCGTTGTAGCCGCGGTAGGGCCAGAAATAACTTATAAATAACTCATTTGCATAAATAATTGGGCTCCCGCTGTGGCAACGCGGCATACGCACACACGCACCCGGCAACGTAATAGTGGAGCACAAAAAGAAAGATTCAAAAGAGGGGGCTTGATTAAGTGGAGCAGCTTTGGCAGGGACCGACCACCATACCACGTGACGAGGGAGAGCGGCCGAGCGGAATGAGAGAGAGAGAAGACAGAGAGAAAAAGAGAGAGAGAGAGAAAAAAGAAGCCTACGATTGTACTTAACGCTGTAACAAAACCAGCGTTCATGACAGATGGGGAGAAAGAAATAGCAAGCGAGAAATGAAAACATCAACGGAGAACAATACGCGAATCTGCATCTCTACCAAATTAGGCTTCGCACCAGCCCGCACTGACGAAAAGGGCGCTGGAACCACGCGATAGAGCACTCTGCTCGCTTATTTGAAAAACCAAATTGCCACGGTACAATGCGCATCTAACTGAAGCTGAGTGCTTCGCTTATTTTGATTGCTCAGCTTCGCGGACCGACGTGTCTCTCTTTCTCTCTCTCTCTCTCTCTTGCTCTCCCGGACTCCAACGCTGGCGTTTCTTTGATTCTGGTTCTACAGGGAAGCTTCGTTTGTGCAGTTACCTTTACCTCGCTTGCGTTTTTATGTTGCGGAGGTAAGTGAATTTTATTAGGACAAACGAGTGCCGGCTGCGCCCGTCTGGTCGTCACTGCGAGGCCAGCATGGTACGCAAGAATGCGTTCCAAACGAACCCGGCAAGCCAAGCGCCAGCCTCGAGGCCACGAAGAAACACACACTCAAGAAGCCCCCCGCAGACCGTTTTGTCCATTACTTTGAGTGATTTCTAGTTTCTCTTGGTCAGCTTTAACGCAGAGTCGAGTCCCATTTCCTGGCTAGGTCTTGTAATTTAATTGTTTTGCCCGCCTCTAAGGTTTTGCTTAACGGTTGGCTTGGCAGAGCAATTGTTGTGAAAGAAAGAAATAACAAAAGCGCCCAAGGTTTCTGTGGTACAGAAATGGGTATAAATGAAAATTAAAAATAACGTCGTCAGTCCTGCGTGACTGCCACTGAACCGAAAGCTTACTTTTGTGTGCCCGCTCGTTATCTTGTCGACGCTTAAAAAGCGAGGCTTAGAACGCCTTACTTTTATTTTGCCTGTTGGACACGATATTACATTGCGCAGCAATATTCACATCAATTCTATCAGGTTGTCATGGTTCCTCGATCAAGATGTAGACATTAATGAAGTATTGCGCATTGATGAGTGATCACTAATGTTCAAAGAATAAAAGAACGTGGCCGGTTGCCTGACTCCACCACGGGGTGAAGGTCTCTAGGTTTTAATGCTGCATGGAGTTGAACTTCTTTTAAAGCGAAAGCCTTAAATGTGGAACGAAAATCGGACAAAAAAATCGGTAAGAAATGTGTACAAAAAATCGATAACTCAATAAGATCATTACAAACCCCATAACATTATAAATCAATCGATACATAAAAACATGAGAAGTACAAATATTGATAAAGTGGCCAAGAACCAAGAATTAATCATAGTAACGGGTAATGATAGTAATGATAACGATAAAAAATGTGCATACAGAGAGGTGAACGAGGTGAATTAGGAGTGAATTGATGGTGAATTAAAGGGGTTTAGTTGGGTGATAGCAGTCAAACGAAAGATAATGATCAGATAGAGTGAGCTAAGATAATGAAGAGTAAATGAGAGCAAATTAAGAGTGTGAATGAAGGTGAATTAAGTGGTGATAGGGTGAATAAAGTGGGAGGGTGAATCAAGTGCGATGAAAATTGAAAATTTGGAGTAATAGAGCAAATCAAGTGTGATGGAAGTAATACCGAGATGATAAAGGGAATGAAGGTGAACCAAGTAGTGATAGGGTGAATCAAGAGTTAATCAAGTCTGAATTAAGAGTGAATCAAGATGTTATGGAGTGGAAAAGCGACTTGCAAAAAATATATGTGAGTTTCAGGGTCCAAGTGAGAGTGACTCAGCAAGAAATTGCCGAGTCCCGTTTCTAGTTTGGTTAATCATGGGAAGAGTGACTTGCAAAAAACCTTACTTGCAAAAATCACTAAATTGTGGTTTCAGAGCGACGATGACTCAGCAAGAAAGTGCTAAGTCGTGGTCCGAGTTTGGTGAAATAAGGATGACTTGCAAAATTGACTGCAAATATGGGTTCGGAGTGAAGATGACTCGGAAAAAAAAGTAGTCGTCGTGTCATTGAGTTAGCGGCGCTCGTGCTTTCGCCTTCAAGTCATCTTAGTTGTAGTATAAGGGACCCCTAGTAATTTTTTTACCCCTCCTGTATCTGTTTCATCTTTTGATTGATAACGTCCGTCGGTCCTTCTATTCGAAAGCAGATACCTAAGATTGTGGGTCATTGTTTCTAATTATTCTCGCACCGCCAGTATAGCTTCCATAAAAAATTCTCTAGGCCTCCCAAACCTTTCTATCAGAAGGAAGCAGGCCCACTTATGTCTCTTTCATAAAATCTTCTTTACGAATCCAGAACTGAAACGCACATTGATCTTGCCGCCTTGTTACCTTTCATCCCGCGCTGACCATAACTTCAAAGTTAAAGTTGCGTTCTGCCAGACCAACATATACTTCCACTCCTACGTGCCGAAGAGATCTTCCGAATGGAAACACCTCCCCGCCTCCATCGCCAGCAACCCTGAGCATGCATCATTCAAGACTGCCATTTTGAACTTGTAACCCGACTCCTCTCTAACGCCGCAATGACATTGAGAGTATTGAAATAAATAAATAAATAAATAAATAAATAAATAAATAAATAAATAAATAAATAAATAAATAAATAAATAAATAAATAAATAAATAAATAAATAAATAAATAAATAAATAAATAAATAAATAAATAAATAAATAACAAGATGTTGTTATGCTTTATTTTGCGGTGTAAAAAGAGATATTACAAGCGAAGCTTGTCTTTGTCTAGCCTGAACGTCCGTGTCTGCTCACAGAAACTATCATCATCGGCAATGGCTAGAGCGTCGTCATCTGCTTCCACAGCTGGCTCCGTTGCCGCTCATCGTTTCAGCGTAGAAGTTATCTACTCTCCTATTGTCGTAATGGGGAGGCTGCTTCAGTAATAGGGAGACCGCGTTTACGGAGGTAGGAGCCATTGCTTAAGGAGGTATGAGCCATTCATTGTCTTCCGTGACGAACATATTTAATTTTGAAGCTATTTAGTTTCGAACAATCACAAGCGGCAATGGCGGTCGGATGCTGCTAACCAGGTCGCCCAGGTCGCCGAGCAAACTCGAAACATCGAAAGCAAGCGTTTGTGGTTCGACAACAACTTGTCCTTCATGATTGTGACCCGCTCCGACGAACAGCTAGACGATGCTTTGGAAGTGTTAAATGAACATTACGCTAGTATTGAACAAGACCATGCTTCTTGAAAACACTTTGGATTTCCCAAACTGCGCAGCTGCACCATCTTCCTTGCAGATTTTATTTTCTCTACCTAATCCTCTTAAATTGTAAGTGTTACTTAATTTTACGACAGCGCCACTTGATGCATGCTGTTTCGATGTTACCAACATATCCAACTGCTTTTTGCACGGATTTGTGAGGTGATGGGTCTTATACTATTTTCAGGCATGGAGTGGCGTCTGGCACCGGTCTTTCTTGCAGATTGTATTTTCTCTATCTAATTCCCCGAAATTGTAAGTGCTACTTAATTTTATGACAGCACCACTTGATGCATACAATTTCAATGTTACCAACATATCCAACTACTTTTTGCAGGTATTTGTGAGGTGATGGATCTTATACTATTTTCAGGCATGGAGTGGCATCTGACACCGGCAAAAAGATATTGCCGAAAGTTAGTAGGGCTATACTTGTCCAGGTGCAACCAAATTAGGAAGGCTCACTAAGCTTCAAAAAGTCACTCCCTCACCAGAACAGGAATTGGCCTCCCTGGTGCAGTATTCGGCCAGTACCTCCCTCATAACTCCTACAATTAACCCATAGCCCTCAGTCCCCAGCGGCTGTGGAGCAGCTGACCAAGGCGCTGGTCCGACCTGCGACGCGGCAGAGGGTGCTAAGAATCTCTGGGTCCGGACCAGGCCGCCACTAGAAACTGAACCTGGCAACGTTCAACACGCGCACTCTATCGAGTGAGGCTAGCTTAGCAGGACTATTTGAAGAATTATCAGGTATTGCCTGGGATATTATTGGCCTTAGTGAGGCTAGAAGAACTGGTGAGGCTTATACAGTGCTGACTAACCGCCACGTTCTCTGCTACAGAGGTCTTCTAGATAAGAGACAATTTGGAGTAGGATTTCGAGTCCATAAGGACATAGCGGGGAACATTGATGAATTCTACAGCATTAACGAGAGAGTAGCAGTCGTTGTAATAAAGCTGAATAGGAGGTATAGAAGGAAGGTAGTACAAGCCTACGCCCCAACCTCCAGTCACGATGATGAAATGAAGAAATAGAACAGCTTTATGAAGATGTTGAATTAGCAATGAGAAAGGTGCAAACTCAGTATACTGTAGTCATGGGCGACTTCAATCAAAAGTTTGGAAAAAGCAGGCTGGTGAGCAAGCAATTGGCAACTACGGCATCGATTCTAGAAACACTAGAGGAGAGATGTTGGTAGAATTCGCGGAAAGGAATAGGCTCCGAATAATGAATACCTTCTTCAGGAAGCGCAGCAACAGGAAGTAGACCTGTAAAAGCCCTAATGGAGAAACAAGGAATTAAGTATATTTCATACTCTCTGCCGATCCCAGCATAGTGAAGGATGTAGAAGTGTTAGGAAGGGTAAAGTGCAGTGACCATAGGTTAGCGAGGTCTAGGATTTCTCTCAATTTGAAGAGAGAAAGAATAAAGTTAGTCATGAAGAAACAGGCCAACCTAGACGCAGTAAGGGTAAAAGCAGACCACTTCAGGCTGGTGCTCACAAACAAATCATGCAGCTTTAGAACAGGAAGACGAAGACAACATAGAAGCAATCAATGAAACCGTAACGAGGCTAATCTCAGAAGCAGCAATTGAAGTGGGAGGTAAGGCACCAAGGCATGGAGGAAGGAAACCCCAGGAGAGGCCCTGGCCAGCACGAACGTATTGGAGAAGGTGTGGTGGAAGTCACGTGCTGTTTTTCGCAAAGGAGCACTGGGGCGGGTACCCCGAATGTCAACGTTGCCATGGAAACCGCGCTCCGGAAGCTTTCGCTGCTGCTCTCGGTTTCTGAAAAGTGAGATAAGATTTTTCCGCTGGTGTCTTTCCCGGAGCACCTATTGTTCGCGAGAAAAGCTGACTTTGGAGTGTGGTGTGTAAGCTTGAAAGTTGTGTTTTGGGTCTGTGAGTGTGAGTGTCGGCCAGCAACAGATACATTCGAGCAATCACGGCGCTGGTCTTCGTTGTCTTCTTCAACGTGCCACGGAAAAACACAGGAGCGCGTCTGCTTCACTAAAACTGCTACAGAAGTTTTGTAGGCTTGTTTTGACGCGCGTCAGGAGCACACACTTCCGGCGGCTCGTAACAATGCAAGTTAAAAGTTCGCGCCCATCTGCTCCGCCGAGCTGCAGAACCCCTGATTGGAGGCACAAATAGAGGTGGCACACCAACATGGCTTCACTTCCGGTTTCAAAAAAGTGACGTCAGGGCCTCTCCTGTTTTGTTTCCTTCCTTCATGCACCAAGGTAACCAGTAGGTAAGCTTTCCCAAGTAACAAAGGACCTAATAAAAAAAACGGCATAACATGAAAGTGTCCAACTCGAGAGGACAGATAGAATTCGCTGAACTGTCGAAACTGATCAAGAAGAAAGTGAGGGATATCCGAAATTATAACACGGAAAAGATTGAGGAAGCAGTAAAATATGGACACAGCATGAAATCAGTGACAAGAAAACTAGGCATAGGACAATGCAAAATGTATGCACTGAAATATAAGCAGGGTAATATCAGCAATTTCGATGACATAGTAAAAGCAGTGGAAGAATTCTTTACTGAGCTGTACAGTTCCCAGAACAGCCAAGCTACTTTCATTCGAAGTAGTGATGAACAGGATAGAGAGGCTCGTTCTATAACTAGCGATGAAGTAATACCCCTGTCACACGAGCAGATATAACCGCGGTTAAGCTTAACCATGGTTTACAGGGTTAACCGTGGTTAACGCGAGCGCGGTCTGCCATTGCTACACGGACTTGATTAAGCAAACCGATGCAATCACGTGGTCCTCATGTGTGCAAAATATTTTGCGCGAAGTTCACTGTGCATAATAAAGAAATAATAACCAGCATGCAGATAAATGTTGCAATAAAATATACGCTCACATTTTCAATACTACAAGCCTTTATAACTAAATAATGTTGATGAATTTGGCGAGTTTCACATTAAGTTTTTCAACACTGGTTGCTGTAGCCGGTTAGTAGCCTTTACGAGAGCCAGCGCATTCTATTGCGTTTCTTTTTGTTGTGCGTGGTAGTTGCGGTGTGTTAGCAGTTTGTGCGCATTATTTCCTCTGCTACAGGTTACAAGTGTTGTATGGCCAGTAGGCTTTGCTGAGAATAATTCACGTCGTGTGTTTTCTGTGCTAAGCGGTTTGTGTGTGTGATTCGAGTTTTAGCATATATTCGGGCATTCCTTGTGTTCGACCGCAGTGCGGTAAGGTGATCCTCCCAAACGCGTATAAATGTCCTTTTGGACCGTCGGACCAGTTACTGCGCCTTTGGCTCATTGCGATTTCGGACGACGCTGGTGCACTCGCAATTGCCATGGCGTCCGCCATCTTGCCTGTTCGTCGGTTTGCGAGAGTAAACCGAGGTTGTCAAGCTCGGTTTGCGATAACCATGGTTAGGGGGCTAACTACGGTTACGCCTGCCGTGTAGCTAGCGGTAACTGCGGTCAGCCGTAACCGTAGTTAGCTTAACCTCGGTTAAGGCTGTCCGTGTGACAGGGGTATTAGAAGGGCCTTGAAAGACATGACCAGGGGGAAAGCAGCTGGAGAAGATGAAATAACAGTCGATTTGATCAAATCTGGAGGAGATATTATGCTTGAAAAGCTTGCGGCCCTTTATACGCAGTACCTCAAGACTTCAAGTGTACCAGAAAGCTGGAAGAACGCCAACATTATACTTATCCATAAGAAGGGAGACATTAAAGAATTGAGGAATTATAGACCCATTAGCTTGCTTTTAGTATTGTATAAAATATTCACCAAGATAATTTCCAATAGAATCAGGGCAACACTTCAGCCAACCAAGAGAACACGCTTGCTTTAGAAAGGGATATTCTACGATGGATCATATCCATGTCATCAATCAGGTAATTGAGAAATCTGCAGAGTACAATCAACCTCTCTATATGGTTTTCATAGATTATGAAAAAGCATTTGATTCAGTAGAAATACCAGCAGTCATAGAGGCATTGTGTAATCAAGGAGTACAGGAGGCATACGTAAATATCTTGGCAAATATCTACAAGGATAGCACAGCAACCTTGGTTCTCCACAAGAAAAGTAGAAAGATACCTGTCAAGAATGGGGTCAGGCAAGGAGACCTAATCTCTCCAATGCTATTCACTTCATGCTTAGAAGAATTATTCAATCTCTTGGACTGGGAAGGCTTAGGAGTGAGGATCAATGGCGAACATCTCAGCAACATTCGGTTTGCAGATGACATTGTCCTATTCAGCAACAATGGAGACGAATTACAGCAATTGATTCAGGACCATAACCGAGAAAGTGTAAGAGTGGGGTTGAAGATTAATATGCAGAAAACAAAGATAATGGTCAATAGCCTGGTAAGGGAACAAGAATTCAGGATCGCCATTCAGTCTCTATAGTCTGTAAAGGAGTACGTTTATGTGAATTACTCACAGGGGACCCTGATAACAAGAAGGAATTTTACAGAAGAATAAAATTGGGTTTGAGTGCATACGGCAGGCATTGCCAAATCCTGACTGGGAGCTTGCCACTGTCGTTGAAAAGAAAAGTGTACAATCATTGCATTCTGCGGGTGCTAGCATATTAGGACGAAACTTGGAGGTTAACAAAGAAGCTCGAGAACAAGTTAAGGACCACACAAAGAGCGATGGAACGGAATATCTTAAACCTAACGTTAAGAGACAGGAGGAGAGTGGTTTGGATCAGAGAACAAACGGGGATAACCGATATTTTAGTTGACATTAAGCGGAAAAAATGGAGCTGGGCAGCCCATGTAATGCGTAGGATGGATAACCTGCGGAACATTAGAGTTACAGAATGGATACCAAGAGAAGGGAAGTGCAGTTGAGGACGGCAGAAAACTAGGTGATGTGATTAAGTTATGAAATTTGTAGGCGAAAGTTGGAATCAGCTAGTGCAAGACAGGGGCAATTTTAGATCACAGGGAGAGGCCTTCGTCCTACAGTGCACATAAATATAGGCTGATGATGGAGAAGACCTTGGTGAATTTAGAGTTTGCGGTACGTGTAAGGAATCTTTAATCAAGGGAAAACTGCCTGCGTTCAGCACTATGAACGGTTACATTACCCTGCATTTGTTGTGATGGGGATGAGCTTCGCTCACGATCCATCTTCACGGAGTGGAAGGGTCGACGAAATTTTTTTTTCTTCGTTTTCAAATCAAGAAATTTGAGCATCCAAGACAGCGAAGGCATTGCATTTTGCTAGCGCCTCCATAAGCGAATGAACACAGTGAAGTTGTGCATTCTTGAGAGCCTGCTCACAATAAAGGTTCCTCAAGAACTCGTTCTAATTATTCGAAGGTCGTAATTTGTCCCAACGAAGCTAGTAGTGTAGCGTTGTACGTACAAATCGGGCGGAACTAATCTACGATGACTATCCAATATGCGAATAGCCTAGACGAAGCTTCGTATGTCAGGCGTGCACTGCAGCCGCGATCCTTTCTCGCGCTTCCCTCGGGACACGCTACGACATCTGGCGGCGGCGCCGTGAAGTACGCGCATATCGAGTGTCACATGCGCCGTGACCCAAGTTCACGTCAGAAAGGTTGATTGAAGAACGGCACATACCCAGTAGGCACATGTCCAATGTCCGCAGAGGCACATGGCCAGTGGCACATGCCCAAATAGGCGTCAAGGATATTCACTGAAGAGGGGAACATACCAATTCCTACTTACCCACGTGAACAGTCCACATTCTTAATGAACTACCTTCGGCATAAGCCCACATTTTCGATGGGATAGGTGGATAGCTAGATAGCCAGCAAGAAAACTAGTCTGACATATGCCAAAAAAGCTATTCGAATTGAAAATCATGATTGCAAGTCTTGTGTGCTTTTTTGTGTGTGGACTAGCGAAATTGTAGTCAGCTTTTTTCATTCATTTAAGCAGAATGGCGTTGGGAACAGCCGAGAGATGGCGCCACGAGGCACGTGAACGTAGGGTGCCTGGGCCATGCAGGCGTCCTAGGTGACTCGGAATCCTGTGGCCGCGGTCGAATTGCCTACTGCGTACCATCTGCCACTGTGCCCACTATTCGGATACAGCTGTCTGAAAATTTTCTCGTGTGACCGGGACTGATTGTTGCTTTCGTCAGGGCCTTTTCAGTGACAGAAGCTAGTGCTAACTTGGTAGAAATAATTCTGGGCAGCCATCTCAAGATCAGACCTTATAGTAAATAAAATGCCAACAACAAAAATTACGCTAGGAGCCCTCACGGCCACAGCGTTGTAACAATTCCATATGCCAGGATGGTTCTGTGTGCTTGATACCTCACCCGAGGACGTTTCTAGTCCCTTCAATTGTAAATTTGCAAAGTGAGACGGATTCACTTTGTGCAGGACACGCGTAATTACAGGTCTCTATAGGGTCAGCAATTACCCCATCTTTATCCGGCGATGGTTTTAGTTAAACATATCGGGATCGTGACGGTAATGATGCTGGTAATAATAATGGCCTCCCACTAAGCGAAACGATGACTATCAAAGAAAACTTAAAATACTGGGTGCTTTTCCATCAGGAATACAGACGAATGTGCGTTTTATGTGTATGCGTTATTTTTTTTATTGCGAACTTCCACGCGCAATATTATTTTGAAGATGTCTGTGATTCCAGTTAATGTTTTTTATATTAGGTTTGATGGCAGTTTATCACCTACATGTGTATTGAATGAAAACATTAACAATATCAGTACCTATTGCAAGAAAAGTAGGATTGCACAGGAGTGAGGCGTTGCTCTGGGAACGAAGAGATGCCACGTGCTTTAGTTAAGCTTTTAAAATCTGCTCACATTCATGCTTCATGCACTGAGATCATCGACATAATCTAGAAGCGATATTTATTAGTTTCTCCTCCAGTATGTCGAAGGAACGAAGGTATCGTTGGTAGCGTAACGAAGAAGAAGTGCTGGTCAGTCAGGCGCATCACAAGCGCTTTACGCACGGGGCCAGTTCTGACTGCTCGCAGGGTTCTGACTGCCGCGCCGAGTTCCACCTCTCGAGTTCGACCTATGCGTACTCTGTCAATAAACACGTTGACATTTGGTGGAAAGTGCTGGGTACGACTCCATCAACGCTGGAACTTCAAAGCCGAACCCTTCAACCATCTCGGCCCATGTCTGACGATACCGCCCAGCCTTCTCGAACCATGCCTGACTGACCGGCACTTCTTCGTTACACTATATTTAATATAACATCTAATATGTCGTAGCATCTCCCTTAATGTGACAAAGTGCGTCGTTTACTCTGTGGCTGTCAGCAGTTCTGAACGCGACATAAACATTTAAGAGTATTTGTTTACTGGTCACATCAGTTGCTTTCGCTAACTGGGTGTCTGGTAAGTCAGACAGTACTTAATGTATTAATGCGTATTGCCAGTATCTTGCCGTAAGTGTATCAATCAGCAGCTTGCACTTCTGCGGTAACCATGAGGTCCTGGAATAGGAAACGTGTGCACTTTAAAAATAGTTTATTGCCGTGGTAATCTTCTTCTTTTTGCACATTAGCCTGATCTCGCTTGAGGGGCTTCCTTGGCTGGCTCCTGTTGAGGTGACTGCATATTTAACATTCCTGGAAGCGAGAGTTCTGTGTATGAATATTCATAATTTGTTTTTTTTTTTTCGTTATGCCTTTATTTGCCTCGCGAGACAAGGCGTATCCGGCACTTTTGTCTGGTGTCAGGGGGTTCTACAACAACAACAATGACGACAACAACAACGACAACGACAAACACTCACTTCACCATTAAGGCGAAGGTTCACCGCAAGCGCGGTAACATTTACAAAGGTGCAGATTTTCATAATTATAGGTGCATAATTTTCATAACCAGTGCTCTTTTCGTTAAGTGCAGGTCACCGACGCCGGGGTTGGATATTTTGGTGATTTTGCGTTAGGTCGAATCGTAGCGTCGATGTTAATAAACTATAGATTGACAGAACGCACTGGGCTGCTTCATAGAGAAATAACATCGCATTGTAATAACATCGCACTGGGCAATGTTATTAATTTTACATGGTTAGCTTCCAACCCAGGGTCATGGTATACATGCTGTAACTTGTAAGTCTGACGCCGCAGTTGCCTACAGAATTCGTTACCGTAAATTTTACTCCAATTTATGACAACTTGAGACATCAGTAAATTTGTCTGAAGAGTGCCGGTTACCTTTAAAGTGTGAAAATCTTTGCCTGTAGATAGTTTATTTCGTACCGGACTGTGTTACCGTGTTTAGAACGTGTGTTCTAACACTGCGAAACAAGTCTGACATTTATGCATCCATTTAAGTGTCATTTTAAGTTTCACTCACAGTTTAGAGTAAATTGGTGTGCTTTAACACGTTCATGCCCATGGTCGATGCGAATGCGGCTTTTGCGTTTAATAAATTATTGTGAAAATACATACAACCCGAATATCCCACAAGGTTGTAACAATCCCTTCGAAATAGTCGTGTTGGAAACCTTAATTTTGAAGCTTTCAGAGAAAAGCATTGCCCCAAAAGCGATCTTTAGCACTCACTATGTGGCAAGTTAACAAAGGGGAATATTATTGGTGCGAACACTTATTGCTGATGGCATCACTGTAGATTCACTCACTTCTTTTAGAAAAAAACTTATATTTTCAGCGTGTCAGATATTTATAATATTTTTCTGTTTTTTCTCTCTCGTCGCTTCTTAACTTTTTCAAATTATACAGTTCTTTAATGTATGAAGAAGCTAAGTCGGATCTGATATTGGAAGTCGTATATGAGAAATATTATCAAAAATCATACTTCCAAGCTTACCCATAAACTTCTGTGGCACTTGCGCGAAAGCCACTAGAAAACAGAGAATGAGAGCTGTTAGAGATAACTATGCGCGCAATCGTGTGCCCTTCAATAAAGCGACATGCAAACAGCAAGCCAAGGGCAGTAGGCTCATATTTATTATAATTTTATCACCCTGCTAAGGTCCTCGTTTAGAAATACTGCTTTTAATTTTTTTAATGGGGCATTATATAAAATATAAAGACAACGTCACCAAGAGAACACACAGGAAAGACAGCAGTGGTCCTTTTCTCTCAGTTCTCCAATTTCACCAATCCTCCTTGGTCACTTCTGTCCCTAACTACCTTAACCTTAACCTTAAAATACCTTAACTTTTTGTTTTAATTTAGACAATGAGAGATAAAAGCAAAGACAGAGAAGTTAGCCCGAGGATATATTTGATTAGCTACCATGTGCTGGGGAAAGAGAGTAAAGTTGGTACGAATGAACTATAGAAGACTGTCTGGGTCCCATCACTTATAATCTATAAAGGCGCCAGGTCATTCCACGGTGTCAATGTCTGATACAAAGGCATACAACGTCTTGCACACTGCACAGTGCCAGACATTCACAACTTGTCGCACAGTCGCATTCTGCAGGAGCAGCGAAGCGATCGCGCACCTCTGCGAGCGCCCTCGTTTCAACCAGCAAAAAGCAGCCGCTCTTTTCCACATTAGAGCAAGCGGACAAGCGCCCACTCCCAGAAAGCAAAATGCTTGGACACTAGCCTACACGGACATCAGCGCGACCGCTATATGAAGGCGCTGCTGCGTTATCTTAATACAGACCAGACTACAGAAATTATATATTTTTTTGCTTCTAATAAGGAGGTGCATTCAAAACTAAAGTTGTGATTTTCGGTAATTTTATTGTAAAAGCGCTTTTTGATAAGTACTATAATGTAGGTGTTAGAGAAACGGTAATTTCTCAACCTGGTTTTAAGTGATGTACTGCACGCTAGATGCTTAAGTCTGCAATTGTAAACAATTAAAGTTACCGTTTCCAGAACGAGACACCCGATGCGGTATCTCAATGGCTACAGCGTTGCACTACTGAGCACGAGGTCTCGGGTTCAATCCCGGTCATGATGGCCGCATTCTAATGCATGCGGAATGCAAAAGTACTCGCGTGCCATGCATTATGTGCCAGTTAAAGGACCCCAGGCAATCAAAAGCTTTCCAGAATCTCCACTATACGGCGTGCTTCATATTCATGCAGAACGTGGTTTTTGCACGCAAAAATCCGGAATTTTCATATTCCTACCATAGAAGCTTCGTGCAATTTTGCGGGCCTATTCACTTCAAGGCTATTACGGATTTTGAAAATTCTTCAACGCGAATCTGAGCTCGCGTTGACAGAAAACGTTCCGATGCTAGAACTGTTCATAAAATCTGGGGCCAGGCAATCCAGAACCTGACCATGCTATTCGCGAAGACGTCGGGCCAATGGCAAACCTCTCTTCCGAACGAAAATCTTTGTGATTTCGGCTTTTGTAACCTGCGCGAAACGCAACACTCTTGTTCTTGCACCAGTTTTGTGCTTAGAACGCTTTAGAAAGGTTCACACGTTTCGCTGCTGCGATCACAACTCGTGAACGGTACAAATTAGGTTTCTGCATTTGACAGTAGAAAAAGTGTTTTCTTTTTCCTAAAAAAAAAGGAAAAGAAAGAAAGAATAAACGTGCCGCTTTATATTTTTGCATGACTCTGTCATATCCAGGGAACACTTGGCCGACTTTTTAAGTATTCACGCTGGCACCACGAAAGCAAATGAGGTAATTAGGCTCTTAAAGTGCGCCATTATGCGGGCCCACGTCTTAATAAGACCATCGCGGAGCCCGTTCGTTCCGCTCAGTGCTCGCGGAATTCGCTGCCAGGTTGATTAGACTCGGTCCGGAACGTTTATCCGAAGTTAACTCAGTTTGCAACGCCTGGACTATTTCGAAGTTTACTGTGGACATCTATATCCATTTCCGTATTTTAGTTCTTTCCATACTGTGGGTATCTATATTAATTTCTGTATTTTGTTTCTTTCCCAAGAACAATTTCGATCATGTTTCGTCTGGTTAACTTGCGTGTCGCGTACGCTAGGCGCCGGATAGATTACGCTGAAAGGAGAATACGGGGTAAGATGTTTTTCAGTGAATATTAAATTTAAAAAAAAAGCCAGTTCATCAACATGCCGTTCTGCGCAATTCGTATATTGTATGGCGAGAAATAACACAGCATGAGGTACATTTTGTGAACCGAAAAAATAATCTAGACTCTCCTGTGCTCCCTTTTCTGTAGTCAAATATCCGTATTTGTCAGAAATTACCTCATCTGCAAGGCGGCGGTCATCATGAATCACCGGCCCTGTTTGCTAATTTTAACTATTTTCTGCCTGTTCTGTGGCTTGGTCCTTTTGAATCTATTAAAAAAAACATGTCGCCTGTGCTCTTTCTTTTTTTTTTCCTGAGGGGTGGGTGGGAGAGGGGTAGCAATATTACGTACAATTCACTGCTCTTTTTAAGCCATTAGGCGAAATGCACAATATTTATTATTTGCATTGACGATAGACATTTCAATGCTAGCTTCACATGTTCTCCACCCCGATTTTGTATCCAAATGGACGCTTTGGTGAAAGGCACTTGTCCCGGCCGCATGTCTCATACAGGGTCGAGCTGGGTCTTCCAAGAATCATTGTCAAAACTGCATCTTGCGCCTGGATGACTTCCTAATTGAACTAATTGGACAACGTTATTTTTCTTGATGACTATGTAGTGACAAACGCACTTACAAAATGCAACACTTACTTGGAATCCTCTGGGCTGGAAAATAACAAAAGTAGTTCATGAATGAGTACTCATACTTTTGCAGTAGCAGTGCGCAAGAAGTAAAAGACGACGCTATAATCAACAACTTGAAAGTTTAGACATTCTACTTAACATACGTTCACAGAAGTTTGAAATGTTCCTTGCATGAATATTGAAAGTCTACTGAAAGAATTAGCCTCATAGCAGCGGAAGCCGCTGAGAAATATGTATAACTATTTGTACGATGGTTTTCAAAGTGGCCCGTGAGCAATACAATCTTAGATATTATCCTTTGCGATAAATCTTTGTGTGATTACTGGGTTTTATTCTGTGACTTGACTGTATTTAGATAGAACTGCCACGAAATTCCACATCCAAGTTCGGGTTTATTTAGGGAGGCATGGTATGCTGCAGAAAATCTTGAAATGGTAAGAGCTCGTCTCCGAAGATGTTTTGTTTAAGTGGTAGTAAATAGAACCGGTGGCTGGTAATAACTAAAAAACCGACGCCCACTGTTTGTGCTCCAATGCAGCCTGACGTCAGCGTTGATAAAATATCGAATCTCAATGTGAGCGGTATTCAATTTTTAAATCGGGCACTAGTTTTCTACAAGTTCCCTCTCGCATTTTTTTGCTGTAGGATTCCTAGTCCTGTAGCAGGTTCCTATAGGGCTGAAATATTTCCAAAGTTATTTCATACCATAAAGATATAAAAAAATAATTACTATGAGAAGTAACAAATGCGCGTAAAGGATAGAGTAAACAAGTGTCTCTTATAACCTTTATGAAAACTTTGCAATGTGCCAAATACGAAAATAATTCTCATCCTTCCGCTCCCCTCGCTATATTGCCAGAAGGAATGAACAAGAAATTGGCCCTCAAGAAAAACTATGGTGGTCATTATAAGAGCTAAATGTCCAATAGAGGTTGTGGTTAAAATCATGTTTTTTTTTTTTTGCCTGCCATATTACTTTTTCGACAAAATACAACCTGTAGCGTTTCCTGTGGCTTCCTTCTTTGGGTGCGCATAGGACAGCAAGTGCTAGGCCGACGAGAAATATGAAATTTCTTATGAGAAATCAGTATGCTAGTTGGTTGGGCATTACTGTAGGAGCAGTGCTTTTTTTTTTTTTTAATGGACGCGGACACCGAAAGAGACAGCGTTCATGCTTGCTTTATCTTTCTAGTTCGTTCAGGTGTCAAAAAGGACGCTGCCTCTACAATGAGAGAGAGAGAAGAAGAAAGGGAAAGGGCAGGGAGGTTAACCAAATCCCCAAAACTGGTTTGCTACCCTGCGCTGGGGAAGGGGGAAAAGGAATGATAAAATATAAAATGAAAGAAAGAGAGAGTACAAGATTATGGAGGGAGATCACAGCACATGCGCGAGATCAAAAACGCGCTGAAGTGTGTAATTCATTCACCCAGACAGTTTCGAAGAAAGCGCACGATATTCTGTGCTGACATTCGGTGAGGCCGCTTTGGGATTTTCTGTGCACGGAATGAACGGAAGAATTCCTACACTTAAGGGATTACTGAACAAGTATAATATCAAGCTGCTGCTTTATACAGCAAGTACAAGTTGTGACCAAAGCAAAAGCGCTTATTGAGATGAATATCCTAAGGTGAAAACACCACCTTTGAGGACACGACTCAAGTAAAATACACTGATAATGAAAACAGCGCAATGCAGTGACGTACCTGTTTCCATGACTTCGTCAAAACCTGGAATTTTCTGAGCTGTAGACAGCCCTGGGAGGTAAACCACCCCTGCGAACACTTTAAGATGCAACGTGAACATATAATTGATTCCTGCCTCCTAATTTACTATAGAGCGAGATGTCCACACTATCTGAAGCCGGTTTGGCTAAGCTGAGCAGTTCCACAAAAAAAAAAAAACGAGAAAAGAGCGATAATTTTTATCAAATCGATCACTTCTTACTTGAAAAGTAATAACGTTTATTAAGTTTTCTGAGGCTGGTGTTACAGCAGTCTGTGACACGCAGTAAGTGCAAATTTAAATTTTCTAATTCACTAGTTTTACATTATTTCAATTTTAAGGCTCTAGGTTCATGGCCAGTATGATTACCTCAGTGGGTAGTCATCCAGTCAAATCAACAAACCGGTCCGGAAACAACCATTTTATTACCACGTAGCTGAAGTTTACCAAAGATGTTACCAAATAGGCATTTTTCATATATCAATCAAATTCTAATGAAAAATCACATTTTTTCACGAATTTCATTTTTTAAACTTTGATGCCAATTCATTCACGTAGCGCCGAGCGGAGAGCACTCGAGAAAGGGCACCAGCCGCCTCGCGTGGCTCATGACCCGCGTTTTTGGGAATAGTGGGTTGTGCAACGCCACCACAAGTTCCATGAAGACAAGATCTTCTTTGCTGAATTTGCACGGTTTCGGCGTATCTGAGATCTGGCGATCTTGTAACCACTTCCAGAAAAAAAAAAAAAAACGGTCGGTTAGGTGATTTATAGACGTGGCATGGACACGAAAATGGTCTAGAATGACGCCTTTCATGCCGAGAATTTGTAGAAATAGTCAGCAACTAAGGATATGATAATCTCCCCCCTCCCCCTCCCCCCCCATTTCACGCGTGAAAAGCCCGCGCAACCTCCCCGCCTTCCCCCCTTGCGCGCGCGAGATGACGCCGCCGCATCAAGGCGCGCTCACCATCCTTTTCGGCTCACCCCCACAAGCTTTCCCTAGCACCTACAGCCTACGGCAGGCGGCCTCAGTGTTATCGCACTTGGACATTATAGGGAACCTCGCGGTGACGCCGACGCCAAAGGCAGAAATTAGCCTGGCGTGTTCGCAATAAAGGGAACGTAATTAGCCGCAAATACTCGTAGACTGGGCTATATTTTACTACTAGCGCCATCTACCCAGTATGAGCTAACTCACACGTGCGCGGCATATACCGGACGTTCCCGCACGCTCCACGCTTTCGCCGCACTCATTGATTTAATGTGCTTCTGAAGACAAGGTGTTCTTTGCTGACTTCACACGGGTTTTTTGTATCTGGGATCTGGATATCTTGTAAACACTTTCACAAAAAAAAAGAGAGGAAAAAATAGTCGACCATGTGCCGGCGCTGAGAAGACAATGTCGACATAATTGCGCGTGAAATATTATACGAATAAGATCCGAAATGAGTAAACAATGAACACGAAGAAGAGAAAGAAAATACAAAATAGAGAGATGCAACCAAAATTTACTTATTGAATTATTTGAACCCCCCCGTACTTCGGCCTTGTCTTCGTTAGAGTCGACACTTTTGGTTGAGGCTTTCGTTTTTTGTTTACACTTCAATTCTTGAAATTTGATTGTTAGTTTTTTATGTTATAGTGAGTCCGTAGCCTATTATATGTATATAAGGCGCTATGTAGACTCTTACGCAATAGAATGAAAAAAAAAAAACAAGGAAAGCGCAAGACGACTATAACTCGATAACGGGCTGGCGTTTGCGTGCAAACTGAATAGAGTTACAGGACGGAGCGAACTTCAGGACGACACCTACTGCACTGATCCTCGTGAGATCTGACCTCCGAGTATTATTTGTCTTTTGTGATTACTTCTTTGTGGCCTTATTATGTCAGACTTACTTATTAACCTATAAAATTCCTTAACTAACAATTACCATGTAGTAAAATCTCTGCATGCTGCATGCCTTGAGGTTACTTTATAAATGCTATCTGAGCTGGCGGAACTGCTAAAAGAACATTCGCGATGTTCCGACCTTTGGCGGCCAAACAAAGAACTCATGAAAAATTGGGAAGGTGAGATTTGAACTCAAACTAATAAATGTTTCGTGCAGCGTTCGCCCCTCAATGCCACAGAAAGGCGTATGGGGAATGCTGAGTGCTAATGGCATTGCAATAGTTGCTACTTGGATGTGCATTGTGTAAATTTTAGCATGCCAAATTGAAGCATGAAATATAGTTTGTGCTCCAAAACGTCCTTACGCATTGCTTGAGCAATTTGAATGAAGCCTGCATTCTGCGAAATGGTGGCTCGCTTCTATGTTCAACGTAAGCCCAAGTGGTGAACATGCTGGCAAAGAGGTCACATAAGCCATCGCGGTGTTTTGCCTTGGCCGGCTACGGAAGCAACTCAATGACTTTAATTCCGTAAATGATCGACATGCAAGTGTCATCTGTCAGGGGTTTTTCAATGTAAAGCCACGGAATGCGTTATTTGGCGTAACCTTTTCAAACTCTGCCTGCAATCCATCCCACGTTAACAAAGCGCTGTCCTCCTGCGTGTAATTACGTCGGTAGAAGTTGACGTTAAGCACCAGATTCAGTGAGGGAGCGGCGAAGGCACTTACACAGTGTCAAAACCGAGCACCTTGCGAAGAATCCCAGGGCCATGTTTCCAGCGTTTTCAATGCTCTCGGCTGCGGAGTGCTCGTACGCGTTCAGGAGTCGCGTTCTGCGCGAGCACGTCCCCCGTGAATGATCGACGTTTGGCCGTTCGGAAAAAGGCGTAGAAGGAGACACGTGCGGCCGGTGTTCTTTCTCTCGCTATGTTCATTTATTTTCTCGCAACGCGTGACGGGATTTCCAGCGACCAAAGGCTGAGCAGAAACAGATGGAGAGCTGTGGGAAGAGTGGAGGGCACAGGCGGAAGGGAAGAGTGGAAAACACTTCTGTTGCACGCTCTCAATCAGCATACGTTTTTTTCGTGCTGCTTGAGAAAGGGCAGCACGTCAACCAGGCGGCTGGTTGAGGAGGAAGTAGATTTGTACACCTTCGTCACACCCTCGCGCTTTAACCATCCTCGCCCTTTCCACTGTACACCCACGCATTCGCCGGATGTTATTCCTCCTGTTGGCCTCCTGCGGTTTCTGTCGGCGCGGCTTTGTGTTGCGCGGACGGTGATTGCAACAACTCGAATGAACCGAGCAGCCACGCGTCGAAGAGGTCCGAGCACTCGCGTTCGTGTGAGATGCAGGCCGTACATCTCCCACTCGTGGTACGCTTTGTATCGTGTTTTCTTCGAGGGTCGTTGTTATTCGCGCGTTTATCGGCCGATGCGCCAGGCTTTCGTTCACAGAGAGGAAATCTTTTGTTTTTTCCGTATTCCCCGCACTTTTGTTTTGCGCTCTTCGGCATGGTAGTTGACCGCTTGATTAACTCGATAATATACGATATCCGTAGGAGACGGCAAGCGGACATGACCGCGACACTCGAGGTCTCGCTGCGTGAAGTGTGAAGCAGAAACAAGCGATAGACTGAAAGAAATGGGGGCAAAAGGTTCCTGTTTTCTCCGAAAGCAGGACGCAATCTCCGCACGCACACCACGTAGTTAACACGCCGCGACGTTGACATGTGTCGTACCTAGTTAGCGCTGCATAATCAGCAACGTTCTGCGTTCGATTCGCGATTTTTCGAGTCCATGGCGAAAGATGTCAAATTATTGTTTTATTTTTGTCCCTGTCTAGTACACTTATGCGGAGACGTACGCTACATGATTGGTTCATGAGCATAGAGAGATGTAAGAGCCAATTTCTGCGTAATAACTGTCAGTTCCATTAAAGGCGAATGACAAACTGCGCTCGGCCTGCCTTCTAACAAGCTGCCAGATTTGTCACTGCCACCTGAAACGAGGAGGTTGGAGTTGTTAGACAGTTATTATTCTTTTGCG
The DNA here is from genome assembly GCF_013339745.2 of Dermacentor silvarum. Taxonomy (NCBI): domain Eukaryota; kingdom Metazoa; phylum Arthropoda; class Arachnida; order Ixodida; family Ixodidae; genus Dermacentor; species Dermacentor silvarum. The sequence goes on along the minus strand of NC_051157.2, from coordinate 40,397,797 downwards.
ACTTGAGGGGGTATAACACGCGCGTAGGTTGTAGTTGCCCTTTAACTTCTCGCTTTTCACACATTGTTCTATTTCCCCACTGCAAGCACTTCACTGAATTTGATTTTCACATTCACGTCCTGCATTTCCTGTACCTACATTACACACTAGATAAAGTGGTCCCATCAGTAATATTTTAACTGAACATCAAAAAAAAGTCCCAACATCACTCCATAATTAAGAACAACTATAGCATTAGTTAGTGACTGTTATCAGCGGTTGACTAATACCATCTGACAGAAGAAATATGTTATTTTCTATGTAAAAAAACTACTCCATCAGATTTGATTATGAATACCAGATATTTTAGTTAATACTTTTCGTAATTCTTAAGAATAGTGTAGTAGACATAAAGAGGTATTTTTTGCGACACAGCATTGTCGCTTGTATAGACAGCGGCAGCTTGCGATAATCGCCGATGGACTCATTAGTTAACTAGATTTGTTATTTTAAGTAAGTACTTAAAGGAACAGGCTGCCAGTGCGAAATTATGCACCAAGAAGCACCCAAACCTTGCCCATTTGGGAAGTATCTAAGATTAGCATCAATTTAGAGATATTCCACGCAGATCCAAGGCATGAAGTAAGTTCGCGTGACACTAAATATTGGAATGCCTTCTTTACACACGGTGTCGTATTGCATATAACTTTTTTATTGTGTTAGTCCTTCAAAAGTGCTCATAATTGCGGGCTTACGGCGTCGCCAAGGGCAGACTTGCACTGATCCCTGTGATGCACCAACTACTGCGCTTCAGTGTTCAGTGTGTTCAAGAAACAGCTGGTAATCTTTAAATACTCCTAAGCATGATACTTTCTTGTTTGACATACGTCAATAGTGTGACCTCTTCATAAATTCCCGTAACCTTCCACAAAAAAAAATGCAGTCTGTCAAAAGTACAAGTCTTTTGAAGCACACGAGGCTGACCCAGAAACAGCAAGAAAGCGTTACGTGCGATGGACTCAGAAAGAGTTAATTGGTCATTTACTCGGCCACGTACTGGGTATCACACTGGCTGCGTGTGCTTCATTGAGCATTAGCACCACTGCAGCTTTGGTAATGGGATCACAGAAGTCAACAGCATCTGAGTAGCGGAAACGTAACACGTCGGTTTTGCTGCTGCAAGAGATGTGACGCATTGGAGTGCGTGAAGACTGGTCAGACTGAGAGCCTAAGAGCCAACTAAATTGTAAAAGAAACAAATAGGGGGGGGGGGGGGGGGGGGGGGGGCTAGTGAGAGGGTTTCCACAGACTGGCAATCACCGACAAAGGATGGTGCAACGCGTACCAGAGGCAGATCCTCATTAATCGTGAGCCAACGTCCTCGAACAGACACGCAATTAAGCCGATGAGAACCGGCGCGATGGGACAAGCTTTCGGCGCTGGGGCGTGAAAGAAAGAGCGTCGCCACGTGCCGTAATTGAGACGCACACCACTTGCTTCTGTGCTTGAGCGTTGGTTTATGCAAGAGGAAAGGAAATGAACCAGGGTGTCGCTATCAAACTGGTACAGTCTAGAGGTAACTTCGATTGCGTGGACATATTAGATGGTAGCCTGATATTTGATCCTACTTTCTACGCCACCATCAACGTCCTTGACCTTTAGCAGACTTTCGCGATTCTACAAAGGCAATAAAATAGACTGCAGCCTAAGCAGCATCTTTATCACTTGTCTGCCGTCGATTTCAGGACATTGACATGGCATACCCAAGCTTGCGCATGCTATTATCCATTTGTAGCCTCGACGAACTCAGTAAACACCTCTGTGGAAGAAGTCAAACCTAAGAACACTTGCTCAGAAAACAATTGGAAACATTACCTACGATGTTTTCCATAAGATATGAGCAGAATTATTCAAACAACGCCATTTAAACCCGCATGGCACATGAGGCAACCAAAGTTCTGAGCGCTTCAGCGTGCTCAGTAATTATAGTGTGGCATTGCGATGGTGACACGATCATGAACAGCGATCCCTGCATACGCAGAGAGGACAAAAATATTTGCCGAATTATGAGGATTATTCTGAAACGGAGCCATTCACAGCATGAAAAGAAATTAATTTGAGCTAGGAGTCCCGTTTTAATGCCCAGCTTAGTGAATGTGCACTTAAACACAATGATCGTCGCACCGTCGTCCAAACACCCGCATTCAGGCATTTCAAGCAATTAACGCCAGCCTTCCCAATCGTATGGCTGAATGAAGGCCACATTCCAAGTTAGCATACACTTTCATGAAGCTGTTAAACATAGCCCATCTTGAACTTAAACATTCAGTCAAGTTAAGTGGCGCATTGCTTCACGAATTAGCATTCTGAAATATTCAAATGGGCCATGCAATGGTAAGTTGTGTTTGAATCTAACTCGAGAAAGCATAGCGTTATCGGTTGACTAAGTGTGTGAACTGTCTATGGACAGTTTGCAAGTGGACCAATGCCGCAACAAATGTTATCAGAATTACGTATTACGAAACCTACTAAGCACTAATTTATCGCACATACACACTTTTGGCGTGCATGACAGACATACATAAACCTATCCTAAATTTCAAGCTTACTGACTGCTTGTGCGTGCTACGACTGCATATCGTAAGTACCATCATCGTCAGCCTATATTTATGTCCACTGCAGGAAGAAGGCCTCCTCCTGCGATCTCCAATTACTCCTGTCTTGCGCGCTAGCTGATTCCAACTTGCACCTGCAAATTTCTTAACCTCCTCACCCAACCTTGTTTTCTGCGGTGCTCGACTGCGCTTCCCTTCTCTTGGTATCCATTCTGTAACTCTAATGGTCCACCGGTTATCCATCATCCGCATTACATGGCCTGCCCAGCTCCATTTTCTCTTCTTAATGTCATCTAGAATATCGGCTATCCCCGCTTGCTCTCTGATTCACACCACTCTCTTCCTGTCTCTTAACGTTAGGCCTAAAATTTTTCGTTCCGTCTCTGTTTGTGCGGTCCTTAACTTGTTCTCGAGCTTCTTTGTTGAACACCAAATTTCTGCCCCATATGTTAGCGCTGGCAAGGGAATGATAGCGTGGCAAGGGAACAAGAATTCAGGATCGCCAGTCAGCCTCTAGAGTCTGTAAAGTACGTTTATCTAGGTCAATTACTCACAGGGGACCCTGATCATGAGAAAGAAATTTACAGAAGAATAAAATTGGGTTGGAGTGCATACGGCAGGCAAAGCGAAATCCTGACTGGGAGCTTACCACTGTCGTTGAAAAGAAAAGTGTACAATCATTGCATTCTACCGGTGCTAACATACGGGGCAGAAACTTGGAGGTTAACAAAGAAGCTCGAGAACAAGTTAAGGACCGCACAAAGAGCGATGGAACGAAAAATCTTAGGAGTAACGTTAAGAGACAGGAAGAGAGCGGTGTGGATCAGCGAACAAACAGGGATAGACGATATTCTAGTTGACATTAAGCTGAAGAAATGGAGCTGGGCAGGCCATGTAATGCAGGATGGATAACCGGTGGACCATTAGGGTTACAGAATGGATACCAAGAGAAGGGAAGCGCAGTCGAGGACGGCAGAAAACCAGGTGGGATGATGAAGTTAGCAAATTCGCAGGCGCAAGTTGGAATACGTTTGCCCAAGACAGGGGTAATTGGAGATCGCAGGGAGAGGCCTTCGTCCTGCAGTGGACATAAATAGATGCTGCTGCTGATGATGATGTTAGCACTGGGAGAATGCAATGATTGGACACTTTTTTTCAACGACAGTGATAAGTTCCCAGTCATGATTTGTAATGCCTGCCGTATGCAGTCCAGCCCAGTTTTATTCTTCTGTAAATTCCCTTGCCATGATCGGGGTCCCCTGTGAGCAATTGGCCTAGAGAAACGTACTCCTTTACATACTGTAGAGGCTGCCTGGCGATCCTGAATTCTTGTTCCCTTGGCACGCTATTGAACATTATCTTTGTCTTCTGCATATTGATCTTCAACCCCACTTTTACACTTTCTCGCTTAAGGTCCTGAATCATTTGTTGCAATTCGTTCCCATTGTTGCTGAATAGGACAATGTCATCTGCCAACCGAAGGTTGCTGAGATATTCGCCGTTGATCCTCACTCCTAAGCCTTCCCAGTCTAAGAGCTTGAATACTTCTTCTAAGCATGCAGTGTATAGCATTGGAGAGATTGTGTCTTCTTGCCTGGACCCCTCTTTTGATAGGAAACTTTCTACTTTTCTTGTGGAGAACCAAGGTAGCTGTGGAATCCTTGTAGATGTTTGCTAAGATATTCACGTATGCCTCCTGTACTCCTTGATTATGCAATGCCTCTATGACTTCTGGTATCTCGACTGAATCAAATGTCTTTTCATAATCTATGAAAGCCATATAGAGAGGTTTATTGTACTCCGCAGATTTTTCGATTACCTGATTGATGGCACGGATATGATCCATCGTAGAATATCCCTTCCTCAAGCCAGCCTTTTCTCTTGGTTGGCTGAAGTCAAGTGTTGCCCTGATTGTATTGGAAATTATCTTGGTGAATATTTTATACAATACTGAAAGCAAGCTAATGGGTCTATAATTATTCAATTCTTTAACGTCTCCCTTCTTATGGGTTAGTATAATGTTGGCGTTCTTCCAGCTCTCTGGTACACTTGAAGTTGTGAGGCATTGCGCATAAAGGGCCGCAAGCTTTTCAAGCATGATATCTCCTCCATCTTTGATCAAATCGACTGTTATTTCATCTTTTCCAGCAGCTTTCCTCCTGGTCATGTCTTTCAATGCCCTTCTAACTCCATCGCTAGTTATATAAGGAGCCTCTGTATCCGGTTCATCACTATTTCGAATGAAAGTAGCTTGGCTGTTTTGGGCAATGTACAGGTCAGTATAGAATTCTTCCGCTGCTTTTACTATGTCATCGAAATTGCGGATGATATTACCATGCTTATTTTTCAGTGCATACATCTTGCCTTGTCCTATGCCAAGCTTTCTTCTTACTGATTTAATGCTGCGTCCATATTTTACGGCTTCCTCAATCATTCGCACGTTATAATTTCTAATAACCCTTAATTTCCCCTCTTTGATCAGTTTTGATAGTTCAGCGAATTCTATCTTATCTCTTGAGTTGGACATTTTCATGTTTTGTCGTTTCTTTATTAGGTCCTTTGATACTTGGGAGAGCTTACCTACTGGTTACCTTGGTGCCTTATCTCCCACTTCAATTGCTGCTTCTGAGATCAACCTAGTTACGGTTTCATTCATTACCTCTATGTTGTCTTTATCTTCCTAAAGCTGCATATTTGTTTGCGGGCACCAGCCTGAATTGGCCTGCTTTTACCCTTACTGCCTCGAGGTTGGCCTGTTTCCTCTTGACTAATTTCACTCTTTCTCTCTTCAAATTGAGAGAAATCCTAGACCTCACTTACGTATGGTCACTGCACTTTACCTTACCTAACTATTCTACATCCTGGACTATGCTTGGATCGGCAGAGAGTATGAAATCTATTTCATTCCTTGTTTCTCCATTAGGGCTTTTCCAGGTCCACTTCCTGTTGCTGCTCTTCGTGAAGAAGGTATTCATTATTCGGGGCCTGTTCCTTTCCGCGAATTCTACTAACATATTTCCTCTTGCATTCCTAGATTCGATGCCGTAGTTGCCGATTGCTCGCTCACCAACCTGATTTTTCCCCACTTTTGTATTGAAGTCGCCCATGACTACAGTATACTGAGTTTGCACCTTTCTCATTACTAATTCAACATCTTCATAAAGCTGTTCTATTTCTTCATCATCGTGACTAGAGGTTGGGGCGTAGGCTTGTACTACCTTCATTTTGTACCTCCTATTCAGCTTTATTACGACGAATGCAACCCTCTCATTAATGCTGTGGAATTCATCAATGTTGCCCGTTATGTTGTTATGGACTAGAAATCCTACCCCGGATTCTCTCTTATCGGGAAGACCTCTGTAGCAGAGGACGTGGCCGTTAGTCAGCACTGTGTAAGCCTCACCAGTTCTTCTAACCTCACTAAGGCCAATAATATCCCCGCCGCCTTGGTCAGGTGCTCTGCAGCCGCTGGGTACTGAGGGCCATGGGTTAATTGTCGAAGTCATGAGGGAGGTAGTGGCCGAATACTGCACCAGGGAGGCCAATTCCTGTTCTGGAGAGGGAGTGACTTTGTAGAAGCTTAGTGGCCCTTCCTAATTTGGTTCCACCTGGACTAGTGTAGCCCCACTACCTCTCGGCGATATATTTACTTTTTGCTGGTGTCGCGCCACTCCATGCCTGAAACTGCAGCTATAGAACAACCTAAAGGCGTAAATAAACTCGTAAGAAAACGCGTTACCAATCCCTTACATTTACAGCAGTGCACTATACAGAGAACACTGGCTCTCTCTATATGTAGAGGATTTTTCTGGCCGAAACCTCGATACGCCATAACAGAACCCCGTTTCGAGCACGCTGCCAGATTTCTAGCCGTAGAATTCAGCAGCTGATATAGTTTACCAACGATACCTTGAATTTAAGAGAGTTGGTTCATCTTGACAGTGTTCAGGTAATAACAGCACTTTACGAGGACAAGAACAACACATATGGCAGGATGGGAGCTGACATCATGCGGCAGTCCTGTCGTATATGTGCTCTTTTCGTCCTCGTCCTTATACACTTCTTTATGTTGGCACATCTATACCACCTAGATCCCTAGATCACTTCACTAGATCTGTGAAGATTTATATGATAACGCACCCAGAAGCGGAACTAGAAAAAAAGAAACTGTCAGCCCTTCCACTGGTATGGAGATGGACGACAAGCGAAGCTGTACTACGGTGCGAATTATGTATTTCCGATTATGACTATTAAGATGTGATGGTGTAATTGGTTATGTGAACTATTATAGAGTGGTGGTTTTCCTTATTTAGTGACCACAGCACCATGGCCTTATGATCGCTACGGTACACCGCCATAGGGTGTACGGCAAAGGTGGGCACGTTCTTCATAAACACGTCACCAACGCCGCGCGCGTTCGGTGCGACCGCGGGCAAAAATTGACTGTGGCGTAACTCAGTTATGTCTGGGTGTAGGTAGCGAGAGGTATGGTTAACCTTATTGTTTAGCTTGATTCTCCCTACGATTACATCTTTATCGTTTAGCTTCTTACGTTTGAGTGTTTAGGTTTGGTTGTTACCTCTGGTTAAGTTATGGTTACATTAAAGACCACACATTTTTAAAGTTTAACACATTTATTTTGAAAGTCATCTTGTTGTTTCTCAATTGCCACCAAGACGGCCTGGTGGTCGGGGAGGCGGGAGGATAAGGGGTTGTCGTCCAGTGACTTAAACGCGTTTCGGGTACTATCCTCATTTGAATCCACTCGCCTGGCCGCTTCGTACTTACGATGCTTCTCAAGTCGTGCGGCTCGTTCTTCCTTCGCTTCCTCGGCTCGCTGCCGCCTCTTGGCTTCGTTCCGACGACGAAGCCTGACTTATTTCAGTCTCCCCGACTCACTTTACATATCTGCCGACAAATCTCACCGAGCCGCCCTTTCTATATATACGATGCAACGCCGGCTACTCCTCTGTTGCAACGCGGTTTCGCCGGCTCCTCCTCTGACGTCATGCCAAATGCAAGCGGCGAACGCTTGCAACACAACTGTGGCGGCGACAGCACTTTGCCCCGCCGTGGTAACTTGAGCAGACGACGCCAGATGGCGCGGCGAGCGGCGCTGCGAGCTGCGGCGGTTACTAGGCAAACGCTCAGCTCGCGGTGCGGCCACCGGCCACGGCGATGCAGCGAGAATATGGCGAATGTAGCTCTCGCTACAAAACACCACCGTCGACAACAGTTCTGTGCGTTGTTTGTGTGACCGCACACAACCGCTGTCAAAACGCTGGCGTGAGCAAGTGCGCCAGCAGCAGCGGGCGAATGTTTGTGCAGTCTATCGCTTCAGCGGAAAATGAGCGGCGAAAGCACAACGCATACAAATGTACGAGCCGTGTTGCAGATCGCTTTCAAGATAAGGCGCAGCGCAAAGTACAAGTTGCTCGCAGAGCAGAAGCTGCAACCCCTCCCATCCACGCTGCCTTCCTGCTATCCTCCTTTCGCGTGGCAGATTCAGTCGCCAGTTCTTCGTCTCTCGTTGCATTGTTCCTCGGAACGAACGGCACACGGCCAGCCAATGGCGAGTCCTAAGGGCAACTGATAAAAGCGCTAGTGCGATGTCTACGTGACGGAACGGTTAAACGCCGTTTTCGACACTGTTAGGGGAGAGGCGGGCGAGAGCCCAGTAGAGTAGGCAGCACAGGTGGCAGAGGCCGGCAAGGCTGCGCGCATACGCCGCAGTGGGAGAGCGATCGATAAGTGGTTCTTGAGGGAAAGGGAAAGGTTGGCGCTATCTTCTGCACGCACACGCATAGTCTAGGGTGCCTCGATGCCCTCCTCGCCCACCGCTCCCGTTCCACTGGGAAGTCGCGTTTGCTCTCCGCCGTGCGTTCGCTCCCCGTAAACGCGCGCGTCCCTCGTCCGCGCACGCTTTCACTCGCACATACAGCATACGGCCAATGGGAGTTCTTTCTACATCCGGACGCGACCATCGAAGAGTGAACCCTTACAGCTTCGTTGTACCAACTCTACGGAATAATGAAACTTCCTCGCGTATATTTGCATAGAGTCCGCGTTCCTGCAGACGCAAGCCACCTGGAGGAATCGGTGCAAACCATGCGAGCTCGCCAAGTCACTCGGACCTTGTACCGGCAATTACTGAACATTTTTATTCGCACCTGCGGTTCCGCGAGGAGCGACGACGGCGGCGACAAGCGTCCCGCGGTAACGTCACGCGCATGCGTGACGTCAACTAGATCGGTAAAGCGTTATATGATAACGCACCCAGAAGCGGCACTAGAAAAAAACGCTACGGAGTAATGAAACTTCCTTCAGTATATTTGATAAGAGTCCGCATGCCAGACGCAAGCCACCTGCAGGAAACGGCGCAAGCCATGCGGGCGCGCCGAGGCACTCGGACCTTGTACCGGCAATTCCTGAACATTTTTATTCGCACCTGCGGTTCCGCGAAAAGCGGCGATGGCGGCGATAAGCGTCCCGCGTTAGCGTCACGCGCATGACTTTGCGCAAACGCAGCTGGGGCCACAAAATGCACCGCGACGATTGCTAAAGCCGGCTGGTGCACGTACTACATATGCGCCAATTGCACGGCGTGAAGCTCCGTCGGCGAGACGGGCGAAGCTTCGCTGCATGGATCACGTCAGCCGATGTCCGCAAGGCGCTTCAAGCAACCGCTTTCGGAAAGAGCAATGACACCGCGGCATGCCCAGCACCGTGGACGACCTGCGGTTGCCGTCGAGCGACTATACACCGTACAAAGCCGTGGCGACGTTAACGCTTGCGTGGCGCGTGTAACCTGCCGCGCGAAACACGACACGTGTCGACGCCCTTCTTTCTGAAGTATCGCGCAGAGCAGAAAAAAAGAACTGTATCGTATAGTACCAAATCTACACTCTTAATCTGGTTCCACATAAGTTCCAGCTAGTAAACGGAACTTTTTTGCAAAAAGTTCCGCTTACTTAAGCGTAACTTGCGCCGCAGATAAAATCTAAAATAGGCGCAACATTGTTCCAGTTTTTTTTTTACTTTGTTGTATACGCAGCAGCGTTCCATTTATTTCCTAGCTGGATCATAGTTCAGTAATTCTATCTAGTTATATACGTAGCACTGTTCCATGTACTATTTGGAGCAACGTTTCGTATACATTTTCTGTAATTTTACCTGTAATTGTGTTCCACAAAAACGTATCTTGGCAGCATTGCAGTAAAGCGACAACAGTTTTATAATCAATGTTCTATTATACTGAAAAATAATCTTGAGATTGTCGGTTCAGGTAAACAACGAGTGTATAAGAAAAGTCAATGCTGACTTGTCTGATATAAATGTCATATCGGTTTAGTTATACCAGACATAAGGCTGACGCCAACCGTGGTCTGCATAGCTGATGCCACGAGATGACACATCATTAGGTCACCCATATATTCATTGTGCTTAAAAATGGCAACATAAATTTTTATGTGCATCTGAAAACAGCCATGGTATCAGTGAGTGCTTAATGGCATCAATGAAATCAATTTTAAAGTCTTTAGAAGGACCGCAGTAAATACATTTGCATTGTGATGTCATGCTTAGGATTTCGTGTAGATGCATGCCGACATTATCCAATATTAAAACACATCGTAATGCTACACAATCTATGTGAGGTTACAATCACAATAGCTGATGACAATGCTTTACGTGGTCATGATATGGAAGCTGAAGCCTATTTCTGAAGGCACTCAACCCTAAGAAATGCTACTCACCGAGGAACAGTCATGCTAACAAAGCCTGCTGTTTTGGTTGGCAGTACTAAGTAAGTAAAGAAGGATGGATAATTATTTTAAACACTGTATTCCACAGAAAACTTTCTGCAGCATGGTTAGGTGCAAAAAATACAGTATGTATACATAATACAAGGCCAATCTCCACACACAAAGAACAAAGCATAGTACACAACTATATAGAAGTCTGTGCGGCAAGAACATCAATACACTTGCAATTAAACAGGAAAAACAGTATAAATAAAAAGTAAATCAAGTATTGGAATGCAGTATTCAGTTTGATCATTTACTAGTTATGTGCACATTTGTAAAGTTGTCAATACACAATATAGGTGAGCAGTGTGCACTGGCTAAGTATTCATATCACCCAAGCAAAAATAGAAAAAAGGACCTTGTCTGAGGCTTCATCACAAAAGAGCAGTCAGCTAGCTGCATCTTCAGTTCCCAGCCTGGCTAGCCTGCTGGCTTGTCTTTAAGAGGTAGCTCTTGAGCTGCTTCAACAAAGCTTTCAGCCTATATGACATAAAGCTTTGTTGAAATGTGCCACTCTTTACTAATATGTTTTGCAGCAACACTAAGGTCTGTCGAAACGCATGCGGATATGAGCCATCTAGTATGAAATAGATTGTCAAGCATAGGATTAGTGTATGCTCAGTGGAACATCCAGGCATAAGGTGAACTTTCTGTGGCTTCCATACAATTCTTCCGGCCCCAGGTTCCATGATAACGCATCGTCCTGGAAGAAGCTTGCTGGTATCATGTGGGTCCTAAAGGAAAGTTTATTTAGTGACCTCAATGTGCATCCTTATCATACAGCAGTTTTATAGCATTTCCACCATAATATAAACACGCACACTGTATGGAGCCCTTTCTAAACGTTTCAGGTCATACATTTACCTCTTTAAATAATAAAATATTCTCGGTGACAAGTGACAATCCACACATGAATAAAACAAAGAATTCAGAACCCTTGTGCGAACAAATGCGGTCTACGGGGGTTACATTTTTATTTAATAGTTATTTAGGACAACTTTAAAACATTTCTCGCAAGCCACATACCCCATAACACTTAATTTTCAAACTATTCTCAATTTGAAACTTATCGCTATCAAATCCTTTTTAGAGTGCACTAGCTCACTAGTGGTATATTTTTGTTAGAAACACTGTTTCAGGAAAGGATTGTCACTTCACTTATGCCTCTTACCGGGTACACACCAACAGATATTAAAGCAAATTCAGCTTTTTTAGGGCGTAGATAGCAGTCAATATCAACAAAACTGTCCATATGTTGAGTTTTTTCCGGATTCTGCGAAGCTTACTTTCCATAGCGTGCAGTGATGCCCCAAACCTAACTTCGGCCTCCATGCTAAGCTAAAAATACACTATACACAGCACTCAAATGCTACATTCGCTAAGCTCATAGCCTTTTTATAAATGTATACTCTAAGCAAACAGTCTCTTTATATGTTTTTGAGTCAAGCTGGTTTGTTTTAGGCCCTTTGCAAATTTTTGTTGTGGTTTTGTAATGGTGAGGCTATTATGCTTTGTAACGAAATGTCTCAGGCACCCGTTTTTCGCAATACAATCTATGTTTTTCGAAAAAGAACAGTTACTTTCAATTCATCTTTTTAGGTTCCTGCTTAGGCAAAATATTCTAGCTGAACCATTCGGATTTAGTCGGTTACATGAAGCATTACATTACATTACATAATATTCCGCTCATTACATGGTGCACAATTACTGCAAATTTACATGCGTGCCCTTTGTATACAACCAGGCCTACTTTCTTAATTTTTGAGGTGAAACAAAATGTTGCAACTTCTCGTGAACAATTCTTCACATTTAGCCCTCACTGCCCATTCTATACCACTATTGAGCCCAGCGTGAATGAGACGAAAGCACGAAATATATATGAAAAATCTCGAAGTTTTGAAAGATGGACCAAGTATCGCATATTTCAATGTATCTTCCTTGATGTGACGAGATCGAAAATTTCAGCAGAAGCAGAACATCTGATCTGATCCACCCCGTTTCTCCAACCCATAAATACGCTGTATGGGGCTAGCTCGACATGCATGTAGACGCAGGCGGCCACAACATGCCTTCTTCCTAATGCGAGATCGCATACTGTGCCACTATCGTGGCATCCGATAAAGCGCACATTGTTCACCTCAGACTCCATGGAGGAAAAAAAATTGGAAGTTCTAGTCGGCGCCATTACAGTAACAATACTGGACCATAACATGTTCACAAAAGACTACTCAATTCTTTACATATAGATATAACGCCCTTCTAGCTGGCATAGCGTCCCTCCTGTTACGAGTGCTCGGTCAAGTATAGCTCGAGATTGATCGGCAGAATGTGCCACATAAAAGCGCTACATGGCACAGAAATTATGCTCATGTGAGATGCTTGCGCATTCATGCGGCCTGCTACTGCGCGCCCACACTCTCTTCAACCCTCGGCGGTAGCAGAAAATTTCAAGCCACACAACAAAGACCGAGTTCAAAGCCAGCGAGAAGAATGGCGGAAAGCATGCAAGAGATCCCAAATTGTTCTCCGCCTTGTCGCTTATCTAGAAGGAGCATGAACACTCACCACTCACCTGTGTGAAGCGACCGTCGGATGAAACGTCCGAAGCGTCCAAGGCAAACTTGTTAACGATAGTCCCAAAACTTCCGGAACTCCCTACAAGCTCGATCAAAACCTTGAAAACCCACCACTGTTGCGCATTTATCGGCACAGGAAATGACTGGCTTGTAGCGTTCAGTGTCACAGTTTGTGTGGAACTAGTGAAGCACTTGTCACCGTAACTCCGTAACCGCCATAACACTCCGTCATAACACTCCGACAGGGAACGTTTGTCGGTTAGAGCGCACTCACAAGTGCGCTGCAGGGAGACACGGCGGCGCTTTGCCAGCGCCAGTCAAATCTTGGGCGTGTTTTGGCCCGTTGCAGCACTGATATTGTTCCGCATTCGAAGAAAGGGCTCATGGGAAGGACAAAGGAGAGGAGGCCTCGGTTAAACGCTACACAGGCGCGCATAAATTATATAGCTGGAACATGAGATCCAGATACGGCGTTTTGCTTCGCAGTCGTAAATGGAACAAATCCCAAAACACGAAATTCGGTAACTGGAACAAATCACTGGTTTCGGATAAGTTTGACTCGTTCCACTTAACTAAGCAAAAAATAAGAGAAAAGACAGCTATACTGTTTCGGATAGAACTCGCGATTGAACTCGGGTCCACATAAAATTCCCGCCCGTTGCGGTTAAATAATCGGCAGCATTGTTTTACCTGGAACCTATGTGGAACAAGATTAAGAGTGTACCAAAAGAAAATTTCTGAGCTTTCACTTCCCCTTATCATTTTACACTCTTTCGATAAAACTAATAAACGGGCATATCGCATGCCCCGTGGCTCGAGAAACGCAAATTCTCATGAAACTATATTGTTACTTTTCATGGCAGGTAATAACTGTATAACCGCAAAGCAAATGGATGATGTGCGAGGAACATCGAGGTTGTTGCATAACACGCGTCCTTCAACCTCAACTTGTAACTTTTTCAAGCGCGCTTTTGTTTCTTCCCCACATTACAACACCTCGAATCCGAGTCGGTGTTTTCTTTCTGCTGCACAAGTAGAGTTACGTAACACACACGAGAAATCTTCTAAAGATAACTTTACATTGTCAGAGGGGCCAGAAAACGCACTACCAGACCAGGCTTGCGCTGACCGGCAGAATCAGCCCCACGCCTGGTTTCTACAAAGACAAAAAAAAATTTGAGGCACTTCCGAGAGGTGCAAAATCATAAAACGCAGATGAGAGATATCTGACAGTCGCGCGAAGCAAGCAGACACAAACTCACTACAAGGCAATAAGATTGAACGCATTTTGACCTGCTCCTTTTTTTTTTTTAGGTTCTTATCTATGCGGTTACACTCCCTCCCCAGCAACTGAGGAGCTCTCCTGATCTCTTCTACTCGTTCTCCCGGAGCTATTTTCTTCCCCCCTGGGGCTTTCAATCTCCATCGAATTCCGCCGGTGATAGCGTTATGCACTGTGTGCCGAGTTTCTGTTTGGGGCAGCTGTCAAAAATGCGGCGGATGCCTCGCCACAGAATCAGCGAGCTTTGCGAACTGTGCCGGTAGCGTAGGATGTGTGCGTTCGGAGGAAGAGAGGATTCCAGCGGTCTGGCGTGGACACGCGCCACCGCGAATGCGTGGTGGGTGACCGTACTGTGCCGATGGTAAACAGGCACCCGTGGAAAACTTCGATCAAGAAGCCATCTTCTTCGTGGAAAACCGCAACATCTCTTTTCGCCAGCTAAGATGTGTATACGTTTACCGCATATATATCTATGCTTTCTCTCTCTCTCTCCTCTTATTTTTCCCTTTCTTTCGCGTGTGGGCTGATGTCTTCGACGCCGTACTCTTTCCTTTTTTTTATTTTGGTTTGGTGCCAGCAAAAAGTCTTTCAGGCATGGTAGTGATACGTAGGAGCCGCTTCGAAAACTGCCCGTCAACGCTCCCTCCCACCCATGATGGCTCTCCTATTTACCTGGCTTCACGGCAGCGCACGGTCGGTCACTTGCACCTGTCGCTTCGAAGTTTGGACTCGCTTGAGTGTCTGCGCATGGGGGTGCAAATATACGGAACCTGCTTCGAAACTATTCTCTGCATTTTTTTTCTTTTCTTTCGACACTATGAGTCTGAACTTCTAGAACCGCACTCTGGCAAGAGGCGTGTAACTTTGTTGCATTGTGTTTTAGAGAAAAAAAAAAGTGCCGTGAGCTGGGGAATGACCGGGGCTGCATTTCTTCTTCCTGTGATTGCTGTCACGCAGATGGTTGGTTTAACTGGAGAAGAAAGAGGATTCTCTACAGTAAGATTTCTATGGGGGGGAAAGCGGAATTGAAAAAAAAATTATATGAAAAGATGACTTTGCATTTTCACATTGTCTTTTCACTTCATTTATAGAATCATTTTGCTACAAACGGTATGCACCTGAACTCGGAAGATAGTAACGAAACGAATGCAAAACTTTCCATTCACTTTTCTTTTTAAGAAGTTCAAACGATGTAACATTGCGAATGCAGTGTTTTTACACTGAACCCATGTGCCCTGTCATTGAGTGAACTCGAACTCATGGTACGAGTCAATAGAACGTAAAACTAAGAAAATAATTGTTAAGTGTTGAAGAGAACTTCTTGTTCTTTGATTGAGGGTTACTCGAGATCATAGCTTATCAGTTATTTTCTCTATCATCGCTTGCAAGATTGATTTCCATAAGAGATAAAGCTCATGGAAATTCACAACTTTGAAGGCGCATTGGCTGCTTACGACCCGTTTTCCTCGCGTCCTCAGACATCACTTTTCTTGGATTCCCCGCTTAACAATGTTTTGACGATTATTGTTTCAGTACTCACGAGCTGTAAGCGACTGTCTGTTGACGAGCAGTGTGACAAGCGTGACCACAAAGTCCCCTTCGCTACTATAGCAACCGTAAAATGCGATGTTAATATGATGACATCTGTTATGCCGCTTTCAGTACTTCTTCATGGCTTCTGTAGAATGCCCTGTGTAAATCAATTTTTGTGGGTTATCGGAACAAGAAAGAAACAAGAATTTCCTGCATTAATGCAATGCAAGATCCCGTATCTGTCTCGTATTGGCATCAGTTCTTGTGCACAACGTGACGTGCGTAGCTGATTTAAACACTTGTTTTCTGATATTATTGACTATGAGGTTACCTACATCTTTTTGTATACACAGGGTAAGGCAAGAAGATGTTAACATTAAAGGATGTTTCACCTGAAATTACAAGGCAGGGATTTGGTTACAGGGTTTCAATTTGGCACCCATCACGCTCAATGCACTTATGGAGTCTGTCCGTTGTTGATTGTAAGGCCCGTTGGGCCATTTAGGCAGGGATAGCAGCGATGACCTGATTGATACGGTGCTTCAGATCTTCCAAGTTGCTAGGTTTGCTGGCATAGACACGATCCTTGACTATGCCCCACAAACAAAAATCTCATGGGGTCAGTTCGGGTGAACGTTCTGGCCATAGGAGAGGACCACCTCTACCAATCCAACGTTTACCGAACGTGTCGTTCAGGTAATCCCGAACCATCTGACTGTAATGGGCAGGGATGCCGCCTTACTGAAAGTACCCTCAATGGAGAATGGCAAGTGGCGCTTTCTCCTCCATGAACGTGCTGAGTATGGCAAGGTAATTCTCTCCCCTGACGGTCTGCTCTTCAAAAAAGAAGGGTCCAGTCACTCCAAGTTTTCTCACTGCACACCAAACGTTCACCTTTGGGGAATCCCGCATGTGCTCGCGAACTTCCTGCGGGTGCTCGGTCGCCCAGATGACACAGTTGTGTTTGTTCACACGACCGCTGATGTGGAATGTTGCTTCGTCACAAAACATGAACAGGACATCAGGCTCCATGTGCACCATTTCCAAGATAACTTGTGCAGCATTCACACGTGCTTGGTTGTCCGCGTTGGTGAGCTGCTGCACAATCTGCGAGCAATATGGCTTCATTCCTAAATCACGGTGTAAAATTCTAATCACTGACCTTTGAGAAATGTTAGTCGCTAGAGAAATTCTGCGCGAGGACTTGGTTCGGCTGGCTACCATCGCTCTCTGGACGAGGATGATATTCTCTTCAGTTCGGACAGATCTGTTTCAACCACTATTTCCCTTGCAATCGTCTTGAACGGACCCCGTCCTTACAAACTTCTCGTAGATCCTACCAATTGTCAGGCGTGATGGTGCATCCCATCCGGTCCAGGCCGTGAATCTTTCTGGCATAATGCTTGGGATGGAAAGAGATCCATCCAGGCAGCTATTTTCCTTCTTTCCCCAATGGAATATATGGCCTACGCCATGGCTTAATCTGCAAAAAAAAAGAACACCCATTTATTGTTAACATATGTTTGCCTCACTCTGTATTATGCGAGAAAGCACCAATTGTTTAGCTGTATGGGCTGCATGCACATCAATAGATGCCTCTGTCGTACTCGTCTACTGAAGACGTACTGCACAACAAGGACTCTTACAAGTTTTCACAGGACGTCTCGCTGCATTCGCGAATTCTCGAGACCAGTAGGATGTGCGTAATAACTTCTGCCGCATTTATTTTAAACAGTTCTGCAATTGAGGCAAACACATTATTAAGTGAAATGAGAAGTTTTACGCCAGTACTCTGGGTACAATGCACTCATATACATTAAATTTAGTTATGGGGTTTTCCGTGCCAACACCACGGTCTGATTATGAGGCACGTCGTAGTGGGGGACTCCGGATTAATTTTGATCGCCTGGGGTTCTTTAGCGCGCGCCTCAATCTAAGTACATGGGTGGTTTTGCATTTCGCCCCCATGTTCATATACATTTGAGCTAGTCGCTGTCAGTTGCTGTCTTGATGGAAACGATGCAGTATCGGCTCTAAGTAAATGGCCGAGAATGGAGTTGTAAGGACACAAGGTAATAATAATCATGTGAGATTTATGTCAGTTTTGTGTCGTTTTATTGGCTTCATCTGTCCACTCAACTCTAACTCGTTGCAATGGGTAGTCTTCTGACAACGTTCACTCGTTCCCTTCCCTGAGGAAATCGAAAAGCTGGCTGTTTTCGGGGACATTGGCATGGTTCTATGTGCCGTGACACTGACATTTCGCCTATTGCAACACTACGCACTGCCTGGAAAACGAAGAGAACAAGTTAATCTGCAGTTGCCTTTTATCGGCACGACGTCATAGTCACGAACGCTCGACAAAATTTTGCAGCGAAGCTGCATATGACTACTTCAAGGAAAAATGTATGATATCCGCCTTCATAGTGCGTCGCTTTGGTATCTTCCTCGTCTTACGGCACCTCGTATAAATTGCGAAACCTTTTCTTGCCATTAGGTGCCTTCGTTTCACGGGATGCACTCTGATAAACTGTTTAAATTATGTACGCCCAATTAAAGGTCACTAAAGATGCCTGTGACCACGATCGCAAGTTTATTATCCGTAATCAATTAGTGCTATCACGAAAGCGTTCGATATGGCGCCACCAGCAGGCAGTACACAGAGTAGGAAGAGGAAGCCCACTCAGCGCTGAAGTTGTTCCTCCTATGTTTCTGCGTATTGGTTGCGCTGCATTGAATAGTTTCATTATGCCACTCCAACAAGCCTCAACCATGACTTACATTATGCTTCCCTCGGGCAATACCAAATAGGCGAATCTTTCATGAGTGGTTTCGCCGCTGATGATACGATTTATCTAGTTGAATATTGTGAGAGTGTGTCCAATCATAGCATTCTACCGCTACTTACATAGGTGGCATAAACTTGTAGATTAACAAAGAAGCTTGAAAAAAAACCTAACGATCGTGCAAGGAGCTACGGAAAGAAAAATTCAGTGCCATTCCACTCTGTGAAGGTCCATGACCAGCGGAGCCGTATATTTGGTGATAAGCTATATCCATTTAAATAAAGACACATACCGCTTAGAGAGCAAACGAGATCAAGAGGAAGAAATTGTGTCCGTCTGGCTATTTAATGCGTAGGGCAGATAACCGGTGCTCTATTAGAGTTACCCAATGGTTGCCGAGAGGAGGGAAGCACAGTCCAGGATGGCAGGGAACTAAGACATGGGGTGCGATGAAATGAGGAAACTTAGAGGCATAGGATTGTGACAGCAAGTGCAACGTACTCGTTAATTGGACATCGATGAAAGAGTCTTTCATCCCGGAGTAGACATGAAATAGGCTCATAATAATAATGACAATGATGATTGGGGTCATGATGATGATCATGAGAGAAGGGCCGGAAAACCAGGAAAGAGGCAGAAGGGAAGGCGAGAAAGGGACGTAACATTGAATGTTTTTAGCCAGCTCCCATTAACTGTAAAAAAGTTGGCCTATTCTATGAGTCAGGTAAGTATTTATCTATGATAAAATAGTTCTCCTGCTACAATACAAGAACCGCAAAGATTAACCCTCGCAAGTGTTTGATAGTTTAGTTTTTTTTTGTCGTTATCTGCACGAGAATGGTCCTTACACTCGAAAGTGCAATGCAGTTTGTTACTTCTTACTGACCTAGTGGAGGCCATGATTTGGGAACAAACCTCAGTGTGTGCATTTTGTGCATCTTAGTTTATATATAGAGCGCTGTCGGCATTGCCCATGTCTTTTACCTTTTAGGTGCGAAGCACCTTACGCACCCGGGCTGTCGCAGTCTCCTGTCGCAATCGTCGTCGTAGTCATGGTAAGCAAGCGGTTCGTGCTCGCACTCGGCACGCGCTCGTGCCTCTCCTTCCGCGTTCGTCGTCGTCGTCTTCCACAGCTGGCTGCGTTGCTGCTCATCATTCCAGCGTAGAATTTCAGTTTTCTTCTGTCGTCGTAATGGGGAGGCCGTGTTTACCAACGTTTATAGATACGTGGGTGTTTACGGGGCTATGGTGTTTACGGGGCTATTACGGGGCTTAAGGCAGTATGAGCCCATTAGCGGTGCATCACTGCATGCTTCACACCTCGCCAGGTTTCAGGTTAGTGGAGCTGCATTTCGCGCAATGGGTCATTTGACATTAAGGCATAATTTTTAACTTTCTACCTCCCTACACCATAGCAAGGACATTCAATAAACTTTTGTTTCTCTCTCTCTATCTCTGCTTTTCCCCAGTGTAGGTTAGCAAACCGGTTTTTCTGTTTTGGTTCAAATCCCTGCCATTCTCCTTTCTTTCGTATCTTTTTTCTCTCTCTATCTCAACGTAGCGCTTGCGTAGGGATTGAAACGTGCGATGGAGCTTCTCCGGACCCTACAAACGACGTCTGGGGTGCTACAGCGTAAATCTATTTCAAACTTT
This sequence comes from Dermacentor silvarum, assembly GCF_013339745.2. Classification (NCBI taxonomy): domain Eukaryota; kingdom Metazoa; phylum Arthropoda; class Arachnida; order Ixodida; family Ixodidae; genus Dermacentor; species Dermacentor silvarum. Next base: position 40,377,568 of record NC_051157.2, on the reverse strand, counting down.
TCTACCCCATTTCTGCGATCAGCCCTGCACGATTGGTCAAATTTTTTTCGGGCCACCCTCACTTCGCTTGTCTGTCAGCGACGTCAGGAAAACCGGCAAAGCTCATATATCTGTATGACGTATACACTCTGATTATGCGTGATTGAACCGAACAAAAGAAAAATAGTTTTACGTTATACGGACTCTGAAATACGTGAGCCGTTGAACTCCTTGCCAACGTGGAAATCTTTACAGTAGAGTAGCCCTACAGACAAAAAGATAAATTGTACCGACTTTGAGTGCCATTTCTCGGTGCTTCACTTGTGGAGTGGCGAAACCGAAATGATAAAAGATCGTCTCTGGAAGCCCTCGGCGTTTTTCATTCTTGTGTACTTGTGTTTGTTAGCACGCACGACTGCACTACATTAAAGGGAAAAAAAAAGAATGAGCGAGCGACCGAGGCAGTAAGGGTAGTTAACGAGAGCAGCCCATATACCTTTCTTTATCTTTTTTTTCTTCGTTATCAGTGGGAAGAAGCAGTAATGGCGCGACCGCGATAATATTTCACTTGCGCCTGGTCACCGTCCAGAAGCGGCGTGCCAGGCATCGCCGTTTTCTTAAAGTGGCAGAGTCCGCCTTCTGCCGGGATAACGCCGAAGGCGCCGGGAAAAAGCAAGTGTGAGGCCGCGGTGGCTCATTCTCGCAATGAAGGAGGCGGCGGAGTCGGCAGTGGTGGCAGTGCATGGCTTGCACGCCACAGAAGAACTCGATCCCGGAAATGCTTCGGGGAACGCTTGGTCCCTAAACCTCCACCGGGCCTTAGTGCGAGACCGAGCATGTCTTGGCTCTTCGCAGCTAGCTTTTCTTTCCTTACTATATCTTCCAGCGCACGTCCCTCTCCCACCCCCCTACTTTTCCCGCTTTCTCATCTCAGCGCTTTCTATAGAGGACCACGCGCCTGCTTTTCCAGTTCACCTTTTTTTGTTGTTGTTGTTGATCCCAATTTTCTGTATATAAACACGTTACTTTCGCTGTTCAAGCTCTCGCTACCCTTACGTCCCTTCTTGTCCCTCTTTCCCTACAGCTAGCCTTGCTAAGGCTTTTCTCGATTCTTTTTGTCTTTCTCTGTCGTGTTTTCGTTAGCAGTAGCCAGATCCTACGGCTGCTTCTTTCTTTTTTTTTTTATTCACCCCTCCACCGCTGTGCTGGCAGGCCTCCTACTATCTCGCCTCCGCGCTCGCCGCACCACATCCCCAGAGCTGCTCGTCTCAGCCCTATCCCTAACCGTCCCATCCCAACACCCCCTTCGCAGCCTTGGGCTGCTTTACGGGGCCTTGTGGATGTGAGCCTATCGCACTTCTTTGTGCTTGCTGAGGGAGGATTACGACTCTCGCTGCCTCTCGCTGCTTCGGCTCTGGCTTAACTCTCTCTCTCTCTCTCTTTCTCTGTATATCTCGCTTGCTGTTGCATTTGGTCAACGCTGGGCATCGATGTCGGGCTTTGTCGTATAGCAGAAGCAGTCTCTTTAGCGACAATCCTTCCTCCGCATCTTCTCTTCCTTTTTTTTTTTTGCTCTGTATCCAGCTATTCTTCTCTTATTTATTATTTTTCTTCGTTGATCTGAATGCTCGGAGAAACGTGCACGGCGAGAAGAGTAACACACGCACACACACACACACACAGTGTGTCGTATACAGTTCCCAGTCGATGCTCGGTTGTCTTGGGTATCGTGACAGTCATTTCTGTCGGGATAAAGAAGCAAAAGACTAAAGAAAAAGTAAAAGAAGAACACGAAAAAAGGGGAGTGTGGGTGGCGAGGAATGTGGGAAGAAATCGGGATCGGAGAGGCTATCGGGTAATCGCGGTCCATCCTTGCTCCGCTTATAGTGCGCATGCTCGAGAGAGAGAGGCAGCCACGCAGAAAGGGCGAACCACGGCCGGACGATGACGTCGCCAGTGTCTCTCTCTCTCCGGCCTGGTTTGTCGCATATCCAGCTGAGCCTATCGGGTCTTTCTCGGGAAACCTAGCTTTGCGGCTGGTTTTGGGTCACGCCATGTTTTATGCACTGCATATCCGACACCCTTATCATGTCTTACAGGAAGTGTTCTTTTATAGCAGACGATGAGGGGCTGTTCCAAGTTTATCTAGACACTTTTGTGGCACACGCTGATAAAGGCGCCTTCAGTATCATTATGTAAATCGATTGCTAACCGAAATGCCCCAGGAGATTTGTTAGCGTTATGTAAGTGATTCATTTGTGTGCAGCCGTCATTAGTCGTGACTCTAATTCGAGCTGTCAATCAAGAGTTACTTGATCAACTTATGCGTTCACGTCAATATTCTTAACGTGGACAATTTCCCTATAGTAGTGATTAGTAAACAAATTGTGTTGAAATGCATCTTTCCTGCAGTTCCCTTATTGGGGAGGATCGCTGAATTTATCTTGCGTTGAAGTTTCTGCATGTATTATTGTTTTCCCGGTTTTATTATTTGTCATTCAGATCTACTGGCGCCTTATGAAGTACCGTCTCCATGGCCTCTAAGGCTAGATAAAGCGAAACTGCTTGAAACTACTTAATGGCTTTGCACTGAGTATCATTGCACGGAATATCACATCTCCAATACGATTCCTTGCGCATACATATGTCAAATTAGCGTGGCCATTACGGAGCTCTTTTTCTTTATCTCAACAACTTCACTTTGAACGAAATGTCTAAAATATTATTATAATGAGGCTTAAAGAAATAAATTTTCTTAATAACTTGATTTATTTTACTATAATGTATTCAATCAGCTTGTTCAGGTGGTGCAGCTATGTGTAGTCCTTGCATTATTAAGCTCAGTTTTAACCAGGCAGGTTGTAATTCCTCGCCATGGTAAAGAGAGAGAGAGAGAGAAAAAAAAAGGTAAAGGAAAGACAGGGAGGTTAACCAGAGATTATCTCCGCTTGGCTACCCTGTACCGGGGGAGGGATAAAGGGATTCGACAGGTAAAAAATTTTGAATGTAGACATTGGAGGTACGAATAACCATATTGTGCAAATATCAAAAACCGTCCAATACGAACAACGAAGCCGTATATATATATATATATATATATATATATATATATATATATATATATATATATATATATATATATAGCGGAAATATGGCATGGTTAGGCTTCTTTGTCAAACGGCTTTGTTGTTCGTATTGGACGGTTTTTGATATGCTACCTACAGGCAACAATTATGCCTGTAGGTAGCATATGTGGGTGTATTGGCCAGTTGCCATCACCCAAAAAAGATCACGTGCTCGTGACGCCTGCGTCATGAGCACGTGATCTTTTTCCGCCCTATGGTTTGTTAGTGGTGGCGCTGGCTAACACTCCCAGGGTTAGTTCTAGTTGTAAAACATAAATACCCCAGAAAGTGGATGGGAAAACGGTTCCGCGGTAGCTGAATGGTGAGAGCATCGCACGCGTAATGCGAAGGCGTCGGTTCGTTCCCCACCTGCGGACAGATGTTTTTTCATCCATTTTCATTTTCATTAATTTATCATTTCTTTAATTCAATTATTAAGTACAAGTAATTTCCCCTATGTGGTTCTTGGTGTTATTGTTTGTTGGCTTCTTATGATATGCTTATATATATATATATATATATATATATATATATATATTCCGAAGTGAAGTAGCTATCATTATTATAATACTTAGTCTAATGATATCGGTTAAACATGTATTCTGACTCATCTGAGGCCTTCAGGTTCAGGTTCCCCTTTGGCAAAGACAATCTCTCCTTACTGAACAACAGTGAGATATATTCCCGACGGCAATTTACTAATAGCCTGCAAAGAACGTTTGTTCTTCCGCTTTTATTCACAAATTTCAAACGTCAAAGGGAACTATCTCATACGCTTTTATTTTTCCACATCTCCGTGTGAGCCTGGTGCAGCCACCTTGCCTTGGTGCGGCAAACTTTTTTCTACGAATAATGAAAGGGCACCAGTGGTTTGCCTGCTATTGAGAAGAAAAAAAGAAATCCCGAATTTGGTGTACCTGCTATTGACCGCCGAGTCCCATCAATCACCGAGTATTGTCGGCGTGGCCCTTTATCTTCAGCCTATTCGAATCTCATTAAACAGGGCCTTACACACGCCATACTAAATGGTCGTGCTGGGCGGTAATTAGGCCAGTCCAACTCACTCTTTCTTTTCTTTTTTATTCTTTTATTTTGCGCGCGGCAATATTCTCACTCGCTTCAGTTTCTAATCTTTTTTTTTTTTCTTTTTTGCTCGACCTTGTCAATCGCTGACTAAGATTTCTTTCTCGAGAAATTTCTTCACGGCTGCCCAACTTTTACTCGCTGCCCGTCCAACGCTAATATGTTCGTGGTGCCTTTGTAATGCATCAATCCCATCGCCTCCTGTCTTCGGAACTTCTGGGAGTCATTAATCATGGCTTTCGCGCCATCGATTTTTGCCCGGCACCGCACCTTTTTGTGATGATGACGGCATGCTATATGACAGGTAGAGGCGTGCCCGCCCCTACCCCGCTCGCATGACCTGTTGTTCGTTCGCAATCGCGTCTCGTGCTCCTTTATATTCAGGCCTTCCATTGTGTGTAGGTGATGATTGCCCACCGTTGTCTTAAAGCTCGCTGACGACAAAACAAGCACAAGGGAAAACGCGTGCAAAGAATAATCGCCATTTCCGTGTTTTGACAGTTTGCAGGTCGGGTGAGAGCACCAAGGCCGAAACAAAGAAAGGAAATGGCGATTAATATGGCTGTGTTCCAATAGTCGCCGTGGACGGCTAAATTGACAGCTAAGCGGACAACGGCCACATTAAGTCTTGTTCCAATTCCGACGAAGCTTGCAAAACGAAGACAGCATTGAAGTCAGATACGATGCCGGTTACGTTGCTGTTCAGACAAGATGGCGACTGAGCAGAACGCTTGGAAACTTGACAGGAAAGGTCGTCTTCACACATGAACAAAAAAAAAAAAAACAGAAGAGAAAACATATAAATGCTTTCTTATGCACTTATTGTGAGCTGCGTTGTATTTTTCGCAGGTTCGCACACGTAATGTGCTCAAATTAATATGTGCTTTCCTTACATTTTTCTGTAGGCGCGAGTTGGCGTCAAGTCGCCAGAAGCCTCTTTCAAATCCGTTCGATTACATGGGCTCGAAGCTGTCGACTTAGCAGTCAAAGTAGACTGTGTTTACTGATCGCCTGAATCGGAACGAACCCCGTAATTGTTCTCCGTCATAACTTTTTTTTTTTTATCTGACTTGGCTGCGGATTTTGTAGGTTTGTGCCGGTAATACAAGATGAAAACAGGGGTGCTATTCGTGGACACTGTAGAATCCCGGCTTGGTCACGTTTTGTTGAGCCAATCAGAGAAGCTGTAGCAGACCTGTGAGTCAATCAGATTTGCCAAGATGGCAAACTTTAGAATGCCGCCGAATGTGTGAGCACCTCAATAGCGCCCCATGAAAGACACAAATCCTAATTTGCACGATAATACAGAAAAGGTAGTGTTACGCTGCGCCAGCTGTCTCTGTTTTGTGCCTGAGCTGTTCTACCGGGCATCGGATCGGTCAGAAAACGGTTATTATTCAGCGTCTCTGCCCGTGTTTGTAAATGTCGTACAAACTGAAGTGGTTTTGTAGTTCATCGAGAATATGCTACGCCAGCAATTGTATCTAGTGCATCGCTCTATAAAGCCTCTCTTTGATATGCAGCGGCTAATAGCTATCAGATAAGCACCCAAAATACGTAAATTTATTCAGTATATCTGAAACACATGCTGTAGAAGCTGTTTCCTTGTATGACTTCGTTGGCGGGACGGGAGCACAATGGTTTTAAATAATTATCCGAATTCCATAAATTCATCAGCTTGGTTAAGGTATTAAAATAAATGCAAAATAATCTTCGCGCTGTCTGTGCAGCCATGCAGTGAAAATGCATAGCAAGGTGCGGTCAAAGGAAGTTTCAGACGAATTTAATGCTAACGAATTATTTCTGTAACATCTTAGCGATCCGTAAAAGACATTACCGGGACTGATTGACAGTCCACTTCATAATCCATGTTATTACTAGCTCAGTCTTTCAAAGCTTGCTCTGGTGTAATCCCAAATCTCTTACGGTACACATCGCGTTATGGCTTAAAATAGCGAAAGCGATCGATCGTAATTAATTGAAGCTTGTTTCAAGCAATACGTGTTTCTTAAGCGCGAACCCGTCAAACTGCAGTTTTGCCGGTGAACGTGAAGATTAGATATGCCTTTACTATCCTTACTCGACATCTTGTCAACATTAGTTATCATAGAACATTTTGTCAACATTAATTATCCCCATAGACAAAGTTTGTTTTCCCACAAGGGTTGTCAGTACACCTTTCCATTCCCCCACCCTTTCCCTTCTTTTTCTCTCTTTTTTTTCTCTTTTTTTTTTATACGGAAAGTAGTGCGAAAGGCAAGGTACCGCACAAGCGTTGTATTCCTATAGCGGCTCATGAACAATGGCCGCCCAAACTTTGCGAGTGTCTCGCACCACGCGGAACCAATCGCATGCCATCATTAGCACGTGAAGCTCGTTTGCATCCGGAGGCGCTGCCTGCGCTCCTTACCCTCGATCGCCGAGAAGCCGCGTGAAAACGCTCGCACCTTACCACCTCCGCACACTGCTTTTTCTGAGCGCTGCAAGCCTTCAGCACCTTTCACGGAGGCCGTTACCTTAACGATCACGGAAATCCATGGCAGGCGCCGATGTGTAAGAAGGCTTTCTCGACCTGAACCTTAAGCGTGCTTAGGTATCCCGCGGAGAAGCAAGAAACCGAGGCATACGAGTAAAAAAATGAAAGGAGCGTAGCCGCCGGGCTTTTTCCCGAAGGCGCTTTATCCGGCCCTGAGCCGCTGGAATCCCAAAGTTTTGGACAATGCCAAAGCATGCTTCTGGCGTCGCGAGGCGGGCTTACCTTGGCGACGTTCCATGGCTTCGTAGTAGTAGGCGAAGGAAGAAACCTACACGACCGGGTTTTCAGCGTGATGCTAATGAGGATGCCCGCGTAATGGATGTGGGGATACCGCCGGAGGATAGCCGCGGAAGTTAAGCCCAACAGGCACGGCACGTTTTACGGCCGCGGAAGGAATGCGTAAGGGCTAATGTACACGGCTACTGGCGGTCAAAGGCGCCCTTCTCATTACTGCTTATCGCTCTCACAGGTATGCTGGGAATCACGCATCCAACTTCCAGTAATCGATGTTTTGCAGCTTTCGGCATACGTTATTTGTCTCTAGATTCAATGCCCACTGATGGTCTAAAGGGATAAGTGTAATGCTTGATCATTCCAGCGTATTCTGTGGTATGTAGAACACAGGACAAAAGCAATAAAACAAAAGCATTCGTCGAAAGATAATAAAGCAGTGGGATACTTTTGAATTTTTTAGGATTGCAGTTTTATGATCTATATAGTTCAGGGTCGAGATGCTGTCTTGGTTATATTCCCCATTTTTTCGCACTTCGTCAGTAGTTAAAGCGGCGTTATACGCTTGCGTTATACTCAGACTAAGTCAGTTGCGAGTGGTTGGTAGCAAATGAATAGTGGGAATAGTATCTGCGGAAACAAAATGTTATGTTACACCATCCCAGGGTTGCATGCAATTCTACTCTGCTGATTATCTCAGCCGTCTTTCTTTAATGGTCATCGCGACATGAGTCTGCAACACAGAATTTCCTTAATGTACCTGCGCTACTCGAATTCTTGTCATTATCATAAACACTCATAAGTCCATAAAATGTGTTGCAGCCGCTCTGAGGCTCGCGATAGTAATCGATGATTGACGATCCCTGCATAGGCTAGGAAGTGAAGGTTCACCGACGACAGACGTTCAGTGGACCACAGACGTTCAGTGCACCCCCCTTCCTTCCTTAAAGTGGGGTGCAAAAGAGTAATGGTAAAGCAAGACATGTGAGAAAGTTGGGCAGATCCCACGCACTGCGAGAATTTTTCACTTCAGTTCTGGTTAATCTCCCTGCCTGCTGCCTTTCTCTTTGCCCCTTCACTAAATTCATAACGCCAAAATATGTCAATTGGGTTTTATATTTCGGTGTTTTCATTCACATGCTGCCTGTGTTCAAACATCTAACAAATTCTCCATTCTATATTTAGCGATGGCCCATTTTCTGCCTTTATTTTAGATGAATGTCAGCATCCATATTTTCGGCGACATTTAGAATAGCCGTTCTCCTCCTTTGGTTAGATGTCAAGCCCTCCCTTTACTGTCACGAAAAGGGCGAGATTCTGACTTATTCTGTGCAAAAGGGTTATAGCTAATGCTTAGAGATGCTCTTTCTTGGTGACTTCTATTGAGAGAGGGAGAGAAATCAAGGATAGGAAAGACAGGGAGGTCAATTATACGAACGTCTGATTTGCTACCCCACACTGGGGTAAGGGAAAGCAGGAATGGAAAGAGCACAACAAAAGATGTACAAAAGGACTATGACTGGTCATTCAAGCCGGTTTATGTTTAGGTGCACAGAAGAAGACACAAAGAAAAATAAATATACAAAAGCAGGTCCGAGAGCACAAAGATGTAAGGACGGCGTATTTCGGAAACTTTGTACTGGTTCGCGAACAGCTTCTTGCGCCAGCGGAGGATGTGACCATGGTCCCAGTATTTGTTGCTCAAAAAGGGGTCTGGAGTCGAGCTAGTTTAAATTTGTCTGAAGAGAGAGGCGTTGGGCGTCATATACTGAGGACAGATCCAAAACAGCTGCTCGATGGATTCCTCGCATCTACAGGAGTTTCACGTAGATCTATTGGCCATCGCAGTACGTCAAAAAGTAAGCGTTCGTAAACGCCACTTCCAGCCATGAGTGGTACGGCAATGTTACATCGTTGTGGGAGAGGCTGGCACTTGTAGCCATATAGTTATTGAGTAAATGTGCTTGTGAAGCTGCTCTAAAATCCTACCAAGTTGAACGTGTACGTACCTATGAATACATCCTTTCTTTTGTCATTGACATACACGTAGAAGCTAAAAAAAGGCACTTTTTTAAATTTCGATAAAACAATTTGTAGTAAAACAAAATCAAATATAAGGGGCGACTAATTCAAATGAAACATTGAAATCTCTTATCGTATTACACAAAACAGATCCCCGGAGAAGCGAGAACCAACTTACTGTGTGAATAAAAAGTAACGAATTGTGAGCTGAACAGGGAGGGGGGGGGGGGGGGGGGGGGCACTGATGCGTTGCAGAAAAGCTCAGGCGAAAGAACAGAATAGAAAGCAACTGTACAAATGGCTAAAGTGCCAGAGCTTTAACGCGCTTACGAATGTTGTAACAAACCCATGACACTAAGTGCCACGGCGTTAACCTTCAAATTTTGCTTTTACTTTAAGTCAATGAGCGCCACACTATGTCGCAAACCGTTTCGACGCAGCTTCGCTACTTTCTGACCTAACGTTTAATGCCAGATCTCGCAAAAGGAGCTGCGTTGCAGCGCAAACGGAGCAGCACAGCCGTAACCGCACTCTATATACACCGAATCCAAGCCTCGCACAGCACGCTCGAACTTCCAGAAGCGTTCAAGGAGCACGCTCGAACGCCTTCCAACGAGCGCAAATCACAAGTAAACTGAACATGCCAAAAAAAAAAAAACGGCACAGCGCGCCCGAGCAGCGCTGCTTGACTCCGAAGTACCTTCTTCCCACTTGCCTGCGTCGTCTCAGCCCTGCGAGAAACAACAGGCGGGGCACCGTTTTCCAGCAAACTGGCCTTCTCCGGCAGAAGCATAACCAACGCGGCCACGGAAAGTACGAAGCTAAGCCATAAACGGAGGAAACAAGAGCAGTCGCAAAACCACCAACGACGGCGGTATATAGAAAGGGCATGCGGCAGCAGAACACCCGCAGTCAGAACGGCAGCAAATAAAGAAATAAAAGAAGTACATAAAAATATGAGCAAACACAGGCCTCGGGCGAGCAAGAACCTTGCGGCTCTATATAGCGCGAAGGGGCTCTAATTCGAAGAAACCACACAGCCGCCACAGCGGCTTTTGCGCGAGTGGCTCACGTCTCTTTGGCCGCAAAGAGAGTTCTGCGTGATTGCGATAAGAGGGTCGGCGGTGAGCTGCTAGCAAAACTGGGTGAGGGGGCGCGCGGATGGGACAAAAGAGTGAGAGTGGGACGCAGAGAAGGAAGGAACAATGTCGTGTAATGTTGTAAAAAAAATACAGCGATGGCCACTAGGCGGAGGCAAAGCGCGCACGCCACCCTGGACGTTATACCGCTTCGGCGACGTGGCCGTATAGCTGCGGGTTCTCGCCGCAAGCTACCGGCCCCTCTGTTCTCCTCGTCGTCCGAACCCTCGCGATCCTCAACGTGGTTGCTGAAGCATGGGGAAGGGGATCATCTGCCGACGGACACTGAAACAGTAGTCTCCTCTATTGTCTCGGATTGGATGTGTGAAAAGGCCGCCGGAGGACTCCGGAGAACGAAGCCGAGAGCTCGTGGCCGCGCGTACGGCGCGAGTGCATCGCGGAGCAGCATCCGCAGCCATAGCTCCTTTCGCAAATTGATTGCGTTGCTCGCGCCGGACGCCCGCCGCTGCGTTTCGGGAACGCCTTCGTCCTCTTTGTTTCTGTATACTCCTCTATGACGCTGCCTCTCTCGTGTTGATGCAAGAACACCGCGTCAGCGGGAGTACAGTGGAAGCGGAAAAGTGTGATTAGGGACCGCCATTTTACAAGGAAAGAAACGTCCGCGTTTTCGGCTGATCCTTCAAAATTTTGCAGTCCCTCCCTGGATATTTTACTGGTCGCCCAAACATTCATATCGCTGTTCCCGCAGGAAAGCCAGTTTGCACCTACTTTAATTAATCATTGTTTTGTGCTGCGGTGGCTCGCGGATACGCTTGTGCAAACACACTCGGCCCGGTGGAGGGGGACCAATTTGCTTCGTTCTTTTCCGCATGTTTGGCTGACTAGACAGCGGCTCGATGAAATTTCTTTACTTAAACCAATAATAACGCGTGCGTGCGTGTGCATGTGTGTGCATGTGTGTGAGTGTATGTGCGTGTGTGTGTGTCTTTTTCTCGCCCATTTATGTGCATAGTCTACTGCTTTTTTAAAGGTTTAAACAAACGCTCCCCTATTGGGGACGCTTAGAGCTAGCATTTACTACATCACCGAAAACAATTAATTAGCAAATAAGAGCCGCAATCAATTGCATTTGTGCAGCGGCCCCTGAAAATCAAGAAGTCATCCCCTCAGAGTAGTATGAGTGACTAACACCATATTTACGTCCTTTATCTTTCACATATGTGGCGCCCGGGTAACCGCACTATTGTTCGTAAAATATTGATTGTCGAGTCATATTATCAAAGTTCGCGCTTGTCGGCGGCTTTTATTACACATCGCCCGTATACTGCTGCCATGATAAGGGATCCGTACCTTGCGCTGCTCCATGAAATGATGAATACGACGATGAGCAAGCCTATGGATTGATGAAAGCTTTTCAAGAAGTGACGGGCCTGGAACATAGCTCAAAGGATGGATGGAAGAAGGAGCTAGGATAACGGGGATATGACGCATGTCCAGACTGACGGGAAATAAATCGAGTAGCAACGAAAATGCATCCGAAAAAGTCTGCAAGAGAACAAAGTGGCACGAACTCAAACTCCGATCTATAAGCATCGAAAACAAAAATCTGGTGTCAGAGCATCTTCGGAGCTAGGTATTCTACTCCGCAGAAATATCTAGTCTTAGACAGACTGCCCCACGACGCCCATGCTGCAAGATAGGGTCCAAATGTAGTTTGCTTTTATAAGACAGATGATGGCAGAGTGAAAAATGCCCTTCTCTGTCTTACCAGATCGATGTGCCTCATAGAGATCGTCGTTTCCTATTCAAAGATTTGTGTGTTTCTTTTTTCCGTGTCGCAGCGTGTTTTCCCACGACCAAGACGCAAAAGCGATTCAGGAAAGTCACTTTTAGCCGCAATCGACCGAGGTATAGCTGAGACGCATAGTCGTCGAGCTCCGTGTCATTCGTTCTGTGCTGATGTCGACACTTCACACCGACTTTCTATCTGTACAGCCACACCAACCGTAACAGCCCGTGCTCACTGATGACACATCATGATGGAGGGCATTTGCAAAGAACTGCCGAGTGTGTTTGATTTTTATGCCAAAATGACCTGTGAGCGACTTTTGTAGAAGTGCAAGGTAAAGAAGAAAGTGATTGTTTTTTTATAGTAAAGGACAATTTTTTGTTGTCCTTACTTTTTATTTGCTATTCTCTTCGCTCTTCATCACCGGTTCGCACCAAGTCACACCCCCGCCGCTATCGCCAGAATGAATCCACTCAGTGGTAAAATGACTGTTAGGGGGTGGGGAGTGAGAGATGATGATGATGAGGACTGAACAGGATCGTGATAAGCAAATAAACAGGACGCCATAGTGGGGGACGCCAGATTAATTCGGCCACCTGGGGTTCCTTAACATACACGTAAGTTGAAGCACATGAGCGTTTTTGCATTACGCGCCGCATCGAAATTCGGCCGCAGCGGAATCGAACCAACGACCTCGCGCTGAGCAGTAGAACGCCATCGCCGCTGAGCTGGGTGGAATAGACAGAACGAAATGCTCGAAAAGTACTCTTCCGGTTTATTAAAGCCCTTTACAAGTATGCCACGATATCTAAGAGCTCGAATAGTGTTTCTTAAAAGTAATATGATTGAGATCGTTCACGCAAATTAATACATCTGAATATGCTATAATTCGTATCAGACCATACATCCTCGATTTGATTACGAGACTATTATATTTGGCGCCTGCCGGAAGGACTAATCATTCGCGTATCGGATGGCGCCATAGATTTGTGAATGTAAAGAATGATTACAACTATTTATAACTTTAAACGTTGTCTTTTGCAGCAAAAAAAAAAAGTACTATCTATTCTGGTTCCTATCGCGGTTTTGTCCTGGCCGAGTACGTTGCCTGATCCGAGGTTTATGATCGGTAGGAAAGGGCACTCTTCTTTCCTGCGTTATTTTAGCGCAAGTTATTGCCATGTGGCGCATGTAGCCCTTTCTAAAAAACCTTCACACGTATTTATGTGTAGGGCGCTTTCAATACGAGTTGCGCTGACCATTATCAAACACAAGGCGACTGATGTCTGTAAACGTGATTTTTGACCAAAAAGAAAAATTCTTTGGAACGTGCAAATATCCAACAATATACAAAGAGTCCGTGCTTAATTAATTATTAGAATACACGTAGAGGGGCTTTCTGAATTTATGGTGGGCATGGCTGGATCGATCGTCCAGATGGCTAACTGCACTCTGACGAGATTGTCATTGGGCGTTGAAGCGGGTGTGGTGGAAGAGGTGGTGCTCGATGGTCTATTAACAGTTTTAGTGGTCGCATATGGGAGAGTCAGCCATCATTTTGATAAGTAAAGAGTAGGAATTTGTGAGGGCTACAGCCAGTCGTAGGCGGCACAGCAGAGTAGTGCCACATCGGGAGAGGGCTGGTGGTAATCTCAGCAGCAGTGACAGAGTAAGCATGAACAAACCATGGCTGAAATACGCCGGAGTCTCCCAAAGAGCCAGTGTAATGTCGCGAGCAACTAAACGAATTTTCTTAGCTGCATTCGTTCTTGATACCAATATGAGCCTATATTGTGCGTTATCATGAGCTGATCGGCCAGCTTCAGCAGCAAGTTGGTTGCCGAAAATGCCGCAATGACCAAGCTGTCACTGGAAAAAAATATCCTGTCTTTTTCCGAAAGCGCGATGGTTGATTCTTAATATGTTTCAAATCAACTGCTCACAGTTCTCATCGCACAGTGTCATTTGCAGACTTTGAAGAGGTGCTTTAGTAATAGCTGAACATTGTCCATTTACATGGTGATTCCCGTTAAAGATAAATACGAAAAGGACCGCAGTTCTCATCCCGTGGATGTGGTCAAATGTGGCGTTCGGACTTTGATTGAGACAGAACGGTCCTGAACGAACGAGAGCAGCCATGAAATTGATAGAAGGGACCAAACAGGTCATGTAAATGTGAACGCGGTGCGCATACGCTTCGTGCAGAAGCGATACAGTGAGCTGCTTTAGAACTATTCCCATCTGGGTCTCCTCTGTAATCTCTGCTATTTCTAGGTGCATTTGAAGCTTCTGCATACAGCACAAGGGAAATTATGGCCTTGCAGCGGGTGCAAAGTTCTTCGAAAGGGAAAGCTGGTGAGTCACATTGGTTCTTGATCATGTAGCCTGAGGTCTCTCCACTGCCAAGTAAGAGAGTTGGTTGTCAGAAATTAGGAATAAATGTCGAATATGCGTTCCGAACGCGTCAGATAGCTACGCAAGTGGAGACTGGATGCTCTCTGGCAATCATTGCAGCGGTTGAAGCGTACCGAGGTAGACCTAAAAATATTCGAAGAGTCTGTCCTTGTATGCTCTGGTGAGCACGCAAATTGTTTATTTTTTTCTGATGTTAGAAATAACAGGCAGGCTGTATCACAAAATCCCAGAAATATTGCTTTGTATAGTTGAAGCATGATCTCTCACTGATGTGCCCTATAAGTCTCCCCGCCGAGGAATCTGAGCACGTGCCCAATGGAGCTTAGCTTAATTATTAAGTGGGCGCACTGAGGACAGTACGAAATATATATGTAGATGATTACGCCTATAGAAAGCGGTGAGGGTTTTTTATACTAAATAGCTCGCCCATTGATCGAAATTGGGTATCTTGCCATCGATGTGCGAGTAAATGCCCTTAACGCGCACTTTTTCTATCGAAATTATCAAACCTTGAGTAAGGAGGTACGATGACGTGAGGGCTGCTGCCCGCAGAATCCGTGGCACGGCGTTATAGGCCATATACACAGTAGCCGAGATTTTGGTCCCTGGGTGATACCAGAGAGTAATCAGTTTTAGTTCAAATACTTCCTTGTATAGAAAGCCAGAATCAATCGAGTGGTTATTTCGCCCATGAAATTTAGCATTCTTGTTTTCAGTTAGCAACCAATTATTTTATTATTTGTTAACCTCAGTTCTCCCAAGTTAGAAGAAAAAAAGAAAACAACCAGTAAGTACGACTCGAAAACAAAATTTTCGGAGCCTTGATTCTCAATGTATGCCTTGATGTAGCCGTCAATTTCAGTGCCTCGTTCGGTTATTGTTAGTCGATTGAAATCGATTGAGCGCCATTCATTAGAGAACAGAAGATAAGGCTTCTGCGTCGCGCAGATTGTTCTTCAATAATTACACTACTTGCCGTTATTGATCTACACACGAAGGCAAAGTCGGAGTGTACTCACGGCTATGTCACATTCGATCCGAGTGCGTGCTGTAAATAGCTTTGGAGAAAATCTCGTTTTCACTTTTTTCTTGTCATGTGTAACAACATAGGGGATGAAACTATGGAGGCAAAAGTGGCTAATTTTAGAAAGCCAAGGTGGGCCTAACCTACTACGTCTACATGTATCACTGACTACGTTGCATTTGTTTGGGCACGAAGTTTATATTTTACACCGTATATGGTCGATGTTTATTTTCGTTGCTTTAAGGGAGCTGGTTCTGTAAATAAAGACTGTGGTGTTTTTCTTTCTGTTGAGTTCATATTGCACTATATGCTCATTGTTGCTTGATTTTATGACATGTCTAAGCAAACATTCGCTTGCGCTAAGATTGCACAAATAAAACCATGTTGCGTGCTGAAAGTGTCAATCTGGTGTCATAATAATGATATTCAGCTCAGCTGTATCATAGCAAAAGTAGTTATAGGCGCTTATCGGCAGACAAGAGCAGACAAACCGAAGGACAAGAACATTGTTTTGTTCTCCTTGGTCGTGCACCTCAATTTCCGCTTTCGCTAAGCGAAGCATTACCTAAACTAAAGCTTATGAAGCTATAAGCTCTCGCTAACGTAAGTTATGCTTTAGCTAAGCTTGCTGTAGCAAAGAAGCCGGCATTGACGGCTTTTGGGAAGTTGCTCTTAGACTTTAAGCCTTTATGGATCGGCGTACTGAAGTCGCTAATGCGGAATAACTTTCACATCTTTCATTCGTTTATGTGCTTTGCCGTTCAGTGACGCTTTTGAGATTAGAGTTTTTCAAATACAGAACCCAGAACTAGAGGACGTTATCGGCCTGGCGTTGCCTAAGTTTAAAAAGAGTACAAAAGAGCCTAAGTGCAGTTCAGGTTTGTGGGTGCGCTAAACCGTTTGGGAAAGCTCTGCGACACCTCTCTTGTGACACCTCCCATTCCCCACATAATCACTTTATAATGTAATGGTGAGAAACACACGAGATGCCGACGCTTCGAACGCCTTCTTTACTCTTCCCTCGTCTTCTTCTGTTCCTCCGTTCATTTTTCTTGTGCACGCTGCCAGATTTCCGTGCAGCTTGCAACAGTGGACGCACTATAAGTAGATGGCGTTGTCTCTAACGGTTGTAGTAGTGCGCGGGTGATGATAACCTGTCGCCAAGACTGGACACGTCATCGTCGTTGATGGCATGGGCAAGCACGCACCCAAAGGTCAGAATCATCCGCGAAGCCCTGAAACTCCGGTAGGTCTACGACAACGGACAACGGGAAGCCGGCAATGGACTGCGGAGAGAGCATGGTCTCCTCCAGCTGACTGACCAGTCGTCCAAAGCGCCAGGGGCGGCGTCCGCGGACACGGCAGTGGTCGTCGTACATACGGCTGCGGGACCTACCACCAAGGAAGATGATGATTTGTGAATTTTATTGGCGCAAGGGCCAGGTATGGCCAAAGAGCGCCAGGCAAAAAAACAATGAAAACTACCACCAAGGAAGTGTGGACAGCAACCCTTGGTGACTTGTAAGTCGAAGGGGTCTCTGAAGGGACATCTGTACCACGGGAAGGGTATATACGGCTTTCCCAGACAGGAGGGGCCCAAGACGGAGGGGCCGCAGCGTTGTCTCGGTGGGATGCGGAAGCGGGGCGCAACCGATGGCTGATGTGAAGGCGGATCTCATTTCCTGGAGATGTTTTGTTAGCATGACGATGGCCCGAGCAAGATTGCCGGTGTTGTCCTGCCTTAGATCCATCGTGGAGGCCTGGACGCCGTCCACGGACGGTGCGGTGGGTACTTGCGGCGCTAGTGGGGTAGCAGGATCCATGCCGTCAACAGGAGCGTTGACGGCGTCCCTTCGCAACTTGAACGTTGAGGCAGTCCCAGGTAACGTATTCATGACAAGGGAAGCCTGGACAACATTCCCTGACAGAAGGGATCCGGGACGGCGAGGAATCACGAGGACTGCACTTAATGATGCATCACCTTAAGGCTGGTTCTTTGTCGGCTGCGAATTTGTAATGGTGAGAAGCACACAAAAGGCTGGCCCTCCGAACGACTTCTTTTTTTCTCCCTTGTCTTCCTCAGTCATTCATCTCCTTTTGCTTGCTGCCTTGTGCACTTAACCTTTACAAAAATATGAAATTTCCTAAGTAAATGTTACTTATGACGTCAGCTACGAGAATACTTAACAAATACCTTTGTGTTTAAGAAAATGAACACAGAACCCCCTTTCATCTTCCTGTGAATGGATAATGTGTCCACCCTTCCACGTTCCGCAAGAATTGCATACTATGAAGTAGTGTTTCTTTTAAATGAAGCTCTTGCAATATTTTTTTTCACTGCACGCTCAGTTCGATGTAATGTTTTTAGATCAATGCCTTGTTTTAATCAATAACTCCTTGGAATTTGCCGCAATAATTTGATCACTGGCAATGCTTTAAACTTATAAAATTCTAATCTTTACGCACAGAAAGTCATCTACTATCGCGCTCAGTATTTGCTACAACGCAGAAGTGCGTGGTAAAGTGGTCGTGCGTTGTGGCTCATACTGAGCGCAATAGTTCACACGCCCACAATGTATTGCCTGGCACGAGAGCCCGTGGCCGCTCTCCACGAAACGACAGTGCATCAGCCGCGACCGCGCAGGCAGCGCATCGTAGCGAACGTGCGCAGTTACAGTAAGGTTTGGAGGCGTGGCTTGGTCTCATCTGCTACTACGTGTGAATGCGCTGAAGGAAATACTCGCTAGATTCGATGACGCAGTGTACGGGGCTCGAGTTGGTGAAAGCACCATCCTTTCACATGCGGTACCCAAGCGCAATGTTGCCTTGCCGCGACGGCGATTTTCCAAGTGAAACCAATGTTCGCAGGCTTGGTGGCCCCAAAACAATGTAGCAGACAACATGAATCCACACCTTTAAGCGTCACCGCGCCCGGTCAGATGTGCTTCGATGCACGGTCACGCTCCGCCGATGCACGGCCCACCCGCCGGGGTGGCTTAGTCAGCTAAGGCATTGCGCTGCTGAGTACGAGGTCGCGGGATCGAATCCCGGCCCCGGCGGCCGCATTTCGATGGAGGCGAATTGCAAAAACGCCCGTGTGCTTGCGTTGTAGTGCACGTTAAAGAACCCCAGGTGGTCAAAATTATTCCGGAGCCCTCCACTAGGGCGTGCCTCATAATCAGAACTGGTTTTGGCACGTAAAACCCCAGAAAGAAGAAGCTCTGGCGGGCCCCGCGATACTTTGTGGGCGAGTGTACATAACAATATTTCCATTCAGCCGCTTAAGTAACGATACCAATCACGTTACAATTGCACGAAGAACGATAGCTTATATTCTCCGATAGTCGTTCCAGAACTTCGCTTATAATTTTTTCACCCTCTTTCTGTATTTCTATTATATGCAGCAATTTGTTTCAGTGCACATATACTCAATTCAGCTAATAAATAAAATAGCGGCCCAGAACTGTCCTTTTGAGCGTTCGAAGCTTTAGCTTATCGACGGGTGACTACAAGTCAAAGGTTACCATGTTTTACTTATTCTCAGCGTGTGTTTTGGGTCAGACTATTTTTGGCCCGTGGCCTCAGTGGTGCTAACATCTCCGGTACACAAACTCTACTTAAACCAAACATATTGGTAATGGAGAAATATACTCACGCCGTAGCTGCGGGGTCTGCGGCTTGCGGAAGGAAATGAATCACCGGTCTCAGACGAAAACGGAAGCGTGCGTTTGCCTTGAAGCGGAAGCAGAGGCCGTTTACTTCCTGTCAGGTACATTGCTCTTATCTGCCTATTAATGTACTTGTATTTTCATTTATTCTCTCCTCAGGTAAACTAGGGCACTCACAACTCACGTCACCCCCCCCCCCCCTCCCCCCGACAAAAGAAAAAAAAAAAAAAAACTCCAGCTCTCAGAACAGGTCTTACAGCTGTTTATGTTAACGGTTCTGTTCACATATACGCAATGTCTCATTTCCCTGTCTTATTATCTTTTTAGATACATCTTTTGGTTGTTCCAAGCGGTAATTATCTATAAAGGCAGTGGAACGTGTTCCAGTGTTGATTACAAATTAACAAGCATCCTGCGCGTCTTTTTTTATATTTCTGTTATAGTTGATCTCGCTTTTGATTACAACGAAGCACATATTTCACTTTTTTCTTTCTGCTGTAAGCACGCTTCTTGTTAAAAACAAAACAAGAATATTACCCAGGCTGCGAAGACCCTACTTTCCTCAAACACAATGAGCTTACGAAGTGAAAGCGACAACGTAAATTTTGTGGTGCTCTCGAATCTTAAATTACCGACAGCGCGCTAAACAAAACCATTAAATTGCTACAAGTCTTCAAAACGCTTTCTGTGTTAAAATAAACTGCTTCTTGCGTACCGTTAGAGCGTCTTACTGCAAGCTAAAGATAAATATTTCACGCACGTTTAGATACACTTACCTGCTAACGATAAATCATTCTCATAATTATAACCTTAACTACGAGAGCTTTCAGAAATGTCGGCTTGTCTTGGCAAGCGTCCAGCGAGTCTTTAAGTTTCGGCAATAAAAACATGGATGGAGAAAGCCCTGCGCTCACATGTTTGTCAGCTGTTGCGGCATGGTTAGGGTTATTTTCTAGTTATTCTTTGGAATTTCCTGTTTTTGTTTCTCAAGACGAAGTGCTGTAATGACGTTGAATTTCTTGCGATTAATGACGTTGGTGATAACAGAAAGAAATTGGTTATGGTGACCGGCAAACTGTAAAACTACAATAAAGTTAGGTTCCTTGCCGTGCATCAATAAAACTAAATAGGCTTTTGCCAAGCGCGCTCGACAGTGAGGCTCTTGCATAGGTATATTGGACGCGCAGCTGCATATCCAAATACAGCTCAAAGAAATGACACAAGTGGCATGGAGTGATGGAGCAATATTAGGAATGCGAATGCTTAAAGAATAAATAAATTCTATTCTGGGGTATTGCGTGCGAAAAGCCACGATCTGACTATGAGGCACGCCGTAGAGGGAAATTCATAATAGTTTCGACCACCTGTGGTTCTTTACCGTGCACGCAACGCACGGTACACGGGCGTTTTTGCATTCAGCCCCCCATCGAAATGCGGCCGCCGCTGCTGGGACTTGACCCCGCGACCTCGTGCTAAGCAGTGCAACGCCAAATCCACTAAATAACCATGGCAGGTGAACGCAAATAAAAATTGCACGCACTTTGTATACTATAGTTATTTGGAGACGTTCTAAAGTTCTTTTAGAAATTGCCACATCACAGCAATTTGTACTGCGTTCACTTGCAAGTCTTTTTACTGATTTCTTAGAGCGAAGTTTCGTTTACCTACCATATGAGAGCGAACCTTTCTGGCTATTGTGTAATGGCTGACAACGCCGTCTGTGATCACTGTGGTCTCGAGGAGACACTTGAACACGTCTTGTGCGACTGTCTTCGATGCATTGTAGAAAGACAATCACTCACGACAGCGATAGCTCGCGTTGACGACGGACCAATATCAGAACCAATCATTTTGAAATACCGAGCTCACAAGCCGTCGCAACAGAGGGATAAGAATGCATTGTTGCAGTTCTTATACGGGCAACAAACGCGAACGAGCGACTCAAACACTGACAAGTGTTAGCTGTTATCCTGTGCTGTGAACAGCAGTGATTGTGTGATTGTGCATGTGCTCCTCTCTCTCTCTCTCTATTTCATTTCTTTATCTTTCTGTGTCCCTTCCCCCAATCCCCAGTGTAGGGTAGCAAATCGGCTTTTCGTTCTTGTCAACCTCCTTGCCTTTCCTTCCTTTCATCTCTCTCTCTCTCTCTCTCTGGTATTTCCCCCAATTATATTGGACGGCTTGGCGCTGAGCCGTGCTCCCTCAAAGTCTGCAGATGATAGCGCCAACCTTTCCTTTTCTCATACAGAACCACTTCTCTCGGACGGCTGTCTGGCCGAGTAAACTGGGCCTAACCCCGAGACAGTTTAATCGAAGGCGGTGACTTGGCGGGCTGATCCTCATGACAATGCGCGATGTGCACTTTCTTAAGTGTTTTAACGTGGCTTGTAATGCCGGTAGATCTTGGAGACATTGCAACGTACACAACCCCCACGCTTCATAGCATGAACAAGTCTAGATGACCAGTAAATGTCCAGAACATCGTATACGTCATGAGGTCCACCGGGAAGCTATCGCTTGACGTTGAGAATCATACTCCGATGGTTCCTGTCTAACTTTTTTGCATGCCCCCTTGTCAACGCTTCGACACGATGGTTTCATTATCCTCGTGTAATACGTTTATTTCTCGTACTTCGTTTACCTGAAATTTCGGACTGCTGACGGCTGTAGAGTGTTCAGGGAACTCTGAAGTTGTAGGCGACCTCTTTTCGCCTAAATGTATCCAAAGTTGTGGTGAAAATATAGAGGATTGTCATTCCTGAAATATAAAAAAAAGGAAATGCTGAGACTGCGGTGATGTTTTTCAATTAGACTTATAATATAAGGATGCATAAACTATCCTCAAAGCCACAAATATCACCGGCAAAACAAACGGAAGGTTAAAGAAAAGAGCAGACTCAAGAGAAGGCGGGACGTCACAGGAGCAATTACGCCGCTGCTCTGGAATGCCGGTCATTTTTCTCTCGCCATCTTAAGCGATGCTCACGAGCACTTTTCGGAACGCGTCCATCCGGGCATCCATCATGTCAACGAGCGCGGAAAGATAGTGCCCCTTCCCACCCTTCCCATTTTCCTTTAGTACGTTTTCTTTCGGCCCTTGCCCAGTGCCGAAGGCTTCGATGCGTGGTTCGCGTGTGGCCTCGAATCGTGCGTGGCATTGCGCAAACCTAACCCAATTGTTTGATTAGCGCCAGCACGTCACCACAACCTTATTGTGTGTACTTTTGTTGTTTAGCAACTGTAGATAAAAACAGGAATATAGGCTATGTTAGAGCTGGCTGTCGCAAGACGCTGGTCTAGAAATTCAGGCTTCCTCATTCCCCTTATAACATGCGCATAAGTACCTCAAGCACACAAACCTACTATTCAAACAAATGTGCAAGCATACAGATGTACTATGTACTGAAAGCGTAAATGTAAATATGACAAAAAGTCCAGAAGAAGCGACTCATATGCATCCGCGTCAAGTAACAGAGGTTCATTTTCAGTGCGCAATAAAAATACTATTTTATTGCAGCTCCGCTAACAGAAGAATACAGAAGAGAATAACCAAAGACTGCATGCTCACACGAGTTATTTAGTCTTCGCTCTAAGCAACGCTGCTTAATAATCGATAGTTAAATAAGCTGTCACAATCTTCCGGCGATCGTAACGGAAGCGAAGCGGAGCATCTGTAAATTAGCAAAGTTTAAATATTGGCCTGAATAGTTCGTGACGGCTTGATGCCAACAACGAACGAGGATATTGGCTGAACGCTTACCATGTCGAAAGGCACGCGAAAGGGCATGGGGAACACAGCTCGTGGTCCAAGGTATATATGTACGCATGGTAGCGAAGCTCCCTTTGAAACCTATACGTCCTGAATGGCCGATTAGGGAGGCACGGCAGCGCCATCTACATGTCGCGGGGCCAACTTCTCGGTGGAAAAAAAAAGTAATTTTTTCCGTTCGAGGCTTGTTGCGCCAAGTATACTGCGCCAACTCACATCACATCGCAAACACAGAGCACATAACAGTAGAATTGAAACGTAAGTGAGTATATTCGCCCCAGCATCGCGTCACAACGGAATAAAATTACGCCCACGTGCATTTATAGCCCTCATTCTATAACGGCGGGTATTTAGAATCAACGTTTATAGATTATAAACGTTGTTTACAGCAGGGACTCTTGAAAGTTTTGCATGGATTTAGAGCAATGGTTTCACGCAGATGTTGAAATGAGTACTACATGCATGTGTCCTTAGTACCAACACGCATCTGTTATTTTGGTGTTAAGATAAAATCAACATTGCGTTGAAATAGTTCAGAAAAACCCCCCTTTAATCTTCACCAACACAACACGAGTGACACCTGTATAGTTTTTCTCTGGTACTAAAGACATAGCTAAAACATAATATTTAGTGAAAAGGCAGGTACAAAATAAAGTTACTGATCAAATCTTATAGCGTTAATAGTTTATATATATTGCCATTACTTCTCATGGCTACGCATAAGAGATTTTTGACGAAATTAAACTGTTAAATACGGCAATACAATCTCGGCATATCTCAGCACGCGTTGGCGCGAGCAAACTTCACAAACCCGCACTGTTTCGTGGATAGAAGCAAACAGCCTGTGACTTCACATGTTTTCATTGCTGACATATTGAATGCACAATTTTCGTCAACTAATGTTTATGTAGTCGCGCTTCAATCGCACGACCATAATTGGTGCCGCTGCTCATTGGTTTCGAATCGCATTTTCAGCCTCGCCTTCGCGACCACGTGAACTGACCTTGCGTGGTCTTCGTATTTGGTTGTCTTCTATCTTCTTAACCGTAACACTGCTCCGTGTTAAATGACGCGGCATGGCTACAAATAACTCGTGGCACCTCGGAGACATG
Source organism: Dermacentor silvarum (assembly GCF_013339745.2). Taxonomy (NCBI): domain Eukaryota; kingdom Metazoa; phylum Arthropoda; class Arachnida; order Ixodida; family Ixodidae; genus Dermacentor; species Dermacentor silvarum. The sequence continues at coordinate 40,353,715 of NC_051157.2, read as the reverse complement.
CATCGCATCGGGTCCACTGTTGTATTGTGCAATGCACTTGCAGTGACACAGTGAAGGGAAGTCATTGAGATAACGGACAAGTGTGCGAATTCATTGCTGCAATACCTGCATCAAATATGCCTGCATGCATTTATTTTACGTCTCTTGCTTTATTTCTTTGCACATACGCCTTGCGGGAAGCCCACCGAATAAAAAGAAAAGAAATACCCGCCAAATAAACCGAGAAATTCGTACAGTGGTTTCTTTCAGAGGGTCTTTCATGCTAAGGCCTCTCGTTCTTTCTTTTTTAAAGCGAAACTTTCGCCTTCTCTCGACAAGCATGATACACCGCCCTCATCTTCATGAGATCACTTCATAGGTGTCTCACACTATATGCACCTGCCTGATTTCATGTTTGCATTTCGGCATAACTAGCGAATCATCTTGGGCATCAATTAACAAAAAGTTGTATGAAAAGAAATTTGTGGCCTGCGTGGCGCACAAACACGCGTTACATTGGAGGAAAATAAATACAATTTTACGCGTCGTCGTTAGTTGCACAGGATTTAATTAATGACTTCATTAAAGCATCGCCGCCCATCTTCTTTCTTTCTTCTCTTCTCTTCTCTTTCTTTCCTTTTTTTGTTGATTCTTAAGACCGACTTGCTGACTCTTCAACGTCAAAAGCCTTCACAGAGTTGTTAAACAAATGCGCTGAATTGCAGGGCGGCAAGCGTAAGCTGATTTGCTACATTCTGGCCGTTATTTAAAGAACCTTGCGTGGGACGTAAGCTTATAGCGGCTTACGCGAAACTTCCATGAGCACGGGAACAAAATGAAAGATCTTGTGTGCTAATAATAAATTACCAGTGGCTGTGCAGAATCGCGTGCTGTTTACAGAAAGATAAGCTGCGTGCCGAAAGGGGCTTTTGGGGTACTTGAGGTTCGCAAACGATCGTGGTTCTGAATATCAAAACACGAAATCCAATCTTCTGAAGCAGACCACCTAAGCAAACTACCCTCTAACCACATCTCTTCTTTAGAGGTTGTATAAAAAAAGAAGAAAAAACTGTTTTTGTCGATTCGCAGGTTACTTGAGCATGCTAGACGCGATATAGAATTTTACGCTTGATGCCTCCCTGTAAGGTTGTTTACCGTTGCTTGTTTATCGCAGGCTTTACGGCGCTACTATACGCACGTGCTATCACGAAACAAGCTATGTTTTGCTTACTAAGCAATATTAGGGTATTGCGCAGCCACGATTCTTTCGCAATAATTATACCGCAGGTAAACAAGTTTATGATATTATCAAAACACGAAAGGTGACTTAACATAGCATAATAATGAACACATCTAAATGATAAGAGATAATGAAGAAGTAATAATACTGAAGAAGAATGTGTTGTTTACAATCCTGAGTGCTGAAACATTGAGTACTTCCCCACTTTCCTCACGTACAGCCCATAATTTAGAAGCACGTCTTTTTTTTATACTCAGAAAATGATCACTTTATAAACGCTGATGAAGTTCTACGCAGTAACCACAGGGGTGGCCACCTCGCCCCATCAAGGAAAAAGATAATTCACTCAATAATTAACCCATGGCACTTGATCTGTCGAGAAGCGAGTGCACAAGACACGTGTATAAGCTTTTTGTGGCTACATAATACTCAGTGGGAGACATTTCATGAGTCAGCAATGTATGTCACATGTTAGTTTAATCACAAGGTCGTACACGACAGAAAGCAGTTTACCGCGAAATGAAGCAGACTTCACGTGTTCTGTGCGAAATGATACAAAAAAACTATAGGCACGCAATTCACACCCTAACTATATAAATATGCAATAGCATACATTGAATGTGATGATTATGACATCTCGATCACTGCTCGCCCATGCGTAATGGACGACCTTGTCAACTCATTTATCTGTGACGAACCTATGTCTGGTATCTATTACTATCTTGCAACTTCGTGCACAATGGGACGCGTTTGCTCAAGACACTTCTAGTTTTCAGTTAGATACTTCCAAAACGGTTGAAGTCCACATATAATGCTAGAAAAATGCGCGACAGATGGTGGGATTGAACCTCTTGTCTTCCAGCAGTCCAGAATTCTACCTCTCAGCCATGCTGCAGATGCTACAGCGGTGGAGAACACTGAACCAGTAGAGCGCAATCGCGCCAGCAGCTCCCAAGATTGGTCAATGCCCGCTAAACATTTCTGTACTGGATAGAAGTGGCGTGTGCGCATTCTTCGTGTTCTAGCACGTCGTCTTCTCAATTGCAGAGGTGGTTCTAAATTATGTTCTTTTATTCTACATGTAGTCACAATAATTGAGCGTGTATGATTCGTCTTCATTAGTTTTCTTCTAGCACTCGACTTCTCATGCTTACTAAATGGCATTGACGCCATCTCATTTTGTTCAAGGATATCTGGTGAGGCCTATTAACTGGGTAGCCCAAATATAAATTTCAGACAAGCCAAATCAATCCAACACTAAGATGCTAAAGGGTTGTTTTAGTAGAGGCCAGTGGCTAAGTTCGGATAGGTTGGAGGAGGAAGAAAAGCCGAGTCTTTTCACTTTACTTCGTATCTACATCTACACTTTCGGAGACACAACTTCCAATAGCGAATACGACTCAAACGTCTTTTACTTCGCGAAAAGGGACTGCTCGCTCGCACTCCTGCTAATGTTCACTCCAGCAAACCCCCCAAGAAACAATCTAAGCCTTATTGCGCATTATACCTCACCAGCTATGGCGTCCCTGCTTCGCTTACGGGCGAAACTGCGTGTTTCTTCTTTTTTATCGCAGGAAAAACACTGAGAAAAAAGGAAAGAACAAACGAAAGGCAACATCTTAACAAGGACTGAGCCCGGTTGTCTGCCCTGCACTGGTAGAACGGGGAAAGAATGGGAAAAAAATTAAGAGAAAGAGATGAGGGGGCACACACCTCTCTTTACTCACGATATCTTGCGTTCATTCGACCCTTCTACACAATTGCGCTTTTTACCCTGTCCTCCCCGAAATGAAGAAGCGGTGCTTTGTTACTTACGCCTGGGCATGTGCTCACCAGTACATAATTTTTTTTATTCGAATGACCGATAACAACGAATGCAACGTATGTGGTGGCGAATGAACTGCAGAATACCTTCTGTGCTACTGCCCGTCTTTTGAAAATGAAAGGCAGGTTATCGGTGCCGCACTAAACGAGCTAGACGGAATACCTTTTTTTCATTGGACAAAACTTTGTTGGGACCATGGTCTCGCTTATCACAGTTGCAGAAAGCAACAAAGGCGCGGCTGCGATTCCTGAAGGCATCCGGACTGGGCTACCATCCGTATGAAACAGCACTGAAAATATTCATTACGTTGACCACTATATATAATCCACATTTGCGCACGAGTTTCTTATCACGGGGCTAGAAAGAAAAGGAAGGAAGGAAAGGAAGGTAGGTTAACTAGACTTTAACAGCGCGTTCATTTGGATTGGTTTGCGCATCTTATGAAACATCATCATTTTGAACAGAACGACACATGAGATAGAAAAAGGGGCTCTCGACAGATTTGTTTGCAGGACTAACTCCATTTGATTGTTAGCCCGCGATTCTGGCTTGTGCCTTTTTTCTTTGTCCGCTGTCGCGCTGTTTAACATTCTACTGTTCGGTAACTAGACTTGGTCCAGTTTGCTACCCTGCACGTGGAGAGGGTGATGGAGTGAAAAAGAGAATGAAGATAGGAGTTTAAATTATGAGCCAGTACAGGACGATGCCCAGCGTATCTCATTTGGGCACTCAAGTCTATCGCCTCCAGGCATTGAAGAAAAGGTCGTGTAGCTTTCCGCGGGCTGATGAGGTAGGATGCAAGGTTTGCAGGACCCTTGCTTCAGTAAAAGACTGATCGTCTAGCCTGCTCAGGACCCGCTGGAGAGCCTGACGTTGTTTGTCGACGCGGGAACAGTAGCAGAGAAGGTGATCGATAATCTCTTCACATCTGCACTGAGCTCACGCGGTTGAATCAGCCATTCCAATGCGATAGCAGTACGACTTCGTGAATGCTTATCCGACCTATAGCCGACACAGCAGTGTTGTGTCACGTCGTGAGAAATTTGGTGGTAACTAATATTGTAATCACACGAGGAATTGCTTTTGTTCTTATGCACTTATATGCAGCTATAGTGGCGAACATACGAATGGTACAGTTGACAGCGATTCGATGATATTCAAATTCTTCTGATTTATAACGCCTAAACTGCGACACCTAGCTACATTTCTTGGGCGAAGCAGAACGATAAGCTGGTTACTGCGCTAGCATTTGTACTAAATTAAGCGAGATAAACAAGAATACAAAATGTCATGGAGATGAACTGGTATCTCAGAATGAAAGTCTGCACATGAACTACAGAATAATAAAAAAAGAACGGACATTTAAGTATTCTGCGAATCTTTATAAGGAAGGAAGGAGGAATAGACGGAAAGACAGGGAGGTTAGCCAGTTTTCAGACCTGCTGGCTACCCTGTGCTGGGGAAAGGGGGTAAGGGGAATAAAATATAATAGGAGAGCGGAATTACTTATGTGAAAGGTTTTCTTGCCAGAACGTTGGTGGCGGAATAATGCGTACCTTTTCATTGTACATCATTGCCCGCAATAGCAGCCACTAGAAGATGATACGAGTGCGTACAGTTAGTCAAATTATAACTGACTTTGTAAAGACTGATATATGTAACCATCGGGAGCCAAATTGCCGTTTTGTGTGCATTTACAAATTTGCTTTCTTTCTATTTAACGAAGATCATTTGCTACTTCGCCTCACGAAATTGTCATTCTGGATCTGCTGAATAAAAGAAAATAAGGCTTTGCTATCGCAAACACCAACGACCAGCGGAGCTGAGGGGAAGCCTCAGCAAAGTTGTGCAAAGCTAGGCGCGAAGAAGAGCGTGGTTTAGCAAAGCAGGATCAAAGCTAAGCAAGGTTTAATGGAGTTAAGCATTGCTTGCCGCTTCTTAAGCTGCTTAAGCCGCTTCTCTACGGCGTTCTAATCGAGCGGCTTCTTCTTCGGGAGTTCTAGCGGTCGGCTTCGCCATTGCGCTACGTCGAGAAAGTCTAGGGCGTGAAAGAGGCCCGCCGATGTGAGAGCGTGCCTGTTACTAGGGAGCGCTGACATCATAACACGTGTGCTCGGTGCGGCTGTGCATTGGCTCCGCCCCTGCTCAACTCCACCCTGCTACATGTTCCGCCGGTCCTCCTCTCCACTTCCTTGCCTCCTCCCCCCTCGCCCCACTCTCTTCCCTTTTGAGAGCTTTCCCTCTCGCTATATGCTTGCCGCTCTCCCAACTTGGCTATGCTGCGAACATCGCTGCGTACGGACCAAGCTCGACTTCAACAGCTCCGCTCTAATAATTGATTTTCTGTCTTGGCAGTGTTCATTAACATCATTTCATCATAACGCCTCCTTTATTCGCTTCTTCGCATGATCCATTCGACTATGAATACCAAACTTCCACGTTTTCTTTTATGTTGAGCTGCTGTTTTATTTCACTTATTTTTTATATAACTACCTGACAGGAGGTCTCCATACAGCCCCGCGCTCTCGGACCCCCTTCTGTAACGTCAAGAATGTATTTTTTTCATGTATGAACAAAATAACTAAACAAACTTAAAACTTGAAAGGCTCTACGTGCCAACGCACACGGACGATGAAATTTCGAGTGTATTGTGTTGTTACATTATTGGCTTGTTCCTGTGTAGAGGTTCACTGAAATTGATTTACCGATCGCACCACGGTAGCAAGGGTTTCATCTGAGCTAGCTGGTTCATGCTAGCTGCGTAGCACGCAGTCTACATAAATGGACAGGACGTAAATGAGGCAGCATGACACAAACTATCACGTTCCGAAACTACAGCCTTTTGTCGTTTTAACTCCTCTGTGAAAAGTCTTTTAATTTTGACTGTACGCTACAGAAAGCACCGCAAGAAATGATACTGCCACGCGAGTATCCCTCGCTCTCGCTTTGTGGCATCGTTATCGCGTTTCTGCTGTCTTGGAAGAACGCGCTCGCGATGTCAGATTAGGCATGATTCGACAACGTATAACACTAGTTCCCAGAAAGACAGATCAAGCGCTTATCAGTTTGCATAAGCACTGACGCGTGAGTGAGTGAAATAACTTTATTTAGGTCCAAAGAAGACGCAGGGGACACCCCGTGTCACCCTGCTAGTCTCATGTAGGGACCGCCAAGCCGAGCTTCACGGCCCGATCCGCGGGCACTCTGGACGGCCAGGGTTTGGTCATTGAGTTCGGGGCTGCCCAAAAGCGCAGCCCACTTATCCTCGCTGAAGGCGGAGCCGATGGCTTCACACTCCCACAACACATGGTTCAATGTTGCCGTTAGTTCACAGGCAGGGCAGTCCGCACAGGGATACCTTTCAGGGTATATAGCGTGAAGAATCGCAAGGTTAGGATACGCACGAGCTTGTAAATGTCGAAGGGTCACCGCCCGCGCCCTGCATAAGGCAGGGTGCGGGAGGGGGAATACCCGTCTTGACAGATAGTAATGCTTGGTGATCTCATTATACGTGAGCAATGGTTCCCCGCGGGGTAGGGTACTGCGGAGGCGGCGCGGTCAGTGAGTCCTCGCGCGGCCTCGTGCGCGCTCTCGTTAGGGTTAGAGGGAGAGCCCTCAGTCTACCCCAAGTGAGCGGGAAACCAAATGACAGGATGCGGAGAGATACTTTTCAAGCTTTGGAGAATGCGAAGGGTCTGAGGGGAAACCATCCCGGTTTGGTGGCGCGTTCGAGAATTCCTGTCGTCGTCACGTCTACATCTGCAAGATTCGGTGACACATACATAACATCAAAGCGGCCATGATTCGCTTCGACGACCACCGACTTCACTTGTTGATATCACCGCCATTGAGCGGTGTCTATAAATTAGAGGGCACATGTTCTGCCAGAAAAAAAAACTGTTTAGTTTTTTACTTCTCTGCCTGCTTGCCTGCTTGTCTGCTTGGCTGTTCCCTGTAAGCGCTACGTCACTCCTCGGTGACAATGTTCCAAAGATTAGTTGATTAGCTTGAAATTATTGTAAGTTCAGAACGCAGCTGTTTGATCACAGCGTGGAATATTAAGTGTCTCACTGCTTTTTACAATCCTGTGAAGTATGTGCTGCTGTGCCCCATTTGAATAAAAATTAATAAAAAATGCTGACTATGCAAAACTCGCTTGAAGCAGGAGAAATTGCCCGATAATTCGCTGGGTGGTAAAAGTTCACTTCGGGTATAGAGTAAGTGTTTTGGAGAGAGAAATATGCTGACGTTAATGAGACGCTGTATATGTTTATCTCGGCATAGCGAAGCACGTTACAAGTATTCCCCACTTCTCGTGACAGGAGAGCGAACGAGGACATATTTATTTTTATTTTGATACATTCTATTATACTAGGGAAAAAAGAGAGATGCAAGATAATCGAACTTGATTTTTATAGCTAACAATTTGCGAAAATGTCGTCTGCATTAGCATATTCCTGGTTGGCGTATGCAGAAAATACTATAACCGCATAGAAGAAATCAAAAATCGCCAAAGCTTCTACGGCATACTAAGGCAGTTTAAGAAGAGCAAATCTTTACTAAATTGATCTGGCAAACTCGGGCACCCTTGCTTCGTAAAAAGGAGAAAACTAAAAGCTGTCCCGATGTCCCTGCATGAAAAAATTTCGGGTCTCTCACTCCCGAATATTTTTATCGCTTTCAAATACGAGAAAATCAAGTCAAACAATAAAATCGGAGCACACGGTGGGAAGCTGTAGCTTTTCAAAAAAAATCCTTAAAGAACGGTCGTGTACTTCTTCAATTTTTTTTTATTCACGCTTTCCTTATACACGACTAATGAACATTCGGCGCAGCACACGCTTTTATCGTTTATTAACTTTCAGGCACCCCAGCACGTCGTGATAGGTGTCGCGTGCCTCTACCAAATTAAGGGCACAAATCAATAGTTTCTTTTTCATTCTATTTGATTCCCACGACCGTTGCGCACATGCGCGATCTGTCATGTTATCTTGTTCTTCTTTCTTTAGTACATTTTGCGCGCGCGTAGTTTCACCTGTCTCCCTGGGAAAATTAGTCCAATCCATAATTTTTCCAGCTGTCACTGCCGGTCGTCTTCGTGTAGTTGTTTTCATAATTTTATGAAATGAGTAAATGTGAGTCCTTAGATAACTTTATTATTGTCGTGCTCCTGGGGCGAACTTTAATAAAGGGTCTCTGGCTTCAAGTTTTAATGAAGTGTAAAGCTGTGTGTTGGAAACAGACATCGAAATAAAAAGAAAGAAGGAGTGATTAAACGAAACGTCAGTTTTCTGCTGGGTTCGGTTTTCGCTGGGTTAGTAATGCTCCCATCGCTTGAGGGTGATTCAAGCTGAAAGACCCCCACCTCTGACTGCAAACATTACAATAGCCACAATCGCCATAAAGGTAATAGAGGCTGCAATAGATGTGCGATTCAGTTCTTATCACAGGTTTACTTGACCAGTCTAAGCCTTCCGTTGCCGATTGTATAAGTTGGACCCCTTGCTACGGCTACAACTGCCATCTAGCCTTTCCCGCGGCGAAACAACCTTGCTGTGCCGCTTGTGGCTGGGAGTGGCGTTCACGAACACTTACTCATACCGTATGGGAATGGCCGAGAGCCCGATGTGCGACTCCTGTATGTGCGAGGAAACCATCGAGCACCTATTGTGTACCTGTCCTCGCTACGACGTACAACGCCTCTCTCTCCGGACAACTTTAAACCGGCTGAGTCAAAGATACTCGGACCGTGGCTACACCCGTCACTGGCACAAAAATCGATGCGTGCTTTAGTACAGTATTTGAAGTGCACCGGTTTAAGAGCCTGCCTATAGTATCCCTGTACATCGTCCCATGTGTACTCAGTACTCATTCTCTCCCTATTTTTCTCTTTCTATTCCCCCTTTCCCTTACCCCTGGTGCAGGGTAGCAAACCGGACGCTCTTCTGGTTGACCTCCCTGCCTTTCCTCTCCTTGCTCTCTCTCTCTAAGACGCAGTTTCAATTACTGTGAAAATCACTCGTGTGGAGTTCACGGTAATCAATCGTAGACAGAAATGAACTCCCGAGCGATCAACGAACGTTCACTGTGTTTACTGTGCAACTTTTTTTCTTATTCTAAAGCTCACTTTCTTCGAGAATAACATCAGAATATCGGCATTTCGCTTCACTCTGTAAAGCATAAATGAAAGATGTCCCTATAATGCACTGTTCTATTTCTGGGCACAGACTTCGCGCCACGCGAATCGAACGACACCGAGAATGGTGTTTATCTAATGTTAAACATGATCGCGAACAAGGCACATATATTATTTGCGATTAAAGATAAAATAAAACAACGAAGCTGTCCTGCAATTTATTATTGGTAGTAGCGATCCCAAGCATAAAAATTCGAAGTAACCTTGGCCTGGACGTCGTTCTTGCCAGAAGAATTCAGTGAGCCAAGACATGTGTGTTGACGCGTCAGTCTGTTCGTTATTCTCCTTTTCGATCTTAAGTCCCACTTTCTTTTTTTTTTCTTTTATGTGAGTTATGTGTTTCACACATTGAGTCGCCTGAGCCACAGCTAAACCCAGCGGGAAATTTCACATCCTGCCGAGGCAAGCTGACAACCACATACATTGCCCCGCACACGCGTGCATTACCCCTGATGAATTGGCGCCAAATTGCCGCATGGCAAGTCGCCGCGGGTTTACGCGAAAAGGCAGAAAGATCGCGGAACAAAGAGCACCCGTCCGACTCGCCGCGTAGCCTCGTTAAACAGAATCCCGCCTTCAACCACCGCCGCGATTGGCTGCAAGAGGGGTCCGGGAGCTGACGGTGAACTTCTTCTTGGACATCTTCTTGTCACTGGCGGGAAGAACGACGAACTCGCGAACGACAAGAGACATGGGTGAAGAAGATGGGGAAGGACAATTTATTTCATCGCGCCACTATCGTCTCTTCTTTCTTCCTTTTTTTTTCTGGTTCGTTTTTTTGTTTTTTTTTTTTCACCGTCTGTATACCTGTGGCTTTCTTGTACTAAGAAGGTTGGTGGCACCGACAGTGACAGGGCCTCGGGCTTTCCGGCCCCCATTCGCACCACCACATCGCGTCTTCCGACGCACTTCCTCCATCTAATCACGGAAGGAAACCAGCAGTGCGCCGCCCTTCCCTCCTTCCTCCCTTCCACTTTCTTTTTATCGATCCGAAGATAGCGAAAGAGAGAGAGAGAGTGTGAGCCTGGGCAAGGCTATCCTCCTGATCCTGCTTCATCTTATATCGTCTTCGTCTCCTTTCGGGCCTGCCATCTCTTTCCGTCGCAGCGCTATACCCTCTTTCCTTTTGCGTGTTATCTCTTAGCGATGGCTAACCCCCGCTCCTCCTCTACCGCATCCGCTTCCCGTTCTTCTTAGCAGTCCTCAGCTTCGTGTATGAAAGCGTGTGTGTGCGTGTGTGTGCAGGCACCGAAGAGTGCGGTTTCTTCTTATGTACCAACCGTTATACCTACGCCCGCCGCTATAGCCTTTGACGATTTCTAGCACGACCGCTCGGTCGTCTCCTGCGGCACGGTGCCCCCCGCCCCGCTCTGCCACGAAGAGCCCTTCCGGTGTCACTTTCTCTGAAGGATCCCGGCTGCCCGTCCAAATTATTGGTCTGCTCAGGGATCCGACGTTTATCACGGCATCAAAGGCGTGCGCGCTCGCTTCTTCGTGTCGCTGCAGCCCCCCCCCCCCCTCTTCCTCTGTACGCTCGCCGCCAGCCGAAGGCGCCCTGCCGGCTTTGCGGATCGCCGAACCTGAGGCTGACCGATGGCGACCGCAGTATTGTTGGACGTTTGCTCCGAGATGGAAGCGATGAAGAGTGCAATAAGGAGACGCTGTCGTTTCTCATCTTCTGTCTAAAGATGTGAGCTGCATTCTTTCTTTGCAGGGGGGGGGAGGGGGGGGGGACGATATTTTGAGCGCTCCGCATCCTGAGCTGCATGCTGAAGGGTTAAAGACAACGCGATAGACAATGCATTGGTTTAAATGCATCATTGCGAGCGCGTCCTACAGATGTGTCACATCCTGTAGACAACTTCCCCGGCTCGTGGTGTCGTAGCTAATCGCTGGTGTCGTTGTTGTGAATCCTTTGCTGGCTTATCTCCATTTAATTGTTGCGTATACAGAAGATGACTCGCCGCGAGCGATTGTAGTCGTCAAGTGCGTATCACTATCAAAAGCGATAAATAAAGAAGCGAAAGAAACATGCGCTACTTTGTGTGTTGTTCGCATGTCTACGCTGCTGACACGTAGCACGCGTTGACTGTACTTCGCTATTGCTGCGTTTCGTATGACATACCCGATTGCAGCGCCATTTAGTGAACAAAACGCATCACCTAAGCATAACGTTTTCCAGACTTTCAGAGAGTGAATTATCTGCACCACTCAGTTAGGAAAGCGGCCCATCTGAGTTCTAAGTTAACCTGATGTGAAGAGAAACAAAGTTTTACGTGCCGCCATGTGCGCTATGGGAAGCTTTCTTAACCGCCATAACTTCATGTAACTGTCAGGAAAGAAGATTGTTCCTCAACGTAAATAGTAAACTCTTCCAGCTGTTCCCCGAGGATTGATAAAGCGGGGCCCATTTAACACGCCAGCTCTAACGAAAAGATTCGAGGGACGAAATGGCCAGTGCTGGTAACTAACACAAACAGCGTACAAAACAGATATCTTTGTATTTATTCTCGCCGAAGCAGACGTGCCAAAAGGAGTCCGACCCCTGTGGCGACATGAACTCTGGGCCACATCACCGACGAGGCAGTAGCAGCTGCTTTGCTCGCTTCATTCGCCGTCGCGTAAGACAATAGTGCGGTGGATTGAATTCCCCGTGCGCCCGTTATAAGCGCGGCCTACGGTGTGCACACTCGGTGCTCGAAAGATAACGCGTCGTAAAAAGACGTGCAACGCGCGATGTTGCGCAACTCCCGAGAGCAGCGTGTTCGGGGAACTGACCGACGCCTGGGGAAGCCGCCGTCCGGGAGGCGAAATGGAGCCGCCTCCCCCACAGCCCTTGCTGCGTCAACAGTCGATCGCGGCTGGCCCTGCTGGCGAGTGCTGCGAGGTCTTTGGAGACCTTTTGGTAGCCGCGTTCCCCGGAGGGCATCGGGTAATTCTCACCTCTGTAATGCTTTGCGAGGTTCCTTTGTTTCCCCCTCACGAGCAATGCCAGGCATGAACCTTTTCTTCCTCTTTCGTTCTCTATCGTTTACTTCTCCATATACTGCTGGCTGTAATTGTCTGTGCTCTTTATTTTCCTTGCTTCTGTCATTCCTTCGTCGTTATGTTTTTTTTTTTTATTCTTTGTCGCGTCACTTGTTTTTTTTTTTTTTTTTCTTGCTCCAGTGTATTTCTGTTTTCGTCGTTCTTGCTTCTGTGTATTCTTCTCTCAAATTATTTATTATTAATTTCTTTCTTTTGTGTGTCTTTCTTACATTGGTTTGTGCTTGATTCCTTCTTTCTTCATTGATTAATTGCTGCGTTCACAATTTCTTTATTTCGTTGATTGCTACCGTCTATCTTCTTTCGTAACTTCCTATGATTAAGTTCTTTCTTCGTGTCTTTCTGATGTTCTTTCATTCCTGTCGTCCCTATTTCTTCTTTCCTGTTCTCCCTCGTTCCTTCGTCTCTTCCTTTCTTCCCGTATGCTCCTATCGTTTCCCTCCTTCTAACTTCTTATTCCTGTCTTTTTTTTTTTTTAGTCTTGTTGCTCATTGTCCGTGTGCGTTTCTCCCACCGTGTGCCCACTAGCTCCCTCTGCGCACACGGCTGCCGCTGACCTTCTTTGTTCTCGAGACCAAAGGAACCAGAGGCGAAAGTCGATCTCGTCCAACGACCAACCACCTTTCCTTTCGCCGAGGGCAAAGGAGATGAAGAACAAAATACAACACACATACGGGAGAGAAAGGCATAGCCGATCCCGTTTATCGCAGGTCGCCTCGACTGCCACGTTACCTGTGTGCGGACGTGTTGTCTTTGGCCGTTCTTTATGATCATTGTCGGGGTATGACTGAGACAGTATACAAGTGGAATGCGATGTGCACGATGGATGACCGCTCATCGGACGGCTTAGGCACCTTCGTGTATCAGGAATCATCCTGTTTGGCTACCGGCGGATTAAGTAATCGGATCACCCTTTCGCAAGAGCTTTGGCGTTCCCGCTTGTTCGAGCACAGATATCGTATTTAGTGCATTCGTAGCGACGCAGCTGCCTTATTGTCGCCGAAGTAGTAGAATATAAATATATGTGCGATGGTGTGGGTCACGTGTGTTTCTGTGTTCTTGCTTTGGGAAACAGGGCTGAATCATAGAAAAATGAAGAAAGACAAGAAACGTTGGTGCCTGGCGAATTAAATTATTCATAGCCGTCCACTAGCTAAGAGTGCATCAAATCTTCGCGTATCATGGTGCCTTAACTGTTTTCTTTGGATATGTAGACGCAACCAGTCGATGTATTCCTGCTATTACACTTTATTCGTCTAATGCTGCATATTTCCAGCGACTATCTGTTAGTTGGTTGAGAAAACTAGTAAAAGAAACAGCCGACACGTTATAAATTCCAGAGCATAGCAAAACAGCATTATTGTATACATGCTGATAAAAAGTGAGACTAAAAGGAATGCAAAGGGATAGAAAGGCGAAGAAAGACGGGCACATTTGCGCCTTGCAAATGAAATTATTCCTTGCCGTACACTAGCCCTTCTGCGTCCATCACTCTAACGATTCTGTGACTATCAATACAAAGAACTGCAAATGAGCCCACCTGTCGTTTAAGGTGCAGGTTTACATGCTTAGCAACGGCCTAAACAATATATTATAGTACTTATATTACATATTCAGTATATATAGAATTGGACATATAATGAATATGTCCCATATTATGTGTTATACCATTTATGGTATAATTGTATGGTATGATTCATGCCATCCGTTATATAAGACGATCGTAAGATATTACTGCGCAGTGAAGCAGTTGCCTACTGCTTCACTTGGCAAAGAGGTTAGCTATTAGCATAACAGGAGCACGCCTGTATACCCATCATATGGGGAACCAGCGCTATCAGGCGGCGCGCGTGAAAAAAAAAATGAAGAAAAAAAACGACCCTCAGCGCCATCACTGAGAAAGCAGCGTAACTTTTAGTAGCCCACGCAAAGGCGGGGGAGCAAGGAGATCGTTGCCTTTACGTTTATGGAGCTGTAATCTTAGGACGTTTGCAGTGTTTTCTTTTTTTTTTTCATTTAGTTTCCGCTCAGTGCAGTGCGTGCACGTGTGCATATTGAGAACGATGAAGAGGTTACAATCATCGAGGATGAATTTACCTGTTAAAGACGCCCGAAGTTTCTGCATGGTGCAAGAAGCTATTCATGCAGCGAGCCATCAGCACCTGCAAGCGCGCCGTTGGTAGTGTATCGCTATGGTTTTAAATAATTCGACAAGGGCGAGTATTGCGTACAGTAAATTGTTGTCGAGTCAATGTCGACGTTGAGGAAATGACAATGGCGGTTCAGGGTAGCAGCGAAATACAATTCACGAGTGAAGAAGCTGTAAACGTCATCAGAATTTAAGTGAGCATTTGCTTGTTCCTTGTTTGCATATTCCAGACGCAAATAAAGACATTTCCTTCGTAAGTAGAATGACGTTGATTTCTTTGGAGCCGCTTATACAGTTCACAGCGCCGGAACACAGTAGACGGCGGCCGAATTAAGGCACGTCCATGTTAGCGGCACGCCAACTCACCGCACGCCGTTTGTGGGCCATCGACCGCCGGCGGTTTTGCTGGCGAAAGGCAGCATCTCCCTGTTGCACAAAGCATCTCCCTACGAAATCTCTCTGCCACAAAGCGATGTGATCATTAAGCGACAGAGGGGTAATCGTGGCTACGCTCTGGGATAGTCCGCAGCCTCATGCCGCAACTGATCGCTAGCCGCCGAAGTCGTCGATAGGCCTTTTCCGGTTTACTTCGAATCTAGCTGAGTGCGCTTCAGTGAGGACCGCCGGCACTCACAAGCCGCAATGTGTTGCTACCGTTGTTGCCGCTTTACCCTCTCCTCGCTATAATTTCGCACAAAGAAGAAAATGTGCTGATATTCGCGGCACCGTCGGCTACGATGCGAGCACGGCCGAGACAGTTGGGCGAGTGCCATTGGTATAAGACAAGTACAAGTCAAGTATAAGTCTATATAGCCGTGTACTGCAGCTCAACTTGACTTGTATCGCAACTCTCGTCGGTGCTAAGCGTTTGATAGTGGACATTGCTCTTAGTAAAATAAACTATTTACGCACCACTTTAATGGTAGAGATTATTTTGCCTGGAATAGAAGCTGTATAGCCAATGCTTTATATAGTGTCGCTGGTCGCGGAGACGCGCTGGTGCAGCGTCGATGCACCGTGTCTGCAATTGCGCCATGTGTTCACCGTTTATGTCTGCTGTGAGGTTGCATGATTATCAATGTCATTTGCCTCCTATTCATTTGTCACCAGGCACTGTCAACAGGCACGTAGACACCAATAGAAAAACAGTGGGCACTTACGGCGGGTGGCACTAATATTACTCTTAGCGTTCATGAAAAAACGCCGGCGGTAGCCTATATAAGTGTGTTGTTCTACTAGAAACAGCTTCTCAGTCAGTCCCTTATTACATCCGAAAAGATGTAGAAGCAGTTGAACCGGCGTGCGACCGCGACACGAAGATAACTGTGCTCAACCAGCTCGCCTACGATTGAAAATAATCTACACCCTTAAAAGTGAATAAGGGTGTAAATTATTTTACACTGAAGCCTGTCGGAATTTCACGCCGCCGTCGGTCATGCTCGTTGTCCTGAAAAAAAAATAAAAGGATAGGGCTATAGTACGGCTTATCTGGTTGCGGCAATTAACCAAGCAGTTCCTTCACGGATTTTGCACGTTCCACAGAGCTGCGAACGACTTGTGAGATGGAGTATATGTACGCTCTGCTTTACACTTCCTTTCTCAGTCACGTGCGATCAATTACTGCTTAAGAAACGCACTGGCCGTAAGTGCGGTGAATGTTTGTCAGTATAAGCGTCAATTACGGAGTCAAGGATGCCAGCTTTCACAGGCCCCATGCCCCCCAATATTGTGCACGAGGGCGCAATGGTTGCAGGCATATTTTTTTTAATTTTCATTTATTACATGCTGCAGTCCGAAGACCAAGCAGGAGGCACAAAAAAGGGAACGTAGTGAAAGAAATGAACAAGTTATACAGCAGGTTATAATAAACATTGCTACTGAAAGACAAGCATACACTAAAAAGATGATTAAATATGCATGTGTAGAAAAAATTTGCACAACTATGTATCAACAGTTTTATGTACACAAGGGTAAAGCAAAAACAACTTAGATAATGCGCTGTCATAATGTAGTATGGCAATAACAACCCTGTTGTTTACAGAAGATCCATGTGTTTTTCGAAGTCAGAAAGCCCCGTTCTGGAAAAACATTTGAAGGCAGTGTATTCCATTCGCTAATGGTTCGCGGAAAAAAACTAGTGTTTGAAAAGGTTAGTACGTGCAAAGTATGGTGTCAGATCATGATTGTGACAATGTCTGGTCTGCCGGGAAGAATATGGTGACCATGTCTCACGCAAAACAGAGGTAATTATAAATTTTTGGAGAGGCCTGTGTCCGGCAGTAGCCATGACAATCACGATGACGGCGATGTTAATATAGCTCTTAATGAAGATTATGATGGTGATGGTGATGATGATGATCGAATTGAATTTATTGTGTATCAAAGCTGTGAGGAACACGAGTAAAAAAAAAGCTGTAATTACAGCTTGAGGGTAGCCTCGCCCCCTCACACAGGGCGCAGCATCAAAGCAGATAAACGTAAGGAGGCAAGCACGCTTATCTATAGAATGCAGACTGCCGCAGAAAATAACGCATACATAATACACACAATATAGCATTTACATACAAATAATACGGGTTGTCCCAACTATCATGCACCAAGATTTTAAAGTATGCAAATGCCACGTAGCTGCACAGAACCAAGGTAATTTTGTTTGCCGCCACTTGGAGATACTCAGATTGTTTCGTGCATTCCGCCTAATTACATAATTAGTCCTAAATAATAATCAAATTCTCAAATAATATAATTAGATGAAAAGTGTCAATGAGAAAATTGTAGATGGATGGATGAATGAAACAAACTTTATTGGAAAAATTTGTAAAGCATCATGAAAAACTCTCGATACAGCTTTCTGTTGCTCAATACGTGCTTCATAAAAAGTGTTTTTTCGAGCGTGAAAGAAACCCGCGGATACACGCAAAGTGCCTTGAGCGCCCAGGCGCGCGGCAATGTTGCGTGCATTCGCGGGCTTCTTTCACACTCGGAAAAACACATTTATGTAGCACGTATTGAGCAACAGAAAGCTGTATCGAGAGTTTTCCATGATGCTCTACAACTTTCTCATTGACACTTTGATAATTAAGACAGTACTTCTCGAGTTAGATAATTAATTATAATTATTTAAATCTCAGTAACGAAAAAATTACTGGCGGCTACTCCACTATACTGGAAACAATACGCACTAGGTTGGCTTCGCGTAACACCGCTCCTCTTTTTTTAAATCGTGCTGCGTGACAGCTGGGACACCCTGTATAGCTAGTAAGTGACCGAGGCGGGTAAGGGATATTTTGAAGGATAGAAGGGATATTGGGAGGAAGTTTATTGTGATGATCCTTTATTTCGTCCGGTGTGGCACCCAGTATAGTTGTGGTGGGAAACTATATAGGTGAAAAGTTTTAGAGCGCAGCTCTGATTTGCCCGTTCCTGCGTTGAACGTCGGCGTACCGCGGCGTCCCTCGGCGCAGCCCAGCAAACGAGCACAGCGAAGGATGAAAGAGCGAACGCGCAGCGCAGCGGGGGATGAAAGACGGTGATAGCGAAGAGAGCGCGGAGTGGAAAGCGGGGGAGTAGGTTTATGGAGAAAGCGTGAGAAGAAAATCGTAGTGCCGTGCAAGACGTGTTCTGCAGCGACGATCGCTGCGAGATGGCGCCAGAGTAGCGCGCGTCGTCTGTTCATCGATGACGCCATAAAGAAGGCATGCGGTAAGCTCGTCCACATACATGGAAACAAAGCGCTGCATGAGCGGAGGTCTGTCTGTGGTGGCTGCTGTGAATCGCAGTCACGCGTCACCCACGCGCTGCCTCTCGCGATCTCACAGTTAGCGAGGCAGTCGCGCCTCACTTCGCTCCATTTGTAACGTGCCGCACGAGACAGATTGTTAGCGCCAGCCACTATATGGCGAAATGAAAACACGTATAGTGTTGCGCTCAAATTTCGCTTGAGAGAGTATCGTAATCATTGATGATTTTTTTTCCGCAGCAGTGCTCTGCCGCGACACACCTTTATTTCGCACTGTGTGCTCGCAAAGAAGTGTGGGCGGCTCTGGCAATGAGTCATCTTGACTGCTATTGGAGGTGAACACGAGATAACAAAGCACAATGTAACCACGCCGCTCGAACTTTGGTTTGTTTTCCACTACATTAAGCGCATGCTTCGCAGTTTAGGGAGTTCGGTCACTTTGCGAGAAGGGCGAGCTCTTCGCGCTTGAGTGGAGAGGGCGCGCTGAAGTTTCTCCGCGCGCCCTCTGCACTCAGAAACATGAAGAAAGCAATGGCCAAGTTCAGAAAATTGTGTTATAGCATAAACTACTCGTCATTCGACAGCATTGTATACTTTCTATCTTGATTGGCTGTCCCCTTGTTCTATTCGTATTCTCCTCTTAAAAGCTGTTCTAGTGGGTGAACTGCTTCGCCAATGGGAGCAGTGAACCGGTATTCATGGATCAGACCGGGGCCCTAAAAAATGTTTCGTATAAAAGCAGGTGCCAGGGCGCCCGTTAAAAGAAATAGAGACAATCTTACAAGCAAGAAACACTTGTGAAATCCACTTGTCTCCGCTCGTAAGAACTGCTCGTCGGCGGCCAGCGCCAGCCGCCTTGGCTAATAATATTCCCACGCGTATATTAATGCGATAGCGTTAAGGGCAGAAATTCCGGCGTCGGCGTCGGCATGAATGTCGGCGCCCGTGGCGGAGAAAATCATCCCGAACTACACCGACCGCGCCGCCCTTCGCGTGGCGCAAGGTGTTAGTGAAGGAGAAAATCATCCCGAACCACCCCGACTGCGCAGGCCCTCCGCGCTGTACAAGGGGCTAGTGAACAAAAATTGAATTTTTCAGAGTGAAATCCGTCAGAAAAATGACAAAGTACGACTTAACCACAACCTACAGACATGGTGGCGTCGGACTGCAATTTGAATGTACGAGAAAACATGATTCTGTTACGAGGAAACTCAAACACAAACCCTTTTTCCAGCATTTCTACCATACCAACAGCGGCGCGCTCGGGTATGCTTATCCTGATGGCGCACGCATCCTCGGCAGGTCGAATTTGGACTTAGCCTGCTTAATGCGTTTTGGACACGCGCGCGCTTTGGGGCAATACCAACAAATTATTAAAATAATAAAAAAAGGTCCTAGGGTCTTCATATTTTAATATAAGACGACATATGTTGCCCCTTGAGAAACGTCTTCCCAGCAATGCAATTGCTGTTTAAAAGTGAAGCCGACTTTAATGAGATCGGTGTAAGTTTGGTCTTTGTAAGCTGGCTTTCTCACGTTCTGTGTGGCAGTGAAGCCTACTCAAAGAAAAATGCGATGCGAACAGGGCTCGATAACGCTATCACGTTCCGCTCTTAAAGGCGAAGCTTAAGCGTCCTCCAATTTTTACTTCACTTTTGGCTGACGCTCATGCACTTTCTCAATATTATTGTTTTTATGATGTAACCACTCTCAGACGAAAAGCGCTTACTGTACTAGAACCTTCGCAAAAGCAGCAGTTTCTTCGATAGCGATACAGGTGCATTCTAATCTGATAAGTACGCGCGTCACGAAAGTTAAGGTACACTCCCTAGCGGACATAGGTAGAGAGCATACATGCAACGCTGTTTGGCATGTAGGCTCCTTAGATGCAGGCACCATCGACTGCTGTGGGCCCTGCATTCACGAAACTTGTCTTTCGTCGGAGCGTTTCATCACTGACTGAAGCTCGCGCGTCGGATGCTCACGATAGCGATCGGAGTGATAACCACACCATCGCCGAGACAGTACTCTCGTAAGGCAAGGTATTTAACACTTTAATTATGACAGATGTATAAATAGCGGCCAGACTCCAGCACTAGGATTAAATTTGAGGACCACACCCATTGTGCTAGCGGTATCGTCATTCTAAGAGTTGTAATCACTGTTTACCGCTGTGTTCTTTTGTAAACCCCTGTACCTAACAAGCTTTTTTTTTTTAGGTACAAGCCCTGGCATCACATTCACGAAGAACTTCTTATGTTAGAACTCTTTGCAAGAACAGGTGCCAGCCCATCGGAATGATGGAAGTATTAATATCGAAGAATGTCGGCCAATGGCAAGTATAGCTCTTATAAAGGAAAAGCTTTGTGAATTCGGGCTCCAATTCATCGTGCAAGCTTCTTTCAGATGCGCGTACGTACTGCATCAAGTTGTTTTCTTGCCGCCACCATCAATTAGGCATTCGCGTGGAAATCGAGCGCTGGAAAGGTTGAAAACCGCAGCTCGCTCTTCCACAGTTCCACTCATTTCGAACAGAAGCCGCCAATTCGAGGCAGATACATCTATATCGACATAGTGTGTGTAAATGCGTTGCAAGTTCTAAGGTGCCGGAAAGAGGCGGCGGTTAACAGAAGCGCTTGGCGCGTGAGCCTGGGTGTCAACCTATCCATCACCGGGAAAAGCCAGAACGATTGTAACGTGTCAGGCGAGGGGAGGCGCCCGTGGCGACAGACGTGTCGAACAAGGCCCTCACCAGGTTGAGCCCCTATGGGCGCCCTCTTTCTCAGCCCTCCCTCTTTTTTTTTTTTTTCTTAACCGAAAGCGGTGCTGTTCTGAAGACGGGCCGCGCTGGCGACACACGGGAAGGTACTCTGCGGGCTCGCCCGGCGTTTGGTTCTCGCCACCCGAGTGAGCCCCCCATTTCTCTCGCTTAGCGAGTCAGTTCGCGGGACGAGCCGAGAAACACCGTTGGAATCCTCGCCGCCGGACAGGATGGCACGAGCGAGGAGAGAAAGAAACACACAAAAACACATTCATGATAAATACTTGAAAGAAGGAGAGGAGGGGGACTAGACAGCAGTGGTAAGGTGAAGAAAGCGGCGGCGTACGAAGGAGCTTCGTCTCATCAATCTCGATTTGATCCGCTTCGAGGGATTTCAAGAAAAACGCCGCTGGCAGCAGTTCTCGGGATTAAGGCCCCCGAGTTTTTTTACTTCTCGACGTGTTTCTTCTTCTTCTTCTTCTTCTTTCTGTATTTGTTTTAACTGTCGCTTTAGTTCTCGAACACTCCTCGTGTTGGGGGCTCCAGTCATCACGTTTGCCTTGCTTCCGGTCTCGCCTCCTCCTTCGATGCTCTCTATTTTTTGACGTTTACTCCTTTTTGTAGATTCTCTCCGCGTCGTTCGAATTTCTCTACTTACGCGTTTCTCCGCTCCGTCACTGACCGCCTGAAGCACCGCCGTGCGAGAGCGCGTCGTATACGGTTGCTTTACAAGACGCGTTCGCCCTGGGGCTGCTTTGAAAGCCTCGCGTACATCTATACCACTATCCACGCCTATATAGCGCTTTTACACTTTTCGTCGCCGGCTCAAAGCCTCGCCGGTCGAGGAGGGCTCGAGAGGCGGTGGGAAGGGATGCCGGAGGTGGCGAAGCAAGAAAGATGGTTTTCTCGTTTGGGCTGCCGCGGCGGTTCGAATGTTCGCCCCTTGAATGGCGAACGTCCTGGGATCTCGAGGGTGAGGCTTCACGACATGAGCGCGGTGTCGTGAGGGAAAGAAAACGTGAGAAGGGCGCCTAAAGACGACAAGGCTTCTCCTGCCCTAGCGTTTTCGGAATGAGGTTGTACATCGTAGTTAAAGGTGAGCACTTTCCTTAAGCAGGGGCTGGTGTGGCGGGTGGAGCACTTGTGCTTGCAGGTGCACTCCGGCGGAGCCCGTCTTCGGTCTTCTTCTCGCCATCTCCCCATCGAAGCACTTTCAACATTCACTTTCTCCCGTTTTTGCTGCTGCTGCTTCTGAAGATTTTCGGCGCACCCATTGAACGTGACCAAAAGACTAAGCTTCAAGCGGCCGAGCGGCTCAATAAAAGCGACATCGTCGTCGTTCGAGGCGTCCGCTCTTTACACTTCGGTTCGTTCGTTGCGATGGCCCTCAGTTGAATTGGATGAAGTGCCGGGATTATTTACTTTGGCGATAGGCTCCTAACAGATCCCGGAACGCCTCGCTCTCTCTCTCTCTCTCTCTCTCCGCACCTCGCTCTCCATTGGCACTCTCCAAACGATTTGAGCGGCTTTTCTCAAGTGTTTCCAACTGAAATTACAAGATTGCCTGGTACTGCTCACGTCGCGAAACGTGCTTACGCGCTGTTTAAACGTCAGATGTTGAAGGGGCGGATACACGTTGTTTTATAACGCGCTGAAGCCGGCTTCGAGATATGAGATTTTTGCCTGCACCAAGATATCTGAAAATGTATTGGCTTAGAAAAGATCACCCTAGCTATCCCGAGGGACGGCTTTGTTACACCCGGATGAAGACGCAATGGTATGTAGAAACCTTATCTGCTGTTAAACCTAAGCCGTAGTTTCTTTCGTAAACTGCAATCGCTAGAGGTAGTTCTTACGCGTATCTGGAACTCCTTACATTTCCTTAATATTCGTGCAGTGTATAACGCAAGCGAATGCTTATGAAACGATATTATTTTGAGTTTTCTTCAGAGACGTTATATTCGGCAAAGTCGTCGTTGGAAGTTTGGTCTCCTTGTTGGATGTCCGCCGTATGACATATGTCCGCCGTATGAGCTCATGAGCCATTCTCCTGTGTTGTATAAACACTGCCGTTACAAAGTAGTCTTTTCTGTAGTCTGCTGAACAAAACTTTGATTATTCTTCAGGAAAAGCACACCTACGAAAAAAAAAGAAACATAGTTAATTGACCAACTCCTTGCTGCAAGCGCATCAGTATTGAAAGTAGAAACATGTCAATCAGATATAACGAGGACCTGCGTGGAAGGGCTCTGGTGGTGATGGGGTAATAAATACCACGATGCCAATATCTTGAAACATATTTCTTCTAATTTCACCAAAAATTTTGAAGAAAATTCTTGCACCCATTCAAAGCGCTCATTGGATATGACATTCGCTGCTCAGCGGGAAGTTCTTAGGTTCTGTTTCTGCCCGAGACAGCAACATTCCGATAGATGCCGAATACATATACGCTCGTATTGAATTTATGTATTCGTTAAAAAGACTGTGATTATTTTTGTCACACATTCGTGCGTGCCGGCTCATAAGAAGCCTCGTTTAAGACCACAGGGATTGGGAAGTATATTAACGACCGCTTCACGTGAACATTTCAAGGCAAAATAACGCCAGCAACGTTCTTAGAAGACAACTTAAGGACACTAAGGAACAACTACACGAGACTTCCTCATTCGTTTAACGCATTTTCTCTTACCCGAGGAGACGACGACGAAGTGATTCTTGTACAGATCACTGTTCCTTCGCACTGCAGTACTTTCGGTAGTCCGATATATTTACGAGGGCTTACACACAGCAGCTGCCTAGATTTGACCCTGGTCTCTCGGCGTCTTGAAAGAAAAGTGCAATGGTTCTCAGACATCGAATCAGATGGCAGCGGCCATATTCCCACATATCTGAAGATCAAGGGACTATTTAAATACTCCTCCTCCACGACTGGCCAACGAATTGACTGGTCGGCGTTTTGGTCACACATGGAGGAAGTATGTCAGGAAAGGAACTGTTCTAGTCTGGAACACGAAATTTAAGAAGCCATGAAAAAGGCTACGCGCGGTTTTCACTCTTTCCCGAAATATGAAGAATTTGAAGCCTAATTGCAGCGACTACGAGCGATTCGCCGGCGGGCTGAAAGAAGTTACAGGAGAGCTAAATCCATCCACGATCTCAGAGAGACAAGGTGGATGCAAAAGAAGATCCAGCGCCGCATGAATTCCCTACAATCTCAAAGATGAAAACGATTCTGTGAGTCGTTGGATCCACGTCAGCGCTTAATTATCTCAGATATGGAGAACCATGCGTGGACTTCGCGTATCACCGCAACAGCGTGTCCCTTTCAAATCTCTCGCTTCGCATCAAGGTCGCATAGAGATTGAGATTGCTGAAGAATTTTGCTCAAGACTTGCCAGCTTGTAGCCCCAACACGCACTTACACCATGTGTCACTCCTGCGTCTCGGGACTCCCGTATGGATGTCATGTTTTCGGTGGAGGAGATTGAAGCGGCACAGGTGACTCGCAGGCGCTCTTCGTCACCTGGACCGGACGGCCTTACCTATATATGCGGTGCTCGGCAATCTTGGGCAGAAAGCAGAACTCATGCTGCTAAACCATTACACCAAGTCTTGACGCAACGGTATGGTTCCACGTGAATGGAAATGCAGCCGCTTGGTACCACTTCTGAAACTTGGTAAATCTCCGTTAGATTTGTCATCGTACCACCCCATCGCTCTGGCCAGTTGCATCGCAAAAATAATGAAAACAATGGTTTGGACGCGCCTGGAATGGTACCTGGAGAATTACCATGTATACCCAGATGCTATGGCTGGCTTCCGGCGTGGACGCTCATCCATAGATATTGTCATCGATTTGGTAACGTTTCTTCAACATCAAAAACGTCTGAAACGACTCAATGCGGCATTGTTCCTTGACATAAAAGGCGCCTACGATAATGCAGCACATTATGTAATTATAAAGGCTCTGATTCAAGCCGGAATCGGAGGCCGCACTTTTCAGTGGCTATGCAGCTATTTGACCGGCAGACATTTCTTCGTGATGAGCTAGGACGGCGCCACGACTCACCACCAAACATTCCGTGGAGTACAACAAGTTAGGGTGTTGAGCCCGACACTATTCAACTTAGTGCTCGCTGGTCTAGTCAGATGCTTGCCCAACACCGTATGAGTATCAAACTATGCTTACGAAATCTGCATCTGGGCGTCTGCTGTAACACGACTGCAGGTACGAGCAAGGCTAGAAAAGGCAGCTACGTTAACATCATTGTACTTTCGAAAACAGAACTTAGAGATGTCTTCAGAGAAATGCTGCCTTGTTACATTCATTCGGCAGGCACGAGGCCTTACTCTTTAAGTGTCAATGGGCACGCAATTGCAAACGCAAGAAAACACAGCTTTTTAAGAGTAATTATCGACCATGACCTATCATGAGCCCGCACGTTTCATACCTAAAGAAGAGGTTAACGACAATAACACACCTCCTCAAATTTATCGGCGGAAAGTCATGAGGCACATCGGTGCGGTCGATGCTGCAGCTATATAATGACTTGTTCCTCCCTTTCCCAAAATACAGCCTCCCTGTGCTAGGCAACGCCTACAAAACAAACTTGCGTATGCTCCAGGGACTACAAGCACAAGCCCTAAGGACGTGTCTCGGTCTTCCGAAGTGTGCGTTTACGGTGGCAACGATTGGCACAGCGCGAGATCACCCAATATCAACGCACTTAGCCACCGACGCTCTCAGGGCGCATATTCGGCACGTTGCCCGACTACAATCTGACCATCTTGCTTCTTCGCCTACAGAAAGGCCCCACACAACTTTCAGTCATATAATTGCTGCCAATCGTACCTCGTTGCTATCAACGACAAGACCATCCTCACCTTTATGGTGCCTGAACAAACCTGAAATAAGCCTCACCATCCCAGGACTCACGAAGAAAGCTCACATGCCAACCTTTGCCATGAAACATGCCACATTAGGACTTTTACATGAAGTTCACAGTGGCCGCGTACATGTTTACGTCGATGGCTCAGTCAAACCTACAAGTTCAGCTGCCGCGGTGGTGATTCCAGCGAGATCCGTCAAAATACAGCTAAAGACGCCACATGTCTCATCAACGACGACTGCTGAACTGGTAGTCTTCCGTGCGGCTCTTCATTTCATTCTGGAGGAACCACCCCATCCATGGTCAATCTTCTGTGACTCCAATGCAGCCCTCCAGAGTTTACTCTCAGTACTGCGCCATGGATCACATGAGCAGCTCGTTGCAAAGATCAGACAAGTACACCATCGCATAGTTGACGAAGGAGACGATATAATACATCAGTGGTTGCCTAGTCACTGTGGCATACATCGCAATGATCGAGTGGACGCAGCGGCCCGATCTATACCCATGACGGCGTCAACTGCGTTGCCATTCCTCTTTCGAGAGCCGACGCATCGAAAAAACTTCCCGCGCTTGCGCGTGACCTAATATTGGTTCAATGGAATTCATCTGATTTCACAAGTGCACGCCTTCATAACCTGGATCCTAATTTACAGCTCCGTATTCCGTCCGACCTTCCACGACGTGACTGCACACTTCTAGTCCGTCTATGACTTGGAGTAGCATTTTCAAATGCGTACTCCTTTCTTATCGGAATGGCCAATAGCCCACTTTGTGACTTCTGCAGGTGCAACGAAACAATCGCGCACCTTCTTTGTGAGTGCCCTCGTTTCAACCCGCAGAGAGCAGCCCTCTCAATCACGATAGATCAACTGGACAAACGCCCAATAATGGAAAACAACATCCTTGGAAACTGGCCTACACGAACAACAGCGCGAGCCGCCCTGAAGGCACTGCTGCAGTTATTTAAAAGACACCGAACTCAGTCACAAATTGTGACTCTACACTGTGTGACGTAGGATGGGACGTTGACACTATGCAACACTAGAACGCCTTCGTAGACTGCGTGACACTGGCCCACAAAAACAGATCTGTTTTGTGTCTGTGTGGTTTTCTTTTTTTTCCTTCTTTTTATTATTATTTTTCTCTCTCTCACCTATCGCATCCCTTTACTCCTCCCCCGGTACAGGGTAGCCAACCGGAAATAATATCTGGCTAACCTCCCTGTCTTTCCTTTGCCTTTCTCTCTCTCTCTCTTAACCGAGGTTTCCGTTCACAATAAAGGAAGCTATGTCAGAGAAAAAAAAATTGAGCGTTCTTTTGCAGTGATCGGCTAACCATGCCGCAGTTATAGTTAATATACTGAAACAAAACAAAGTCGGGTTGGAGCTACTACACACATTATTCTGTGTGGAGCATTATCATCGATTTGTCGACTTCCATCAGCTCACAAAATTGCTTCTAGTTTAAATGCGATTAGCATTTTTGAGACGGTTACCCACTTTGCAGTATATTTCTTTGTATCTAACACCTCTTTTATGCCACGACTTGGGCCACTCTGCGTATGTGACACTGGGTCTGCGCCCGAATAGACCAGGACCACTGGGTATGCGTCCATAGGTCTCTATCCGAATAGACAACAACCAGGGCTACTGGTTGTGTGCAACTAGATATGTGCAACTAGGCATGTACTTGGGGCAAGTGCTAATTCTTGGTCAGACCCTTCTGAATAGGTATGTGCCATACTCTTTCAAAAATAACTTTTGAAAATATATCCGGTCCTGGGCGGTACTGAAGCCCCGTCACACGGGTTCCTCAAGCACACCAGCCGGACGCTTCAGCGTACTGCGAAACGAATGGGCGCAGGCAGCGACGAAAACACTTCTCAGCGTTCGCACGCACCAGAGACACGCGAGAACTTCGTGGTGGCGCCGCCAGGGGGCGCACCGTGTCCATAGGGAAGAGTGAGAGAGGAGGCCGGTTGCAGTACCCACCTCAGACATGATGCGTTTGGCGGTGCAATACGGCGTGTCGTTACGTTGCTTCAGTGCTAATCCCATTGACGTCGGCATCCCTTGTCAGATGGGTTCTGCCGTATTTTTTTTTTTTTTTTTAGATCACCGAAGCAGGCGAAACGCGGAGGCATTATTCCTTAAAGTGGTTCGCAGGTATACGCTGCAGTTACGTACATAGCCCGAAACTCTGTGCCTCGACGCTCTCGTTCTTAGTCTTTTTTAAGCGTCTTTGCACAGCCGAGCGGGATAGCACGAAAAGCGAGCGCTCGGGCTCCTCCGCGCATCGCTCTATATACGGCACGATTCACGGAGGCGGAACGTGCTAAGCGAATAAATACTGCCGCCTCCGGCGAATGAGTACCCTCGTTTTCGAAATGTACAACGGATTCTAGCAGACACGGGAAGAAAAAGAAAATAAATTCGTTTGAAAAGAAAAAAATACGCAGAATATGAAGCGACAAAGAAATAAATAGAACACAAGCATATATGCGTAAGATGCGAGCATAGTTGGGAAGGTATACATAGCAGTACTCGGCGCTCTCTAGCAGAGCTGGTATCAGGGAAGTAAAAGAAGAAGGTAGTCTCGCGAATACAGAATTGGAGAAGAT
Organism: Dermacentor silvarum; assembly: GCF_013339745.2. NCBI lineage: Eukaryota > Metazoa > Arthropoda > Arachnida > Ixodida > Ixodidae > Dermacentor > Dermacentor silvarum. Next base: position 40,325,269 of record NC_051157.2, on the reverse strand, counting down.
AAACTGGCTGAAATCGTGAGAGCCGAATCCAGTCGAGATTCAAGGAGAGGCTTCGTTACCTCCTCATCTTCCTTCTTCGGCGCCACCGTCTCCTGCAGTTCTTGTTCAGTGCGCTACGCGAAGTGGCCTCTTAGAGGGAAGCGAGACCAGAGAGGTATAAATTAATCGCTTCATTTTTTTCCCTTTTCCTTATAAGCCGCGTAACAGGCCACGAAGAACGATGTGTGCTCCATTGTTCGCCTTCGGTCTAAAACCCCCCCCCGAACGCGCTCGGCTGCTTATTGCATTGTCTCCCCCGCTTTCTGCAATCTTTTGCGTATTTTATTATTCCCTTCTTTTCTAAACTAAAAGCGCTTCTTAGTTTCCTGAATAGAGGCGAGAAGAATACTTTCGAGCGCCTCTTCTTGTGCGACGACCTGCTTTTTCCGAGACGTTCATCCTGAGCCCGCCCCCGCTTTCACTACAGCCTTGTAGTGTCTGCCCGTCGAACCGAGAGTGAACTCGCCTTTTCACCGCTGCTCTTTTGAGATCCCGCCGTGAATCAGAACCGTTCGAGCGCAGATCGGCATCGAAAAGCTGCGGTTTTCTTTCTTGTCTGAACGAGTGAATGGAGAGCAGAGAGCGGCAGGAAAGTGGCGTGCCCAGCAGTGAACCTTCGATTCCCGAGTGCGTTTGAATACGATTATCGAAACCACGGGTAATCCGGCAGCCTCCTAGATGTATCGGTCTGATAGATTCTGATTCCTGTTGTATGGTCTGAAGCCCAGAATATATATGCACTGTGTCACAGAACAAGTAGAAAATCTATACGCGATGGGCGGGTTCCTGTAATACACGAATAGTCTATGTGATGCGTAGGGAAGTAAGAAAGACAGGTATACCGAGATAAATCGCCTTGGAGTGTTGTCTGTAAGGATTGATGAATGTAGTATATGCATGATAATGTACTTGTGTCGAGTGTCCCGCCTTTTAAAGCGAAGCTTTATATGGCTAAGCGAAACAAAAAAGCGTCTGTTAGCCGCCTGTCCATATAGAAAACGATCGTCATCAGCATTGGCTCGAGCGTCGTCGTCTTCTTGCGCAGCTGCCTCGTTGGCGTCCCCTCGGGTTGCGCTCGTGGTCGGCACGTGCCACGGCTCTTGCATTCATCATCGTCGTCTTCTTCCACAGCTGGCTGCGTTTACGGGGCTATGAGCCATTGCTTAAGAGGGTATCAGCCATTCATTGTCTCAGCTAACGGACAGATTAAATTTTGAAGCAATTTAATTTCGCAGAATCGCAAGCGGCAATTTCGGGACAATGTCATCATCACCTATCGACCTATTGACTTTGCGCGCAGCAATTCAATTCATCGACCACGGAAACGATCCATAAATGGTCCGTCTTCTGTGATTTCAAGGTCGCCTTCCAGAGTTTGCTCTCTGCACTACGCCGTGGACGCCACGAACGACTTGTCGCGGACACACGAGAAATGTACCATTCGGCTGTTGAGAACGGACATGACATTGTATTTCATTGAATGCCAAGTCATCGTGGTATCCTTCGAAACGAGCAAGCAGACGCAGCCACTCGATCTTCACATAACATTGGCGATTGCGTCGTTGTGCCGATGTCAAGAACAGACGCAACGGAAAGCTCTGTGCGCTATCTCGCGAGCTTACGTTGGCCCAATGAAATTGGGCACACATCTAAAAACAAGCGTCTTTGTTCCCTGGATCCTCATCTGAAGCTCCGCCTTCCATATGGCTTACCATGACTGGAGGACTGACTGTCCACCATGACTGTCCACTAAATGGACTCTTACAGAATACCACCTCAGTTGTGCTCGTTGTTTGTGTGACCGCGCACAACCGCTGTCAAAACGCTGGCTACGTGACGGAACGTCTAAATGCCGTTGTCGACACTGTTAGGGGAGAGGCGGGCGAGAGCGCAGAGAGAGAGAGTCGGCGGCACAGGCGGCGGAGGCCGGCAGGGCTGCGCGCATGCGCCGCAGTGGGATCATGGAGGAAGGAAAATATAGGAGGGATCATTACGTCACGCAGCCAGCCTTGGCAAGCGAACGCTTCATGTAGCCAGCAGTGGTGGCCCAACACGTGACCTCTTGCGCCGAGATCACGGTGAATCGAGATTTGCCGAGACGTTTCGTTACCGGTAGCTTTTATTCGGTGCGCTCTCGGCCGGCAGCTGCTCACATGCAGGAAGGAAAAAGATATTTCCTTGCTTTGTTTTTTTGCTTGTTTTTGTTTTTGTTTATTTTGAGAATTTCAAATGTTTTCGAATGGGTATTGAAAAACAAATATCAACCGGGAGTTCTAAGACCGACCGCGCGCTCTGACGTATCCTCCGTGCTCTGACGTTTTCATCACGTGTTGGGCCACCACTGTCGGCGACAATCGCATTGCGGTAGGCTCCCTCCTATATTGTTCTTCCTCCGTGGCCTCGATGCCCTACTCGCCCACCGCTCCCCTTCCACTGTGAAGTCGCGTTTGCTCTCCGCCATGCGTTCGCTCCCCGTGAAAGCACGCGTCCCTCGCCCTCGCGCGCTTTCACTCGCACATACAGCATACGGCCAATGAGAGTTTTTTTTCTATTGCCGGACGCGACCATCGAAGAGTGAGCCCTTAACAGCTTCGCTGTAAAAATGCCGTGCACTTGCCTTTCACCTTTGAAAGGAAGCCGATCCAACTGAAGTTCGTTCATAGCTTAATGACATTGCTCTGCTAATTTAAGTTCTAGCATAATTGGAAAATATAAGCTCGTTGTTTCAAGCTAGAATGTTACCATTCACTGAAAACTAATCACAGGATCATAACCTGTAAATTTAGCCAAGATGTTCAGGTTTCGTTCGCGAACCAGTGACACAAAGACAGATTGACATGAGCGTACAGCTTAAAACAGCCAATTTAAACATGCAACACCACTTGACGTCAAGTAAAAAAGTTGTCGCAGTTTCACCTGAAAGTCGAAGCATCAATTGCGATAGCAAACTTGTAGAGAGCTATACGGAGTACTGATATTAGCTTTATCAGCTGTATAAACTTGGACATGCAGCAGCATCGGCAACACGCAGAACTGTTGTCGACGCCATCGGCGTTTTGCCCGCGTTCGCTCAAAATGCGTGCGGCGTTGGTGACTGTTGCCGGAGCCTCTGATATAAATAGGCACTGCGTGCCGCAGCTAAACGTCGCCTCCCTTCCCTCCCCCTCCCCCACGGCCTCTCGCTCGTCGGAAGAAGGCGCGTTTGCTCTACATACATGGTGATTGTGAAGGAGAACAGAGACGCCTACTTCTGCAGCCCTTAAGCGAGCACGGCGCAGAATGCGCGTTTGTTCTCCGCCGTGCGTTCACTCCCCGTGAAAGACGCGCCCCTCGCGCCCTTTCACTCGCACATACAGCGTTCGGCGCGCGGCGACGATTTCATCTCCAAATGACGTCATACGGAACCTCACGGCGACGGCGACGGCGACGGCGACGCCGACGGCAGAAATCTGCTTTTGAGTGTCCATATAATTGCTATCGCAATAATAAGTGAACCTGGTGAGAGATGCTTTGTCGGGTCAGAGATTGCACTTGCACGGGGAAAGGGGTATGAGGTAGTTGGTAGGATATAAGGGATTCGCTGACCTCTGAGCGGAGCGCCGCGTTGCTTGCGATGCTCAGCTTGACGAGCTTTAGGGGAATATACTTCTGGCCATCGGAGTGGGATGCTGGGTATGTGGAAATGGGCTAGCGAATTAGCTTGATCGGCTACCTTTTCATGAAATGGTCGTGGTTACCCTTTACTGCAAGTCCGTGCCATGTATGCACCTGTCATAAAGGCATAAGAAATGAAAGCATGACAGAGTGCAATAACTCTAGGGTCAAAACCGAATTTGTAGCGCTTGGCGGCTTGCACTTGAGGAAATAAGTTAGAAGACATATGCCGTGAACGAAGTCTTTATGACTGCTGCAGGTAAATGGCACTTCTCTAACATTTCGAAGGAATACCGTAAGACGATCAGCAAGAGGCCTTGAGCAACAATGTCGTACCCGGTAGCATGTAGTAGGGCGTATATTCTTGAGAACGCATCGCTTATTTCGGTTTTATTGAAGCAGAGTTCGGAGGCGCAAAAGCCAACCTGTCCCATAAAAAAGTTGTCGCAGTTTCACCTGAAAGGCGAAGCATCAATTGCGATAGCAAATTTGTAGAGAGCTATACGGAGTAATGATAGTAGCTTTATCAGCTGTATAAACTTGGACATGCAGCAGCGCCGGCAACACGCAGAACTGTTGTCGACGCCGTCGGCGTTTTGCCCGCGTTCGCACAAAATGCGTGCGGCGTTGGTGACTGTTGCCGGGGCCTCTGATATAAATAGGCACTTGGTGCCGCAGCTAAACGTCGCCTCCCTCCCCCTCCCCCCCCCCTCCCACGGCCTTTCGCGCGTCGGAAGAAGGCGCGTTTGCTCTACATATATGGTGATTGTAAAGGAGGAAAGGGACGCCTACTTCTGCAGCCCTTAAGGGAGCATGGCGCAGAACGCGCGTTTGTTCTCCGCCGTGGGTTCACTCCCCGTGAAAGCACGCGTCCCTCGCGCCCTTTCACTCGCACATACAGCGTTCGGCGCGCGGCGACGATTTCATCTCCATTGACGTCATACGGAACCTCACGGCGACGGCGACGGCGACGCCGACGGCAGAAGTCTGCTTTGGAGTGTCCATATAGTTGCTATCTCAATAAAAGCGAACCACATGAGAAGCAGTAAAGCTCGGGTCGCGGAGGCAATACGTTCCTTAGTTCGATACGCTTAAGCGTGACGTCTTGCGTAATGCACCGCTGCTTGTATTCTAACAAATGCTGTCTCCTTGCATTCACGGTTTAGCGCAGCTTTAGTTTGCGGCTCGCAGCGTCGAGTTCTTTCGCAAGTGACTTGTGCTCGAGCGCACTCATTTCGCGGAACATGCTCGGAAACGCAGGCCGCTAATTTCTTTTTCTGGGCCCAAGAACCTGTCTTTCGCGAACTACGATGCAGGGTTCCAATCGCTGCGGAGCACACATCTTCAAGGACAGCGCACAGTCTTGCTTACCGACGCTCGAAGCAAACGGGACGGTAACGGCATTTTCAAGCGAAAAAAAAGAGCTAAATAAGTTATAGTAATACTAAAAACATAAATGGTTCTCGAACATTTACCATACGAGCCGATGCTGTCTTGTCCTGTTTATACCCACGTCATCTTCTCCTTCCTCGTGATGGCGGGCACTTTGGCCCAAGAAGTGTAATAAGCGGACGGAGGCACAGAAAAGTTGCCTTGGGAGAGATCATCGTATCTTATCCTAAGGAGGTCGTCTGGAACCTTGCGTAATCGTCAGCACCCAGCCAGAGGCGATCATTTATTTTCGCTTACTATACGCCTTCTTCCCAACTGCCGCTGCATCCCCCCCGCCTGCCCGTTGCTCCCCCAACGGCTCCCGCCCCGCTGAGGTCACACAGCATTGCCGCAAGAGGTGGGAGCCTCGGGAAAATAGTCGTCTCATACATGAGCCTCCTTAATGGCAGAGCGCCGGGACCCGTTTACGGATAACATCGCCGACTGATTCATTCAGCGTCCTGATGAAAGTGACTCGGTGTGCTTTTGATCTTTGGGCTTCTAACGTTACCTCCCTCACCCACCTACCCACCCACCCACACACACATACACACACGCTTACGCTACTTTTGCTTTAGGCCTTGCGCCAGCCGCCTTAGGAAGCATGAAAGGAAGTAGTTTATTTTCGTGCCTAATGAAGGAGAAACAGTTAATACTATATATTATGGTTCGGCAAAATAGGCTCGTGTCACGAGGTATTGGCCGATAACGCGCAGAGTCAGAACTCGAGTTCTTATTTTCTTTCTCTTTTATTTTGCTCCTTGCAATTGCATTGCTTCCCCACATCCCCGGTCTTTTGATTTAGCCTGCTAATAATGTCCCACTTATTATAATTGGCATGAAGATTATTTAGACTAACGATATATATTTCGGGGGCTAATTTGTAGCCGGTTGTTCTCATCGCCCATTTTATTACTTCAAGGATTGACATTTCATTTGCACTTTTTCTGGAATCAAAGCTCCGGAAAGCTTCATTTTAGGCAAGATACAGTTTGTGTATCGCAACCTTCAGGCAACATGGTGTAGGCAAACACAATCGCGCCTGTTGAGGTCACATGGCCTGCAGAGCTTGAACATTGGACCATAAGTGCGAATATGTCTACCCTGCTTCTCCAAGTCTATTTATATAGAACTCTGTGAGGGCCACATGAAACAAAATAAGAAAGCAGGAGTTGATCCATTCCTAATATCGTGCAGACTTAATAGCAGTTATTATTTACTTGGACTGTTTCACTAAAACAGTGCAGAGGTTTCCACGCTTCAAGTGGCGTACATCTGAAGAATTCCAAATACTATTACAAAATAATAAATTACTGAAGTTGCTCCATATACGCTAACTAAAATTTTATTTAGCCTTACTAGCCAGTGTATGGGCTACAGCAATCATTCACAAGACTGTTTCACTAGCAATCATTCACTACGCTCTCCTTGAATGTTAGAATGTAAGCTCTCCCATCCAACCATTGATATGTACGGAATTCCTTCGAAATAATTTTTACGAAACGCAGACATGCTGTTTCTTTAAATGCTCCAACTGTGAAACCGAAAGCATTTACACGGTCGGAAAATGACAAGCGCGTCAAATCTGCTACTTCAAAGAAACAATAAAAAAATTTGAACTGCCGTTTTCTACTATGGATAGATTTGATGCTAGAAACCATTCATTCCAATCTTAGTTCAAGTATAACACAACGTAAAATCAAAAGCATAAAGCTTGCTGCTGAGAATGGTAGAACAACTCGATCTGACAGTGGTAACAAAATTTCCGCTAAGTAACGTGACACCCGCTATAAGAGGGTCACTTTGCTCGCACTTCACTCTTAACTTGAGCCCCTCCAAAAGTGGCTTCGAATGAACACCATTTCGTGTCGAGTTATTCTTATATATCGGAAAAGCGACAGAACAGGCGTAGCCGTTGAACTTAAAGTTAAAAGGCTCCCTCGTTGTCAAGGCTTGTTTCTCGCCGACTTTAGAATTCTGATTAGCAAAAGGAACCAGCGGGCTGTCCATGGGAAAATTGTACAAGACGCAAGCACGACGCGCCACTGTCTTACGTTCCGCCGAAGGGCAATACGTCTATAGTGCACCGCTCAAGTCGCTCGCATGTGCGATCTCAGTGCCTGTCTCGGGCACTCAAGCTCATAGAATGAGGACGAAGCACCTCCAGCAATGAACACTGACACGGTTGTTCAAGCTCATGGAATGAGAACGAAGCTCCTCCAGCAAGGAACACTGACACGGTTGTCGTTTTTTTTTTTTTTTTTTTTTTACTTTATCGCACTTAAGTGCACTCCGAGCTTGACATGACACTATGAAAGGATGTAAAATCTTTTTTCCGAGATCTTTCAAATCTCTTGTCATGAATTTCCTCCTAACCACTGTGTCTGGTGTAATCTGTTTGCTTCTAGAGCTAGCTATTGCTGGGGCGCTAGGTGCAGTCGATATCAGCGTATCGTACTTCAACTGAACCGAAATCTAACGCCGAAAAAAAAAAGGTTATTTTTCTGTGATCTGGAACAGAATCACAAAGTTTAGATTTTATTCCCTCCGGTACGAAATCGGAAAGGCAATCGCTTTCGGTTCAGGTTGGCCACTTTCTCTGGAGTGTTTCATCTATCGATTGCTTGGGTTTCGTGTGCCAACCATACTACCTCATTTATTAACGCACATGAGTATGCCTTCATTGTAGAAGTAGTAACACCGATAATACAGCCTTCAACATGTCCCTTCGTGAGGTAAGCATATGAGTAATACTAAATAGTACTAATGTGAGCGTTCAAATTTGAAGACCATCAAATAGTGTTTGGTGGCGAGACCAATATACGTATATATAAACGTTGAACGGAAGAAGCGCTCCAAAGTAAGGTGGTCGCATTGGACCGCACTAATATATAAATTGAAGTGCGATAGAAATAAAGTATTGCGTCTGATCTATGCTTTGACCATGTGCGTGCGTGCGTGCATGCGTGCGTGCGTCTTTTTCGAGTCGAGATCTCATAAAAATAACTTTGTGCTTTTTTTCTTCTAATTATTCTTAGGTTATGCAATTGAACGTAAACCGTTTCCATCCGGTTTGAATCTTTATTTTCAAGCGAACTTGACAATCGGGTGACATACGGCTGTGTTGATAAGACATACTTAACATTGTTTAAGCGCACTGACACCGAAGACAAGCGAGTGGGCACGCACAAGCCGCCAACTGCAACAAATGCTTTATCCGAAACAGGTGTACATATTTCTAGGCAGGGAAATCATGCTCAGGCAAAAGGGACTTCCGCGTACTAAATCAGGCTGAGAAAAGACAGCTCTTTTCTTGACAACTCCGTTGAAGGCATGCTGAAAAACTTACGATTTACACAAACTTGTCATTTTTGCTACGCATTGTTTGCTGACCGCGGATGTCGCGCTTTATTTTGCGTAGCAAAATATAACTCCTTACATAAAACCTGCACATATAATGTCGGCTCAGAGGTATCTCCAAAGCACACTAATATGTTAATGGAACGCTTAATTATATTGAAGGAATCCTTTGATTTATTTAATTCTCCTTGACTTATCCACTCAGTATGTGCCAATGGCTTCTTGGCCACTCCTTCAGAATGGGACTATTCCACTACGTAGGATTCCTAGATAAAGCGTGAAGCTATAACGTCGGCTCACAAATATCTTCATAAAGCACACCGATATGTTTATAGAATGGTAAATGTATATCACATTCTATTTATTTACTATACTTTCTTTGATTTAACCATTCGGTGTGTGCCACTGGGGATGGGCCCGTTCGTGGCTGATCCTCCAGAATGTGTATGTCCCACTGTGACACAACCGGTACAGAATACTTAAATGTTGCTTAATATGTGCCGTACTTTTCTGTGGATACACTTGTCGTCCCCAAATTAATTTGTACGCGTCGCCGTTATATGTAAAGCACTTCATTAAGCACTTTACTTTAGCTTCACGTTGCTTAGATTCGAACATGCGCGTTGGATCTGCATAAGTTCTTTTTTTAACAGAGAAGGCTGTTCTAGCTAACCGTAAAGAGTGCTGCCTGCTGCCGCAAAACCTCACTGAGCTATGACGTCACTGCGTCCCCTAGCAACCGCCTGGCGTATGCCTCGCCTCCTCTCCGTGCCGTGCACATGTTGCCTTGACATGGGACGTTAAGGAAGGAGAGCATGCGCGCGGCGCGTGCATTGCTCGGGAGAGAGATGATGATAAGTGGTTCTTGAGGGAAAGGGAAAGGTTGGCGCTATCTTCTGCAGCCCTTGAGGGAGCACGGCTCAGCGCCAACGGGGAGGGGTAAGTGGGAGCGGGAGAGAGATGATGATAAGTGGTTCTTGAGGGAAAGGGAAAGGTTGGCGCTATCTTCTGCAGCCCTTGAGGGAGCACGGCTCAGCGCCAAGCGGGAGAGAGAAAGAGAAAATGAGAGCGAGATAGAGAGAGAGTGAAATTGTAGCAGCACCAACGAGGCAACGCACATAGGTGCTGCCGACGCCGCCCGCGTTTCCCCGGCGCCGGGAATAAGGCGAGATTGAAGCGAGTTTTGGTTGGACACTTTGGCTAGTGCTTATTTACGAGCAGAGAAAGTGCCCCAACTCAAGGAACGAGTTTCAACGCATTGTGGGGAAAGTACTATGACACATCACACAAGAAGAGGAGACACAACAGGTGCCGGTGCCTACTCATACCAGTTTGTTGTGCCTTAGCACTGAATCCATCATGAAATATAAAACACCGGACCAAAAAAAAAAAAAAATATCGAACGTGTCATTTATGTGCTAACTCGGCGCTAATGCAATGGTAAACTCAGTGGTAATGCAGTTTCACTCAACGTGAAAGCTGAGGAAGTGCGGAGCAGTGATTCGCCAGTGTTTCCCTTGTGTTTCCCTTGTGTTTCCCTTGTGTTTATCTTGTTTTATCCTGTGTTTAATTGCAGGGGTCAAGAGGGAGGTTATGAGGCCTTCGTCCTGCAGTGGACATAAACATAGGCTGATTATGATGACGGTCATGTGTTTATCTTGTGTTCAGCTATTCTTTTCACGATGTTGGGATTAGCTTGCCTGCGCTGGTGAGCAACTTCAGCTTCTCGGGCGCGCACCACTTGATCGGCGCTGCGTCTGTGCTGTCTTTCACGGGCGAGCGCCCCTTGTCGCTCCAAGCGTGCTTGCTGCACGGCGTCCATGGCGGGAAAGAGCGTTCCGGAGTGTGGGAACGCCTCTTTCAGCGCGCCATAGTGGAATTTTTCCACTTGTGAGGCTGTGGCGCCCTTTCTTGACTAGTTTCGGTATCAGCTTTGCATTTTCGATCGGGTTTTTAATAATTTGGGTTAATGAATACGTTCGTTCATGACGTTTTCCTTATTTTATGTTATTTTATACTTATTTGGTTTAACTTACTCATTTTTAGGGGAATTTTACGGGAATTTTATGTCTTACGTAGATCTTGAGTTGTGCGTGACACACACCGACGAGGGACGGCATCCCGGGTTCATGAAGTGCGCCGCACTTAAAATATCACGCTATGAGAGGTAACTATTGGCTAGGGACAAGTAGGACATGTCATGTTTCCACTCCTGCGCTGAATGTTCCTCATAGGACGTTAGGGTAGGCTAGGAAGTTTCCGGCCTCGCCAAGAAGACACTGTCACAAAGTGTTCAGAGTATCCAATCGGCGCACCTGATAGGAAGGTAAATGCACATCATTTGAAAACTTTTGAACTCCTGGAAAGAAAAGTAAACTCACGAATGTCCGTTGCTGAGGTGTGGCTTGCTGTAGAGATCCCATTAAACTTGTAGTGAACATTTTATTCCCTTTCATTTATTTCGCAGTTAGGAAAGAATACAGTCAGATGGATGCAGAAAAAAGGTAGCGTCACCGCAAAACCCATGGCTTACAGATAGCCTTCTGAAAGCAATGCGGTCTCGTGAAAATTTGTACAAAAAAACTAAAAAACAACCTTTTAATACTAAACTACTTGCCCGTTACAAAAAATTTTCCAAATCACTTTGTGCTCAGCTGAGAATTGCGAAGAGGAATTATAACGAACATAAAATTGCAGAATGTGGTAATAACACTAAGAAAAAGTGGGAAATTGTTAACACCTTTTTAAATCGTAACACCCAGAACGTCATTTCGAGGATCATTCACAATAACAGGGAATACAGTAATCCGCTTGATATTGCTAATGCCTTTTGTGATGCTTTTTTCAATACTACTTCTGATTCCGCTTCATGCTGTAACATGTCATTTAACCGCCTACCTCATTCATTTTTCCTATTTCCAACTACGCCTGATGAAGTAATTTCAATAATTAGGACCCTTAAAGCCACTAGCACTGGCCTCGATAATATTAACGCTTACCATATTAAAATGATTGCACAACATATTGCTAACGTTCTCTCTGCTATCATTAACCTCATATTTAAAACCGGTGTCTTCCCACGTGAACTTAAACGCGGTCGAGTCATTCCTGTTTTCAAAAAAGGTGATCGCACGCTCATGCAGAATTATAGACCTATTTGTGTTCTTCCATTTTTTAATAAGGTCATTGAAAAAGTTATCGAAAAGCGTCTAACAAAGTATTTAAATAAATTTAGTATTCTTTCTCCCCATCAATTTGGCTTTCGTCCTGGTTTTTCAACTAATCTAGCACTTATAGCTCTTACTGATTACCTTAAAAAAGCAATTGATGAAGGTAAATTTGCAGCCTCCATATTTGTTGACCTATCTAAGGCCTTCGACACTATTGATCACGCAATTCTTTGCGCTAAGCTCGAAGCCATTGGAATAACAGGTCCGCCACTACTTCTAATCCGCAGTTACTTACAAGATAGAAAACAAGTCGTTAACATTTCTGGGTGCTACTCTAAAGAAGCTACTACTAATATAGGTGTACCGCAGGGGTCCATATTAGGTCCCCTACTTTTTCTAATTTATATTAATGATCTGCCTAGTTGCCTCTCCTCATCGAAGTGCATTCTGTACGCTGATGACACTACTATATTTAATTCTAACAATTGTGTAAAAACACTAACAAGTAAACTAAACGAAGATCTTCTGTCAATCTCCGCGTGGTGTGACCAGAATAAGCTGCAGATTAACCATAATAAGACCAATTTTGTCGTCTTCACCTCGCATCAGAGATCGCCTGACCACCGTCAATCCATTTCCATCAACAATCACCTAATCACTGCAGTTCATAATTGCTCCTATTTAGGTGTGGAATTCGATCGCCACCTTAAATTTAATCTTCACATAGCTAACGTAAAAAAGAAAATGGCATATGGAATACGCGCTCTAATTAAATCACGACCTTATTTCTCATTTTCTACTCTAATGTCACTGTATTATGCTTTCGTTCATTCTCATATCAACTATAACATTGAATCATGGGGAAACACTTATAGCAGTCACCTAATGTCATTGCAAGTCATTCAAAATCGAGCTATTCGTCTAATAACATTTTCATCTCGTAGCATTAACGCTAGTGAGTTATTACATGCTCATAACATTTTGAATGTGACTGATCTTGTTAAATACAACCTCGCCATTTTTATTTTTAGGGCCATAAACAATAATCTTCCAGTAACCATCATACCAACGACGTCTCTTATTAATATAAATAATACTAGATTTGCAGACAATATGAACTTTATATTACCCAGCGTTCGCACCAACTACGGCAAGCAGTCATTACACTTTTCAGCTATATCCCTCTGGAACACATTACCATTTCTTTTAAAATTGTTGAAATCTCACCGGTTTCATACTGAACTTAAGCGCTTTCTTTTAGCTTTATCCGACTCCCATTTTTCAGTGTAGTATGTTTTTTCTTTCTTTTTTTTTAAACTTTAACTGTGTTTCTATATTTATTTCCTGCATTCTTTTCATCGCCTTGGAAAAGCACCCTTTGTAGTTCTGCCTATTATTCAGTGATCTGCAACCTTGTTCTTATGCATTAACTGCTGCATTTTTTTTATTTATGCCTTGTCTTTCAAAAAAACCTGTATTATCGTAAACTTTACATGTTGCCATTGTTTGTTTGTATTAATAATTCTTGTAATCATGCATAGGAGGTCCCATTTCAGTTTTTAACTACGGGACCTCCTTCTGTATATACTTACCATGTAATTAACCCCGTTTTTTGTATTGAATAAACTGATTCTGATTCTGATTCTGATCCAAATATGACGGTAAGCCGGTCGGCCTTTGCAGTGAAAGTCTTCAAAATGACGTCACCTTGGGAAAATTTTAATCAACAATAATCAGCAACGTCGTAATCAACAATAATCAATCACTGCAGGAAGTAATGATACGGCTTCCCCAGGTCCGTAAATCCCCATCACTTAATGATGGTATGACCCTTTCTACTTCGACCATTACCATCCCTACTTCGTTAGACATGAATGTGCGTCTAAATGTTTTATTCGTTGCTTTACCTGTTCGTTCAGTGGCTATATTGTTATGCTGCGGAGCACGAGGTCTCAGGTTCAATTCCTTATCGCAGTACCTACAATCCGAAATGGTCCGAATGCAAAAACGCTCTTTTGCTGAGGATGAAATGCACGTTAAAAAGCAATAAAATTACTTCGAAGTATTTCACTGTAGTATCTCTCAAAGCGCCCGAGTTTCTTTGGGACCGAAAAATCACTCCCTCAATCAATCAATCAATCAATCAATCAATCAATCAATCAATCAATCAATCAATCAATCAATCAATCAATCAATCAATCAATCAATTTGTCGTCCCACCCTTATTCCCCACTCGGATTTCGCCACGCATCTTGTGTAGCACGAGCGCCAGTAGCCTAAGTTCTCCATGCTTCTCCTAAAGCAAACAATATTATCGCGCAAAAAACGCTGACAGAAGAGATAAGGCAAGGACAAGCGCTGTGCGTTCGTGGTATATCTGCGCGAAGAGAATTCAGTCGTGGAACACTTACTTAATTTGATCGCCCACACTCTTATAAACCGTTCGTTGAGACCCCCGAATGTATTGAAATGGAAATGGTGGCGCTCATGGCTGCAGATTGATGCTGGGTTCATTTCACTTCGCTTTGATTTTCGTTTGACTTGTTAAGTGATGAATGACGAAGGAGGGTGTTCTATATCGAGACTTTGTGACATCATTCAAATCGAACAAAGCCTTACAAAATCAGAAATTGCTGCGAGACCCTAGAAAACTGGCGACATCCTTCCAGACACGCAAGAACTACAAGACTGTGCAAATTAGGCAGAAACCGTGTTAACGCTGATTATGAGCGGTTTTTTTCTTCTGCCTTGATTCGTTACTTCCGAGAGTTATAAGCTGCACTTAGCTGCGAATAAATACGCTTTATTTTATTTTTTCCGAGCAGCATAACAAAGCTTCATCAATTAATTTTTAGTGAAATCTCATCCCAGCGTAGCGTAGAGTTATTACGTTAATCTGAGACTAGAAAAAAGTTTTCACATTAATTTCCGTGCACGTCAGGTAAAAAAGCTTCAGGGAGTCAGATTTCCTATTAGCATTGCTATAACTATCAATATTATTCAATGATATTGTCTTCTTCCTCCTTAAAAAAATAGTGTCGTTTGTTTTATTATACCAATTTTTTCCGCTTTTGCTTTACATGCCCAAACAAAGCATAAATTTTAGATTTAGTGGGCACGTTGTCACTTATAATAAGACCGTAGTTAATTAGTCTCTTTAATTGCTATGTATTGAAATAAGCCAGCAGATCATGTCCAGAAAAAGTTGTCACGAAGAAGTTAGAATGGTCTGAATGCTTCCGTTTCAGGAAACGCTGCTCGTAAACAGTCATTTCTAACTATAAATTTACCGATTGTATTCGAAGATAGTCGCACCATGCGAATAATAAAGTGCGCGGGTGGAAAATTTCATTAAGACAAGAATGAGCGAGCAAAATACTGCGAAATATGTGGACACACCACGTTATTGCACGATAAGAAGATGGTTTTTAAATATCTTGCCGAAGCGCTAGAAACGTGCAGGAAATGAACGCTATTATCAGCGCAGACATGAAGCAGAGCACTGCCACAAGTGATGAACGTTGACGCAGGAGCCGCGCACTTAGGACACATTCTAGGCGCTGCCATTTGCAGATCCCCAGGCCCCTATCAAGGCCACATCACCTCGATGCATCCGACGGCAGAATTCACCAATCAATCAATCAATCAATCAATCAATCAATCAATCAATCAATCAATCAATCAACCTTTATTTCTGCTTCAATCAGGAGAGGGCTACAGGAGAAAAAGCTGCGTCTTGACGAGCTCCTGAGGCCTGCACAGTTCGACAGTGGTGTAAATGAAGACGAGGACACGAAAACTGACCGCAATAAATTTTATACACAGAATTATGCAGCTGCGAAAGGTTGCGGTGAAGGAAGCAGATACACGGGGTATAAGTGTGTGTGTCAAGTCGGAACACGAATTAACTTCTGGGCTTGGAGGACAGCTTGAGGGTCAAAGGGAAGTCGGGCTGGTGGGGATTACAGATAAAGAGGATAATTTGATCGGCGGGGTTGTTGAATGAACTTACACCGTGTGCCTGAATCCAATGCACTGTTTGTGGAAGTGTGACGACATGTTTAGCCTATTTATTTGTTGGCAGATTTGGATTTTTTTTATTTGGACAAAACAGGTACAAGGTTTGCTCGCGAGGTTAGGCAAAAGGAGGGCTTAAACCTCCTGACTAGGCCTTACCTCGCTGGGTCAGCAGAGGTAGCGAAACTTTCAAGTTACAAAAGCAGTTTGTAAAGCAGACATTTCGTAACTACATACAAAACAATCTTTGAAGCACACTGCAGAACACAGGTTGCTTGTAAAATAACATACGAACGAGTTAATACATCACTAACATAAAAGTAACATTTAAAGAATTTAATTATTACATCACTAATGCAACAACCACGCACCCTTAACACTGAAGAATTCACTGTTGCATTAACATTTATACAGCATATCTAGGTCAGAAGAGAGAAAGATGTTCACTATGAAGTGTTTAAATTGGCGAATAGTTGTACAATCTCTAGCGACATCAACAATGTTAGGGTACGTATTACATAAACGCATGGTTTCATATTCGATAGATTGCATTTCATAGTTTGTCCTGGGTTTCTTCGCTACTATTGAGGTGTGGCGTAAGCTGCATCCTGTGTTTCTACTGAGGTACCGGTTTGAAAATGTCTCAAAGTTGCTGGAGATCTCTTAAACAACCGAATGCAGATTTTTGCTTGGTAAGAGTTTCTAATATTAAGGATATTGTAGTGCATCATTAGTTTAGAAGATCCTATGTATTGATTAGAAAAATTAAGCAAGCGAACAGCTCGCCGTTGTAACACCACTTGTTTTTCTATATCGGTTTTATTGCCGTTTCCCCATACTAATAAGCCATAGCTAAGATGACAGGGAGGTTAAGTACAGTTGCCTGATAAGCCTGACAGGCACATAGTACCGGATTCGTTGTAGCAAACCAACTGACCGTGCAACTTTAGTGCGTACCTTATTTATGTGTTCTGTCCAGCTTAAGTTTTTATGAAATGTATCTCCTAAAAAAGAATGACTTGACACATGGTCTAGTTGCGATCCACAGTAGTAAAGTTTAACATCGTAACTTATTTCTTTATTCCTAGCATAAAAGACCGTAAACTTAGTTTTTTTTTCGCATTTAGGCTGAGCTGATTTAAATGTAGCCATTTGTGAAGTTCTTCTAACCGAGAATTTGTGGCAACTTCTAGTTCCTGAGGGTCAACACCAGAAAAGAAAACGTTAGTGGATTCCGCGCACATTATTATTTCCTTCGTAACTTTCTTCAGTTCCTTCAACGCATTGATTGAGTCAGCATAGATGTTAAACTCCGTAATGCTTGATAATGCGTTGATACACTCGATTGAATCATGTATGATTTGTAGTGCTAGTAACATGGAATCTGTCATTTCAGTGGCTTATGCGCCTGTGTACTTAATTCCTGGTGACTAGCGCTTACGATGGAGACCCGTTCTCCTTGTCGAATGACCGATGCATCCGTGTACACCACACAGTGGCCGGCAGTTCTACAAGCCGGCCTATTACATAGGAGTAGACTGGTAGATTTGTTAATTGTAAAAGAGGTGTAGCTTCCCAGAGGAAGGTAACTCTGTACATTAATCAGAGTGGGCCCTCCATTGAAATGCTTTCGATTTACGTGTGATCAGTGAGTGACATGTACCTTAGAGTGAACTTATTTATTTAATATTCAATGTTTCGACATTTAAAGTTCTGGTGTTTTTATAACTTTTTCAAGAAATATAATGCAGGCTTTTGTAGAAACTCAGATTCGTGAAAGTCACTCGAATTTAATATTTGCCTTTATGGAAACAAACCGAAAGAGAAAGAGAGAGAGAAATCATAAGGGAAAGGCAGGGAGGTTAACGAGGTTGAGCCCGGTAGGCTACCCTGAACTGGGTAACCTCCTGTGTCACCGCCCAACATAAGAAGATGGGAGGAATTGCTCTCGGGCAGCTTTAGGACACTTAGATGACAGGCCTTTCGCAAAAGAGAATATCTTGGGACCGGGGCCTCTTGAATCTGCTATGTAAAAAGCCACAGGAGTGCTGCTGGGTTTCTTGAAATGCACCACTTATGATTGACTGAACGATGAACGCTCGATTGTGTGTGTACTAGTGCAAAGTGTGAACTTCTCTCTTCTTTTTCGAACTAACTCAACGTGGATGATTCTTTTACGTGTATGAGTAAATTTTCTTACCCATGTCTAGCCTGATAAATGAATTATATGTGGAATATAATGAAAGGCTTCATACAAAAACAAAATACAGCCTTCTAGTATAACATTAATTTCTGATGAAAGCGTTCAGACACCTTATTTATCAAACGCGAATATGAGGGATCTCTCACATTCGTATTTCCTAGCAGTGTTGAAGTCAGTGAGTGTGAGTCAATCTTTGTATTGAATCGCGAACAGGCTCACTTCGCCACTGTAGTTCGTCTAGCGCTTTTGCGGCCATTGCAGTGCTGCGCCCGTTTTTTAAATTTAATGTACATGATTTGAACGCAGATCTTGTTTAGAGAACTTCTGAACTTCTATAAGCCGACCATAATGAACCATTCACGGCGAAGTCGGATTATCTAGACCTATTCAAATGCAAATTCGTTCTTTAGTGAGCTCTCGCAGCATGACCAGCCTTCTTTGAAACAGCCGTGTATGCTTAAAATTACCATTCACGAAGGGCTCTAGAATTTGCTTTCGCACGCCTTTTGCACAGCAGATAAATTACGGTTCTGCGGTAACGAGATTAAAGTTTGTTTATGCCTAGTTCTTTCATCACGTTCTGTATTCAACAACCCATATTTGGAATAAAAGCAAGCAAAAACGTGAATTTCGTCTGATTTTGTCTCGCGGAGCTTGCCACGTGGCTTCGTTCGCTGACTGTCGCAATGGAACTGCTGAGCACAGACTTGCACCTGCAGGCAAATTATTAAGCAAACTGGACTAACACTGAGATGTGTGTGTATATAACAGAAGTATAGAGAAAAAAATACCAAAGGGGGCCAAGAACCTGCTTCTGCTTAAATCAAATAATGCGAAAGGGTTCTTTTGGTTGTCGGCTTTTTTTGGGTCGTTGTAAATGCCCTAGCATTACTCGTGCCATGAACGGAATAGTTTATTCTTAATCTAAATATGTGGCACAATAGTTTTACTCGAATTTGAGTTTGTACACTGAACAAGTGCGGCTTACGGAATCAATGACGTGGCCCCACAATCTGAAATTGTTTCACCCCCTTGCTCTGCCTCTTTACATCATGGCCTCTAAAGTCACCTGGAAAGGCGGTGGTTGAGCTACTAATTCAGCATGAACGGTTCATGGATTAGAAAATATTAGAACAAAGCGTTGAAGGTTATACCTTAACTACTTTTACGTCGTGGCTACAAAGAGCGCACATTCTGTTAACTAGACGGCAATTATAGAGCGACTGGTGTACTTATTGCCTTAAAATTGCCGCCATTGCTAAGATTCTTTCAAGCAACAGCTAAAGAAATACTCGAGAATCTTTCAGCCAAGAGTGAATAAGCAGTTAGTGTCAGGAAATCAGGCATCCCTTCTTTATTTTGTGATCGCCCGCAAGACAGATTAGGCAACCACCTCAATTTTTTGTTAAACACCTCTCAAGTCAACAGCCAGCAGTGCTTCGCTGTCGTCCCTAAGTATATTTTCTTATTCTATCAAAGGTGCCCAGGTTTGCGACATCCGCTTTGGTTTGTTTCTTTCGTTCATTTTCCTTGTTGACTAAGAATTGCTCGACCGGAAACTGTCAAGTGGGTGACCGGATGCGTTTGAGCTAGTGGAGCCGCAAAAAAAAAAAAAAGAAGGGAAAGAGAAAACAGGTAAGGCAACGGCCGCATATCAACATATAATTGAATGAGATCAAGTGTATTGTAACAATATGCCTTTGCACTATTTTTTTTAACTGAGTGCGGCTTCGCAGCAATAAGCTTCTTCTTGCCAAAAAGCTTCACCTAAAGGCGAATTTTGAACTGCAGTGAAACCGCATCGTGCTGTGTAATTTCTGTACATCGTTTTTTTTTTCTTTTTTGTGCCTATTTACGCGGTTGATAGGCGCCACCCAACTACAGGGCTCTGTATACGAAGTAGCCAGTCTTTACTTTGTCGCATTGTCTCACCAATCGTACACTGCAGCTGCCATATTCGCTGAACTGATTACAGCTCGACAATCGGTGGCACGCAAATCATGCACCAGTATATCAGAAGGAAGCGTTAGTGCAGCCCAGTGCTGTATGATAGGATGGCGCAAACACAGTAAGCAACATGCAGTTTTAAGTCTGCTGCGTACTGTACATTCGAATTCTTTCATGGGTAATTTTAACAGGAACACAAAATAACTTAAATTACTACTCTTTCTCCCACGCTTCTCAAGCAAGCATGCAGCGGTGTTACTACGAATACATGTGGCTTATATAGCTGTGGGCTTTTTAATAGAATATACGACAGCTGTTGACATAAATGTGTTAGTGATCGTCAGAAACGTAAATCCAAATTGAATGCAATCAACTTAACTAATCAGAGACAAAGAGACGTTTACGCGGTTGACAGGTGTTTATTTGTCGCTCCCGATGATCTATAGCACAATATTTTACGTCACAAACAATCAGTGCGAATACTCACCTGATGTTTAGTAGCCGAACATGTTGCGACCAGGGCTGTTAGCTAGAAGCTTCGGAAGGTTTTGTTGGGAGCCGTTGTAAAGAAAGCCTGATGTGCTACCCAAAAGAGCAATAGCTGCTGCGACAATGACCAAGAAATGTACGACGTCGGTAACGCCATGAACAACGGCGACAAAGACGAGGATTGCGTGATGACGGCGACAACTACAAAAGCACGACAACGACAATGAAAACTCCGACGGTGGCACTGCAGTGGCTCGCGGATCCGGTTTCGATTCCTCGTTGGTCACGAGGAGTTTTTCCCTGCGTCTTCTCCTGCGCAGAAAACAAGACCAAGATAAACACTGTCCTGTGTCCTTTTCTCGGCTTACGTCTTTGTTACTTGTACTGCGATCATAATGAATGAGATGATAACTGCGACGGATGCCATGAATATTTCATGAAATACTCATAACGTCCATCGCTGTAAAATAGAGCTCAAGCCGAAAACGATTCTAGGTTAATATACTCGGAATAAATGCTTTCAGGGCCCCGAGATGCCGCGAAATAGGAGAAACGGAATGGTCGTGTGGTAAAGGCGAAATAGGCGTAGACTAATGGGCGTGGAGAACATCCGCGCCCACTAGAGACGCAAAGGTTTTCCGGCTGACCCGACCTAGTTTGTTCTTCGGCACGCCTCACTTTCGTTTCGGTCTAACACCTACACGCGCCACACCCACCATCGACCATTCCGCTCTCGTGCACTTGAGTGAAAACCATTTGACGGGTATGGTAGGTTTTCGAACTCCACTGCTCACGAAGTTTTCCGGTCTCTTCGTCTCAGATAATTTCCAAAATATTGTTCTATAATAGTGTATACATTTGAGTAAGGGCTGCCCCAGAGTTAGAGCGGCAGCTCGTGAAGGTGGCGAAAAAAATTCCGGTCCTTACTCGAGTTTCGATGATATTCTCTGAAATTTCCACATAACGTGAAATTAAGAGGTTTCTGATTAAAAGGGTGAATTCTGGGGGAGGGGGTGGACAGGGAACTGAATACCTCGCTGACAGTACAGGAAAGTAACCTATGATATGTAGTAACAATAATTAAAGGTTATCTTGAGGAATCTTCCAAAAGTTCGTGATTGCGGTTACTGCCTTCTGTATACTTTTTCGCCACGGTAAATAAAAGTGCTAAGAACGAACCGACTTGTTCAAAAATAATTAGTCGAGCAAAAATGAGGCATTGAATAAACAAAATTCGCACCACCTCAGTCATTGTATGAGTAGACATATAGGTACGGCGTCCTTTGTAGGCATTGACTGCAAGCTTCTGTTGATGGTGGCAGTTATGGTGATAGAGGTGGCGGCATGTGTTTAAGGTGACAATTTACGACGCCGGTTTCTCCATTTGGAAATCTTTTGCATTATCTCTGAGCAAAGATCCTTCAAATCATTCGCACATTAGACATTATTAGACGATGCACTTGTCTGAAAGCAAATTACGACGGTCACCCGCCGGAACATAGGTGACGCGCAGATTTATGTGGCGTAACATGCCGCGTTGACTGAGAAGTAAATTGACAGATAGAAAGGTTTCTGCTGTGCGATAGGCAGATATTATAGTCCTTCTCTGTTTGCTTCATGTGTGCGGTAGTGCATTCGTGCCGTATTACTACTTTTTGATCGCTCGAATGGAACTTGTGCTGCTGGCGCTCTGCGAAATTCCGAGGAGACCGCCTATAAAACATCGGCAACCTGCGCTTCCAGTTTCTGAAGAGATCGCAGTGCCGTAACGCGCGACCTATGTGAGAGTGGGCGAAGTTGTTTTCAGTGAATTCTTGACACCACTTGTCACGGCTTGAATGTAAAACCCATGTGAGTGATTTCCCGCGTAAGCGAATGACCACGCGGCTGCGACTAGCCACTAGCCGAGCCACAGGGCGGACCGATCGCTTAAAGTCACTACTGTCCCCACTCTGATCTTGTCCTGCTCTTGCCCTGTTCTTGCTCTGCTGAAGAAGAAATGACTACGCTCATTGTGTCAGATAACAATTGATACGCGAAGTCGTGCATATTTCTGTCTCTGTGATTTCTCCACTCGGCTCGAATTTTCTTTGTAGGCGGTAAAGAAAACAATGAGGTTACTGAGTCCTGTTTCTCTGTGGACAAGTGTGTCAAGTTGAGGTTGCGCGGGCCCATGTACACACGCCATGAGACGGCAAAATCACGCTGATCAACTGGGTCATACGCCACTATGCACTTCTTTCTGTCTATCTGAACAATCCTTGCTTTCATTTTCATATTCTGTGTCAGTTTTTGTTTACATGTTCTGAACCCACTGATCCGCACTAAGTAGGCCGCTCGCTGAACAAATAAAGAGGAAACCACGTAAGAGCCTACCGTTGCACGAAAACAATAACTATAAATACCTTTGGCGATGAGAAAATAAGATGCATCAAAGCACATGAAAAGGAAGAGGGAATGAGTGTAAAAGAAAAATTGACAGGGTAGTCATGCGACAACGCTATAGACGATATTTGCACTGGTACACAGCGCCAATACCTTGTCTCCTTTCCGCTTCTTCGTTTCTGTGTAACGCCCCTTTAAGTTTCCACGCAATTGTACTGAGCTCAATCTTCCCAAATTTATTCTTCAGAATGTTATTATTCTTTTAGTGCCTATAAAGTATTGGCTGATAAA
Source organism: Dermacentor silvarum (assembly GCF_013339745.2). NCBI lineage: Eukaryota > Metazoa > Arthropoda > Arachnida > Ixodida > Ixodidae > Dermacentor > Dermacentor silvarum. The sequence goes on along the minus strand of NC_051157.2, from coordinate 40,302,283 downwards.
TCAAAAATAAAGTACTCTGGGGTTCAACGCCCCAAAACTGCAGAGTGCGGTTTGATAAACGCCGAAGTATAGTGCTGTGGAATGTGTTAGATCACGTGGGTTCTTTAAGGGCAACAGAAGCCCGATACTCGTGTAGCAGCGGTCTTACATTTCGTCACAATCAGAATGAGTCCGCTATGACCGGGAATCGAATCCACAACCTCGTGTTCAGCAGCATATAATGTCACAGCCCCTTAGGGCTGAGAAGTCCAGCGGAGCCGGACTCAAGTACCAGCGGCCGAAGTGTCACTATTTTTTCAAGAAGAAGAAGAACAGCAACGACTTTATTGAAGAATAAAACGCTCAATGGGTGGAGCCCATAGACAAGGGCCCCACTGGCTTCAGCGCACAGTCTTGCTTGTCGCATGATGGTCGGACCTCTTCCTGTAAACTGGACAGTGCCGCCTCCCATTGTGTGTGCTCCGCAATTTCTGTGTTTGTTTTTGTGTATATGCCGTGCATGCCCATGAGATGTGGTCTAAGGTTGGCGCGGCCCCGCACCATGGGCATGTGTCCGTATATCTTTCGCGATGAATTTTATGGAGAATGTGCAGGTTGTTATATGCATAGGTTTGCAGCTTTCTTCATTTCACCAGTTCTTCCTTGCTGAGATTCTTATCTGGGGGTCGTAGTTTCATTCTATTTCCTCTGTGATAGTTTAAAATTGCAGATTAGTCCTGGTTAATTTTTTTCAAGCGAAGCTTGTATACGCCAGCCTGCGCGGGCGATGTAACGCAGAAACTATGATCATCAGTAATGGCTTGACCGTCGTCGTCTTCATCCACACCTGGCACGTTGGCGGCCCTATAGGCGCAACCGCGCGAACTGCGCTCAGGCCACTGCTCCCGCGTTCGTCATCATCGTCTTCTTCCACAGCTGGCTTCGTTGTCGCTCATCATTCCAGCGTAGAATTTCACTTCTGTCGTCCTAATCGTGAGGCCGCGTTCACGGGGGTATGAGCCATTGGTTAAGGGGGCGTGAGCCATTCATTGTGAACGTAACCACTATTATAAGACGTACGTGTGTAGATTTGACATTTGCAAAAGACATGTGTGGCATCGAGAAAACCGAACCCCTTGCAGTATACCGCTGCGTTCACAAGGCTACTCTGCTCAATTTCACAAAATTGGCCGGTGAAGTTTCCGATGTTCCATAAACATGTGTTTCACTGAAATTTGTCTACATTGATTTAACCAGTATAAACACAATGCACATCTCGTTAATCATAAGGGCACACTCCAGGAAACATAATGTTGATGGCAAAGGTGATTGTTAGGTATACAAAGGGACAAGCTTCGCTTATAATCCATCTTCACGCAGTGGAAAGGCCAACAATTTTTTTTTTAGATTTTCTTTCTCGATCATTTAGGAGAGAGCGTTAAGCTTTCCCTCGATTGTGCAATTGCTCAATAAACTCACCATTGGCATAGATTGCATTGTATGCGTGAATGACATCTATTATCCGCATAAATTCAAACGCGAACTATTTCGAAACCATTCCATGTGTTGTCACATTTCCAGGCTCACATGCATTTTCATCAGTGGCTTCTTTCAGAATTCAAAACGTACACTTGGGAATATTCTACGCTTAGAGACCGGTTAGAGAGGGATTACAGGTCGCACTTTGATGTAATTATGCCGAAGAGGCATTGTGATGTGATTATTGGATAGCCTATCAATTTATGCTGGTGGTACACGTATACGTGACCAGGGGCACAAGGGGACGCTTGCGATGTTCGCTACCGCGTGGAAAACGTGCACTACTTTCAGTTAAGCTGTTCCTCGGGCCCTATACAGATAGACACCGCATTCCTTTAAATCCTCTGTAGTCAATACTAAGTCTACGTGTAAAACTCTGCGTTGCATTTTGTTTACGCCACCTTATGGAGGAGGAAGAGTGGTGTTGGTTGCTGCAGGCGGGCCTATCCTTGAAAAGGTTGCCAGCAATTGCTCTGCCTGAGAGTGATGCGATCTGAAACACTTCGCAGTACAACTAACAACATCGCGTATCAAAAATAAGTTTGCACGGAGCCCAATACATTGCGCGTTTTCCGAATCACGACGACCCATGCGGCTCACCATTCACTTCCCAACATTATATGAGGAAGAAACTTTATAAGAAGCCGAAACACCTCCATCCTAAATACCCAATGTCCTCGCGGGAACAAAATATCACTTGCATTTGAGTGTGGTGCCGTCTTGCACTTCAATTTCAATTCAATTCATTTTTATTGATAAAAATGAAATATATATATAACTTGAGTTCATATATATATATTTTTTCTTACGTTCTGCTTCAAATTCAGGACACTTTAGTATGTGATCTTCAACGTCACCAAGAACTTGACAATTCACACATGACGATGATGAGCCAAGTCGTGTCTCGCACCGCCAGGAGCTGGAGTTTTAGCTGACCGTGTACGGATGCGATATCGGTGTAGCAGGCAACGAGGGCCGCTGACAGTCTGGCGCGCAAAGCGCTGCAATTCAAGCCAACTTAGAAGGCTCCCCATGGTTCATATATATATTTTTTTCTTACGTTCTGCTTCAAATTCAGGACACTTTAGTATGTGATCTTCAACGTCAACAAGAATTTGACAATCCTCACATGACGATGATGAGCCAAGTCGTGTCTCGCACCGCCAGGAGCTGGAGTTTTAGCTGACCGTGTACGGATGCGATATCGGTGTAGCAGGCAACGAGGGCCGCTGACAGTCTGGCGCGCAAAGCGCTGCAATTCAAGCCAACTTAGAAGGCTCCCCATGGTTCATATATATATTTTTTTTTCTTACGTTCTGCTTCAAATTCAGGACACTTTAGTATGTGATCTTCAACGTCACCAAGAACTTGACAATCCACACATGACGATGATTAGCCAAGTCGTGTCTCGCACCGCCAGGAGCTGGAATTTTAGCTGACCGTGTACGGATGCGATATCGGTGTAGCAGGCAACGAGGGCCGCTGACAGTCTGGCGCGCAAAGCGCTGCAATTCAAGCCAACTTAGAAGGCTCCCCATGGTGCGAAAAGAGACATAAAGAAGGCCACTTCTGTTCGTTGTAATCTCCACCGCTTCAACCTCGGGTGATTAAGGGACTCAACAGAACTGGTGCAACCAGCTTATAACATAGATTGTCTTGTACAACTCACGATTACACAACCATGTTGACCTTTATATCCACCTGCACGTATTCCATAACCTGAGACAAGGCCTACTTTACTAATCGCATTTAGCTCTCACCTTTAAGTGTAATTCATCAGTGCCCACGTTAGCATTCAATGATCCCTCTACTGCTTTCGCTAACCTTTTCATGGGTACTCGCTCACTTCAATGCCCTTGACCTTTCAGAAATGGCTTTGCCGCAGTAACACAATTACCGCAGCAAAGCAAGCTTTAGTAAAAAATAGAGGTAGCCATTCCTTTATGTGTCCAGAGAAATTGGGAAAGGCTTGTCGCCTTTCGCAGCTCTGCTGCTGTTTAACGTGCGACATGAATTACGTAACTATCGGTGAAAACAGCTCTGTTTCTCTTGGCTTCAACTGAGTGTCATAGCGCGGCCTTCAAATGGCGTTTTACTTTTTTATTCAGTAATGTCTATAACACAGTTTTCACTGGCCGCCCCATTGAAAGGCTGCTTTCAATTTTTCCGTTTCCTCCAATTTTCCTTTTACACGTCACAAAAAGAAACACGCTGAACCAAGGAGGCCTGCCAGAACCTGTCTTTTCAACTGCTATCAGGATCTTGCTACTGGTCTCAATGAGACGTTGCACTACCCGAAGGTTTTGGCCCGGTTTCACTGTACGTTTGTTCCGTTTCCCCGCGGCCAAAGTTTAACATTGATTTACGTTCGATCATAAAATGTGTCTGTAAGTCGACGCTTCAAACACGGCCGTGACGAAGTTACGCCGAACCGAGTTGGCGCAGTTTTCATTTTCCTCGAGCGAATTAAACGACCGTGTCTAAGCTCTTGCTTGGACCCTCTGCTGCTCTCTGCCGACTTCATTTTTTTTTCTGTTCTTTCCCCCCAAATATAAAAGAAGCATCGGACGTCCAAGTCTTTCAGCGAGGAAGCCACTTCATTTTGATCGAACTTGTTTGCATCGTGATGTCTGCTCTTTTTCTGGGTGTTCACTTTTATATCTTAGCCTGTGCTCGCGAGAGAAAGAACCTGATAGCGACGTACGCTCTCTTTGTCGTTTAACTACGTCACTAAGCGAAATTCTGGCTCCGACATAGCAAAATTACACCGCCTCTGTTCTTTTTCGAGCGAGTCCTCACTCCGCCATTTTTGTTCTTTCGTTATTGCTCGCTCAAAAAAAAATTTTTTTTTTTCGTGCGTAGTCTCGTTTCCCTCCAGCGCTTTTGCTGATAGCAAGGGACAGAGAGCCAGCGTTGCTGTTCCGCACAACAACGCGAACTGCTTCTTCCACTACTTTCAGTGTTCTTTCTATCTCACAGTTCTCAACCGTGGTAGCCTCCCAGTGCCTCAGGCTCAAACTAGCACGCGCGCTCTGACTGGTTTTCTTCGTTTCCTTGCTTTCCCGTTTCTCTCTTTTCACTCACGTGGCTTGATGTTTTCTCCCGCCAGCCTTTCTTTCCCGTGGGTCGTACTCAACGCTCTTCACTGGAATCCATTTGCTCCTTTTAGGCGTTTCTCGTCGCAAGTGGCAGGCCTTCGACGCTCCTCCCTCGAGCGTCTCCTTTCTGCTTCCTCTGTCGTTTTCTTTAGCGCGACAATTGTATTTTCCACTCTCGCGTCTCCACATCATAGCTGCTAGAAACGCAAACGTGTAACTGCAGTGTAACGTTCAAGAAACTTGAGCAAAAGAAACCACCGTGTTTCCTCGGCGGAACATCGAAAGCGCCCTGTACGGCTTTTCTTCCCGGCGCCCTGGGGCTGGTCCTGGTACGACCGGTTAAGGAGGTATAAAAGCGGCGTCTCAGGCGGAAACCGGGATTTTTCTTGCGCTGGTGTAGTTGGTTTCCGAAGGTGTAATGCGTCTCAGGCAGTTTCCGAGCCGCGCGGATTGTTTTGACGTGTGTAGGCGTGCATGTTTTTGTTTCCTGCTTTAGACATGGCACATCCAATGATTATCTTCTAACCCGCTTGCATGCAATTTTTTTTAAACAAATGGGGCGCTATAACGTAAAATGATTCCAAACTGTTTTGATTCCAATTTCTCCAATTAGCCTCCACGATTGGTCAAAACATTTTCGGGCGACGTCACAAAAACCTCGATAGCTCCCAATCGGATATAACGTGAACACACTGATTATGCATGATTAAACCGCGCAAACGAAAAATAATCATTCCTGATTCGACGACTTTTCACCATTAGCCCTCTGCTATTGGTCCAATGTTTTCTGGCTGCGCCTACTTCGCCTGTCTGTCACGCGACCTTACAAAACCGCGAAAACTCACCACGTCAAAGTGACGTGAACGCGAAAAAAATGCATTAATATGCCGAACAAAACTGAATTTTTTTCTGAATAGCCACAGACTACCCCGTTCCGAAAGGAATAGAACATGGCTGCCTGCCGATCGCTCAGGCCCTCGCTACTCGCACCTATCGGTGAGCATGTATTTATTTGCGCATGATAAACCTTTTTCTGTGGCAGCAAAACGTTATCGAGCCCTTTCGGCATGCATACGACATGCTCTGCTAACAATTCTTTGCTGAGGATCCGTTTTAGCGGTATTCTTGTACTTCCGTTTCACGCCGCCGCGATTTTCGACCAGGCACCGCAAGCTAAGTAAGGCCTAAGCGGACCAATCGGAGAAGCCGGCACCACCCTCTTCATGCGGTTATCTATTTTCACTGTGCTGGCTCGACCCCATCGAAACCCTCTCCACTAGAGCGTGCTCCTCGCTCCTTGTCAGCCAATTAGATAAGAAAAACCGCTGAGTGTAGATAATGTTATTGGTTTTGAAAGCGAACAAAGGTGACCTCCTAAAAACGAGGAGAGTTTTTGATTGGGTTGTTCAGACAACGCTGCCGGTTACTGCCCGATGCTTGCGTCGATGGTTACGTAAATTTGCGGTCAGGCGTTTGGAATCAAAACAGTTTGAAATCATTTTACGTTATAGCGCCCATGATTTAATTCCACACAGGAATTATATGTCGCCTAATGTTGGTTGACTTTGTCACTATAAAACCGTGGAACAACATCCCATTAACATAAAAAAAATACTACGGGCCCCTTATGCTACAACTAAGACGACTTGAAGGCGAAAGCCCGAGCGCCGCTAAATCAATGACACGACGACCACTTTTTCATGCTGAGTCATCATCACTCTGAAACCACAATTTGCAGTCATTTTTGCAACTCATCATGTTTTTTTGGAAGTCACCCTTCCTGTGATTCATGAAACTCGAACTGAGACTGAGCCCTTTTTTCTGCTGAGTCACTCTCACTTGGACCTTCAAATCTAACATATTTTTGCAAGTCACTCCCCCACTCCATAACTCCTTGATTCACTCTTAATTCACATTTGATTCACCCTTGATTCACCCTATCACTGATTGGTTCACCTTCATTCATTCTATGTCCATCTCGGATTTACTTCCATCACACTTGGTTTGCTCTATTACTCCAAATTTCCAATTTTCATCACTGTTGATTCACCCTCTCACCACTTTATTCGCCTTCATTCACATACTCGCCGCGGTGACTCAGTCAGCTAAGGCGTTGCGTTGCGTTGCGCTGCAGAGCACGAAATCGCGGGATCGAATCCCGGCCACGGCTGCCGCATTTCAATGGAGGCGAAATGCAAAAATGCCCGTGTGCTTGCGTTGTAGTGCATGTTAAAGAACCCCAGGTGGTCAAAATTAAGCCGGAGCCCTCCACTACGGCGTGCCTCATAATCAGAACAGGTTTTGGCACGTCAAATCCCCGAGAGAAGAAGACACCTTCATTCACTCTTAATTCCTTCTAATTTACTCTTAACGGTCTTACCTCACTCTATCTCATAATTACCTTTCGTTTGACTCCTATCACCCAACTAAACCCTTTAATTCACAATCAATCCACTCTTAATTCAGCTCATTCACCTCCCTGTATACCCCTTATCACTTCAGTTCACTTGCTTAATCATTCTTCCACCCTAATCACGGTTTTGTGCGCATTATCGTCTCTTATCCTAAGAGGACCATTTCCTGTCGACGACGCGGTTTTCAAACGGCTTTGAAACAGATACATCACCATGAGACATACAAAGCTTTCGCTTTAACAACGCAAAAATATATCACACGGGTTTAAAAAAAAACCTTCTTCAGCAAATCTACGCGTAATAAGTCTGAAATATGCATTTCATGTGCAGGCCCATTAGTATGCGCATGTGCTTGAATATCTCTCTTTTTTTGGTATATAACAAATAAGTATATTTCCTGTGTTTTATTTTTCTTTCTGGCTTTTTTTAGATCAATGAAATTAGAATTAGGAGCGAGCTTTGGTTTACTAATTAAGTGCTCTCCAATAATGTTTGATGTCAGTTTTCTTGTATTTTATTTCAGTGTGTCTTTTTGTTGCTATTGGAGCATATAAAGCTATTTTTCTTTATTAACATAGAATACTGACAATTACATTTTTGTGAGTGGGCCCACTACTAGCCAGTGGCTATGTGCCTACCCAGTGTGTGCAAGCATTTGTACTTCAAATTGTCAATTATATGTATGTATGTATTTATGTACGTGTGTGTGTGTTTGCGTGCGTGCGTGCGTGCGTGCGTGCGTGCGTGCGTGCGTGCGTGCGTGCGTGCGTGCGTGCGTGCGTGCGTGCGTGCGTGCATGCATGCATGCATGCATGCATGCATGCATGCATGCATATTCAATTATGCTGGTCACAGGTTTGGATTCTTCAGGATGTGTAACTTCACACATTGCTCACACAAGAACAAGAGCGTTGAAAAGACTTGCAAAAACGTTATCGCGGGACAAAGTTTGGAACTGAAACAAGTCTACAAGTTTTCTTAGAAACCTATAGGAACAATGCTTGTAAATATAGCAGTGTTTCAATATTTTACTTTTTTGGAATGTTTTAGATCACGTGGGTATTTTTAAGGGTACCAGAAGCCCGATACTCGTGTAGGAGCATTCTTACATTTCGCCACAATCAGAATGAGGCCGCTATGACGAGGAATCGAATCCACAACCTAGTGTTCCGCAGCATATAATAGATCAGAACGCGCAAAAGTGTGATACCGTCGTCTTCCCGCTATGATATAGTGACTGTACCCGTCGAAGAAATGAAGTGGCAGCACCAAAATGACGATACACAGCCATGAATACGTAGGCCAGGGTCTACACCTTAATTTTACGTTACCTCTTCGGTGAAACTGACATTTCGTGCGAGACAGAGGTGGCTCAAAATAAGGTTTCGGTTTTCGGGCGCAGTAATCAAGAAAGGCCTAAAACGCACACAAGCAGCACAAAGTTTAGCAGCGGACTGCGCTACAGCGTGTCTGCATTTGAATACGACCTAACGAAGAATCAGAGCAATGGAGCGTTTCTTCACAAGCTAACTGCATAACCACGACTGTCACCTACGGACGCTTTGTCCGTCCCACCATTCACCACTGCCTTCCCCCGCTTCTGGATTCCTGCAAATTCACTCCGGCTACACCACAGTATTTAATTTCCTTTTTTGCGTCGCGCGTACTTTTCACAGTACTTGCATCTGTCCGCACACAACTCAGTGGTGAATTCGCGTATTAGCATCACCGAGAGGAGTCTCAGTGTGTTTCGCCGAGAGTTATGAGGGCGAGGACAGGGGAGGGAGTGCTCTCCGGTGCGCTGTGGGGCTCGTTTTCGCCACCAGGGAGCACTCTGGGCGTGTTCCGGACGACCACGTGACGCCGCCTCCTCGTCGTAACGGGAAAGAGGAAGGGTTTCGAGACCGGAGCCCATCGCAGAAGCAGACGACGTTCGGGGTCGTCTGCCACGGCACGCGGTGTTTGAACTCCGAGGCAGCGCTGACAGCCGCGTGCGACCGGCGTCATCTTCGCGGCTGTCGCCCCACCTTGTTGATAACATGGCACTTACTTATGCTCACTTGTGGGCCGTCCCAGTTCCGTGGCGTCTTTGATTTCCTAATTTCTTCCGTACTTGTTCTCAGCTCACCTAACTTCGTGTTTCTGAAAGAAATGCGTGCTCCTTTGCAGCGTAAGAAGAGTGAGTCGCGCTCGTCGCCAACGTGCTACAATTGCAAATAAACGCCACGAACTACTTGTGTTCTTCGGTGGATTAACTGCATTGACGTCGTTGGACTTAGGTGACGGTGGAAAAAAAATCTGACTGTCAGTTTCTGGACGAACTACCTTGTGATGCGACTCTGCGTGTAACGTCTTCTAAAGGAAGCCTCGGGCTAGGGAGACCGATAAAATGGGACCACCGTTGTTCCCCAGCAAGGACTGTAGACCACCAGTGAAGATTCTTTGCGTCGGCTGGTTTCTTATTGGTGAGTCTGTCAGTTCCTAGTCTCTGGATAGTTCATTCTGTAATTAACGTTGTCGGCAAGAGTATTAAATGTGCCTTTCATGAATACATAAAACTACAGTCCCCATAATAAGTACTCTACTGTGTACAGGAACTATTAAAGCAAGCGTAATGTTTTATTTTTCTAGATTGATAAAAATCCTGGTTTATGCCTTTTGTAATGCTAAGTTTGCCTGCAGCTCGAAACACAATTCTTTGTCCTAGTACGAGAACCACCGTCGTTGACACATCCTTCAACTTAGCATCACATTATTTTGTTTTATTTTATAACTTCATTGGGTGCACAAGTCATACAATAATATGAGATGGTAAAATTTAACTTCACTTCAAAAGTTTTGTTTTGCTAGTAACACTGAAAAACCTGCTCTCACTAACATGACCTCTCAAAATTTACATATTAACTTTATTGTTCTTTTTTATTTTTTCCAAAAGAAAATGTAGGCGAGAATCACGCATTACAACACTCAATTGATTACACACTACTGCTGCTCCAAACTGCTTTCGCGGTGACCTACAATTGGTGAATTGTCATAAGGTAAATAATTATAACTGCTATAATGTTTCCTTATTTCAATGTACTAGAAAACTTCGCTCATCTACTAGACGAAGCCTAAGAGGCATGAAATTCCGCTATGCAAGTAGGACAGCAACTTAATGCTCGATGACTAAGTATTTAGCAAAATACATTTATTTTTAGTGTGGCGTACAATGACACGTACAAATAATAATATCATATAACGATGAACCCATTACTCGGTGACTCGCAACGCATTCTTTTCTTGGAGGTGTTTGTTTCCAATGTTTCACAACGTTTTAACATAGGCCACCCTCCCAGCAGAAACGTAGACATTAAACGTCCTCGAGTAAAGCAGAATATGCCTTTCATCAAGAAAAAGTCTTATCTCGCGCACAATTTACAAGGGATAAAAGAAGGCGACAAGACAGTACCTTCGCCATCTTAATTTCTTCCTTGAGAATTTGACATGAGCTAAGGCTTTTATTTGATGAAAAATGTTTCACCAACCTGCCCAATGAGCTACATTGTTACAGAATACGCCTTTTTCTTACTTCATAAAGTACTGTCGCAGCTGCAGCAACCAAATACAACCCGAATCCACAACAAGTCATCGGAGGTGGCCTAATTTCTGGAGGAATGTGCGCTGCGACTAGGTTATTTCCCACGCTTCGTTTCACCTAGTCCTCTGTCACTTTAGTTTTCCCAGCTGTCTACAAAATTTTATCTTCCGCGAGTGTAGAACAGTGTTTAGTTTAATTCAATAACCATTAAGGTGGAAACCAGCCTGGCCTTGAATGAAACGACGCGTGCAAAATGAGTAACACGAAAACACCCGAACTAAGATGAACATACTTATTTTACTCTGAAATAGTTGCTACACTAAGCAACCACCTACAAGTCTCGGGCTATCGTGACAAAATCTGGCTATCTAATTGGAGTTTCTCAGAAATATGCATACGCTTACGGCATTTACTGCATGGCAACCTTCCAGAGCACTGTCTACTACCGCTGGGTTGTGTACCGCGGAACATTACATTCTTTGTGCTCCTCTCATCTATTTCTCTATTTATCCCTTAACTCCCTTCCACACGGGCAGGGTAACCAACTAGAACAACCTCTGGTTAACCTCTCTGGCTTTTTAAAGTGCCTTTGTCTGTCTCGCTGTCTGGATTTTTAGTAATTTCTTTTTTCTACGTCCGTAATGATTCACTGTGGAAGATTTACAAGATGGAATATGAGTGGCTTCGAGGCACAAATGCAATATGAGAATATCCGTACAGTATATGCTATTTCTTTAGAAAGAAACTGCTGCCGAATCCACAAAGCTTTTTATTCGTGGGATCTGCTACTGCTCGGCGGCCTTGACTGCTATGTACAATGCTACGATCGGTTGCAATCTACCCTTACGAACAGATCTCGTCTATGAATACGTTTGTGAACAAAGGTCGATGACTTCAAGGCATTGGCACGCACTTCGAACGTAAGAAAACTGATGTTTAAAAACTAAAAATTTATTGTATACATTGATTTAGATTCATCATCAGCAGCAGCCTATATTTATGTTCACTGCAGGACGAAGGCCTCTCCCTGCGATCTACAAATAATTACCCCTGTCTTGCGCTAGCTGATTCCTACTTGCGCCTACAAATTTCCTAACTTCACCACCCCACCTATATTTCATTTATAGGACTGGTTCGGTTGATGCTGTACAGGCGTAACTGGAGTTTCCTGAGGGCATCGTACGTACAGCAGTACTACTTCATCTTAATGATGACCATGAGGATCACCGATTATATTTATTAGCACTCCCAAACCAGCGCTGTCACTTATAATGGTGTCCTTGGGGCCGCAAATCACTTTTTTTTTAAATCCTGCTGATATTGGTATTCTGCCCAAAGTTGCCTTTCTGCTCCGAATATCCCGTTTTGCTTTAAAGAAAATTTCAATCAAGACATAGGTAATATTGGTGAATGAGGCCGGTTAATTAGACTTTTTCTCTTAGATTGTACCAAGAAAGGACGAGTCTTGCGTACGTACCGCATGCAGCAACGCGCGGTAATTACTCTTCAGATAATAAATTTTGTCTCTTCTTATTGATAATTATCTTCTATGACAACCCACAAGTGATTGTCTGTATAGCACACAATGTTCAACATTTGCCTACGTACCGTATCGCGATGCTGCGATATTGTTTTCTTTTGGAACTTCAAGTTTTCGAGGCCGCTACATAAAATTACTTACCATGCAATAGATATCACTCCTATTTGAACACCGTAATTCATGCCCGTTCAGTACCCTGCTTTAATTACACTGTATTTTATCTACGATAATATATATATATATATATATATATATATATATATATATATTGCAAGACATGCCGGAAACTTACCCGCCGTGGTTGCTCAGTGGCTATGGTGTCAATTGGGCTGCTGAGCACGAGGTCGCGGGATCGAATCCGGGCCACGGCGGCCGCATTTCGATGGGGGCGAAATGCGAAAACACCCGTGTACTTAGATTTAGGTGCACGTTAAAGAACCCCAGGTGGTCTAAATTTCCGGAGTCCCCCATTACGGCGTGCCTCATAATCAGAACTGGTTTTGGCACGTAAAACCCCATAATTTAATTTAATTTAATGCCAGAAACTTGCAGCGTGGCCGAGTGTAAAGATGAAGAGATGCACTTGGGCTCGGGCGCTTGGACAGCTAGAGAAGACAACGAGGAGATAATAGAACAGCTGGCCCAGGAACGGGTGTTGTCTTTGTCTCCTTGGTTCCCTTATATATATATATATATATATATATATATATATCATTTTAAATGTTACCCGCAGCGCCATCCTTGACATTATCGCGGGGGGCACAAAGCATCATATATTGAAGCAACAGTATTGCGGCCAACTACATGTGCTGGCAACTTATGCTACTCATCTATGGTCCTCGGAAAACAATAATGAACACTTAGAACGATTGTCTTAGAGGCGTGAAACCGGACCTTTAATTTGTGTTCCATTCGTGAAGACAGGTAGTGCACAGGCTGTAGATATTTGTAAGCATTATTTCCGGTTTATTAGTTATAAATCAAACAGGTAAAGTCAAGCATTTTGCCTTCTTTCACTGAGCGAGCGCCATTTAAAGCATCGCTTCATCTCTCGGGTACTTGCAAATCGGTCATACGTTCCCAGAACAAGTCTTGCTCCAAGTGTCTGAATACGCTCCACGGCATCAACACGTACCATCAACACGGTCCCGCACAGGGCAGGCATATTCGAGTACGGGTTTAATATCCGCTAGATACGCAGCCGCGCCAACCCAGGACAAAGGACCGCGGGAGCGCTTTCGTTCAAATACGCAATCTGGTGCGTCCATTCACCCCTCTCTAATATTTACAGGGGCCTTTCATCTGCATCACTGATGCAGCCTGATGTGTTGCAAGAAGCGCTGGCCTGTTCTTTGTTAGCGTATAAACGCCATCCAGCGACGCGACGGAATGCAACGAATGCAAAGATTGTTTACGCGGTTTGGGCGGCTCGGCTTCGGCAGAAACAGAGCAAGCAAGCGCTTAACCGCTTCACGGCCGTGGCTGAACGCCTGAACAGCCTGTTAAACAGCATCATTCGGTAATCCGTCTGCTCCAGGTTTCCGACCACATTTCGAGTTTTATTTGGAACTGAACGCGACATAACAATAATACTAAGTTCGTGGCCTAGTTGGTGTTTGCTGAAAGACATATTTGCTGTTAAGAGGGGCACACGCAAAAAGAAGAACACAGGCGTCTTGTAAGCGTCTTCCATTTTTGTTTGTGTCCTCTTAGCGGCAGATATGTCTTTCAGCGGCATAACAAAGCAAACATTAATTCGGCCGCGTGCAGATGAAATGCGACGGAATTCAAGCGTGCTTCTTGTTTGTCTTGCTATTCGTGACGTGTATTCGAGAAAAAAAATGTTTTTGCGCTTGGAACTGTTCGTGATTGTAGATGTCAGTTCATCGTGGCATTAGACCTATTATTAGCGAAGTCGGCAGGACGCCAACCAGGTTTTACAAATGTAAACCTTTGTGGATTCGCCGACCTACAATCAACATGTCTGACGTCAACATGCGCATGACATTTCCCCTTTTCTATTCTGATGAGCAGTTCTGTCGTAAGAAGCTTATTGTGAATACGGGCGCTGATTATTACGTAGAACTGCGCAACCTTGAGCGACAACGGCCGATATTCTAGCCGATGTCAATCACACGAAGCTTTCGGGCACAAGATAAACAATGATTGCACGTCCGGGTAACCTAATATAAAATAACTTTACTAAGAGTGGTATGAACTAATTCATTTTATTCTAGACTTTTTATCCTTTCATGATTTGCTCAACATTGAAGTACATACGTCTGTCCTTCTTCGGCGACTGCAGTATAATACGAACAGAGAAATTGCAGTTCAGCGCATCGTACAGTTTAGGACACTTTTGTTCTATTTCCATTTTGAGGCTTTGCGCTTTGTCTTTTTGGTCCGTTCCCCTCGAACATAACTTCGTTCGCAGTAGGGGTTGATTCACCGAGTTTCAAATCAGAAAGCTTGTGGCGAATGACAGAATGAAACGGAGCAAATGTGCAGCAGACCGCTCCTCGTCTGATCACCTTAAAATGGGCCTACCAGTTTCTGTCTGAACGGTGGTCAGTTCGGTGCTGTTTTCGCAATATTCGATGGCGACTGCCTGGAACGAGCATTTTACCTTTCGCTGTCTGCGGCTGTCTTCGGAAGGGACTCGAAAGAGCACAGTGAACTCTTAAAGTGATCGAAATTTTGTTTGCTGAATGGACCTTCGACGTAGTTCTCATGTAATAGGTGCGTTATAGAAGCGGGCTTTCTCTTTAAAGCACTCCTAACTTTATCGCATCCTAACGAGACAACCTCTGAGTCATACCCCTGGAATAGTGTTTTCGATTGCCGCATTTCAAGATAAAATCTGTTGTCTTATAGTGTTTGAATTTTCTTGTTCGCCCTGCAGTTTCGTTGCCACTGCAAAACATTAGTTGGGTTACCTATTATTATTATTGTCCTGCACATTTGCGCAAAATGATGAATTCGCGCTCTATTCAGGCGAAGAAAGAACCTGTTTGCTTCGAGAACAGCATTAAATAAGCGGCTTTTTTCAACCTTAGAACTTCGTACGACGAATAAAGTGATCTTCCTACGCTTTCCATACTGGTTATCTGCTGTTGAAGAGAGATAAGTATAGAAACTGCAATTTACCGCGGAATTGTTTGCAGTATTGCATAAAATACTTATATTTATAATCAAATTGAATCGTCTCATAGGATCTTGTGTGCTGTCGTGCGCGTAAAATTGTGCGCGCAAAAGAAAAGCACAGGGATTCCATAGTCACTTGTAGTCACCTGACGGTTAAGTCACTAGAAGCACGTATCCTAATAGTATTTGCCTATGTTGTAGCAGTTTATTATCTGAAAACATACGCGTGTCTACCATGACCAAGTATGATTAGGCATGTTGAGATCTCTAACGTGTGAAACTACTTCAAACGTTGCGCTGCTTTGGCACCCACACATCGCCAGAACCATTCACATTAGCCTGTCGTTGTCTCCGCGCATACCTGTAAGCTGAAGACAGTAGAAGAACGGTATCGTTCAGAGTTATCCAGACAGTAGAAGAACGGAGTCGTTGGGAGTTACCCAGCTGAACTGGCATACGCGTTACCCGTTCGATGTTATTGATCAGTTTGAAACAGACAAGAGTTTTACAGAAAGTTTCGTAATGGCTTAAGTTTCACTTTAAAGCTGAACCAGCGTTCATGCAGCTATTTGAATTTCGTCTTAAAAACACCGGGTGTCACCGCAGAGCTTTAAAAAAAAGAATGAAATACAGAAGAGATTGTCAAAAACAGGTCCAGTAAAAAGCAAAATGACGCAAGCTTTCGTTGAACGCAAGTCAAGGTGAAAGTCTTCAAAAGCGCATCAGCCGCAACCGTTCGACACTGAAAACTCGGCACTTCCAGCCCTGCACACGACGGCCACGCGCGGACGCTGCATTAAATGAGTTGTTGCGTTGTGTCGCTTCCATTACCGACCACAGCTGTGGGGAACAAACAAGGCGTAAATAACTGAAAGGACAAGAAAAACAAGCAGGGACCGGCACGCTCGCGTGCAAAACGAACGCGATCAAAACAGAAAAAGTACAACAAGAAAAGAGAGCGAAGAGAAACACCACGTCTGCACTCGCACACACGCCCCTCCCTCCCCCCGCCCTCCCACCCCCCGTAAAGACGACATCCATGAGAGCCCACGCACATTTGCGAGCAGGAGCGCTCGGCCAAGGAAAAAGAAGGGGTTTGGGGGTGGCTGCGTTTGCGCCCTCCGCTTGTCGCTGCTGGCGAATTCGCGCGGCTCTAATCGAAATTAACGAGCGTCCATCGCGCCTGAACGCATGAGTGTGGCTAACCAGCCACATATTTAGGACCCCCGTCGCCCCCCCCCCCCCCCTTTCCTAACCCACTCCCGGGATGTTCCATCCCCACTACCTCAAACCCGGTTCCCTACATTACTTGGATGGTCAGAGAATGGCAGAAGCAAATACTGCTGGATAAGCTCGAAGTCTAAAACGGAAAAAAGGGAAAGAACGAAGTTTTCGTAAGACCGCTCAGGCGGCCGCAAACAAAAACTAAGGGATCAACAAAAAGAGGAGGGGAAATGACGGACATTAGGCGAAGTCACGAGCTGTTGCTTGAGGGCATGTAAGCGCTTAAAAGGCGAACGCTGTTATTTTAACTCGCGATGAAGCTCCGAGAGGATGTGCGGTCGTCCGCGCGAGCTAGGGAGCGGCCGAGAAAGGAAAGACGCTGACGGCGGGAACTGCTGTCCTTAGCGCTATTAGGACCAGCGGCGGCAGCGGTGGTTTGGGACGGTCGGCGAGTCGTTTAGGAGCGGGCCGCGCGCTTCCCTAAATAAATAAGGCGCCTAAGTGAACGTCGCCGGCCCGCACGGATTGAGATTTCGCGCGCGCGCGAACTATACGCGGAGCCTAATAAAAAGTTTAGCGACTACGAGAGAAGAATGCCTCACTTGTCCAGTAAGAGCGCGTCTCCGACTCGCTTCTGAGGATGCTTTGTTAACGTTTTAGCAGGCGCGAAGGCATCAGTCTTGTTGATCATTTAACGCTCGCGAGATCCTTGCTTCGGCGGCCTTCGCAGAGCGCAACAAGTCAGTCTTCCCGCGTTTGAACGCATACGCTAAGCTGTTATTCAGTTAGCAGATATTCAGTTCGACGGCGCGTTTATATCTTATACCCGGTTGGTTTTCAGACCGATCATTACCAGCAGGAGTCGCACCGAATTCTTGTAAAATAAGTTGTTAATGTGACGTTTGTTGATTTTTTCTTTACCTCACACGTTTATGCACAGTTGTAAGTTCTTGAGCTCAAGTGCGTAATATCGTCTTGATTAGTTTCATTTCCTCGCGTCACTTGCAGATATTTTCGTGACAGTACTAAACAGTTCGAAGCCACCATTCCATTGCAGCCGCCTCGATTAATTATGCGCTTTTATTAAAGGTTATTTTATTGCAGCACATACTTCTTGGCTGTAACGCGACAAAACCAGTTATTTGGGACACCTCTCCATCAACACTAATGACATACGAATGCCTCGAGGTTCTTCGCTGAGCGCCTACGCTCCTTGGCGTCGGATTACTTACACTGCACTCCTTACAACTGGCGTGCCCACCAACTTTCGTGATAACTCTATTACAGCTCGCTGAAAATGGATGTGCGGTCGCATTAGTGGAGTACTTGATCATTCTCAACCGCCCGCATTGCATCCTTTAGGCGTCTAGCGCGTAAGTTACGACATCTTATCTCTCTCTTCAGTGTGCACCCCGGCGTAATGTGTGTGGCGTATAGTGTACGTGCACGTGTGGTGCAGGAACGCTTCCCTAATCACGTCAGTTTCGTCTCGCATGCACAACATTCCCAACTGCGCCTGTACTTTGTCCTCGACCGTCTATTCTCGTGTTTGGGATTGCTACCTACTTAGTTATTGCTTGCTGGGTGCGCCAAAGACATGGAAGGCTGGAGGTGAGTTTCCGTATATAGGCACATGGATGAGGCCTTGAGGCTTTAGGCTTACGGCAAGAAAAAGCACTCAATATTAAACAGGTGCGTCAATAAGAGCAACAACGACACTGCCGTACTACTAGGCAATAACGGGCTGAAGTGCTTCATATGCACTGACCCAATCATCTTGACCACAGCCACTCCGATAGTCTGTGATAGAACCGAATTGCGCTGTAGTCGTAGTCACGGTGTTCTCTCGTGCTCTTCGTTTTTCTTCTACCTTTTTTCTTTTCTTTTTATTTTCTAGCGGCCAGCGACCATTGCCTTGTAGATGTAATTTACAAGCAACTTCGTTCTGAGGAAATATAAAGGGTCGAGGAAGAGCGACTGCTTCATAATAGCGGTGGTTCCGGCTTCCATTCCCGAACCAATAGTTTCTTCTTTCCTTTTTTTTTTCTTTTTTCTTTTTTTGTTGGAGATCGAAGCTTTCCGAAGGAAAGGTGCAATTTGCCTTCGTAGTTTAGTGCTACTTTTTGGTGGATAGAATCTTCCCATCTAGAATACTACAAGCAGTGTAAATTCGTGCGCACGGCTTATTGCTTTTTTGCTCAGCGTCTGATAACGAAATGTTCTAACGGCGTTCCCTTTTTTTTCAATGTTGTACAGCGTTTACCAGTTTTAAGAAAATTTACTGCGTAAATACACGTCTTTATTCACTACAGAAGTGAGGGGAAACAACTGCTTCACTTCAGATATATTTCGTCACAGCCTCATGCAAAAATTTTGAAACTAGCTTTACTTTAAATTTCGGATTTCAAAAATCTGCGAGAAATGCGGGAATAAAATTAAGAGTTCGTGATTGGCAGTGCGCTTCTTGAAGCAGCAGCGCACTTATCTGGCCCAAATAGTCATGGAGACTCGGATCGTGAAAAATAGCTCTTAATACAAATATAAATGCGTTCGAGTGCACATACATAAGCTAAACACTTCCAAGTGACAAATGGCAGCTTATCGATGTCTCTTAAGATGTCTATAATGTATGTGATCGGAGCTTCGAAGGCAACAAAGACATTTCATAAGAAGCTGAAGAACTCGCACCGAGCGGTGAAACTGGAAATAACAGGCGTCTGCACAAACGAACATTGATAACGTTAAGAAAATAGAAGACAGCAGTATAATATATATTAAGGGGGTAGCGTGCGTATTCGGCTTTTATAGTTGAGATTAAGATAAGGAGTGCGGAAGTCAAACGTCTCACGAATTGCGTCTGGTTGGCAAGAATTATGAAGGAAACGGAGCAGCCGCCCACCAAGGTAAATAAATTATTAAAAACTTCTGAAGTTTCGGTTCCCGCACGCGAGTCTTCTTCACAGATTCGGAACAAGGCTGCCGTATGGGGGCTGAAACGTGACGTTTTTAAGAATGTCTTCACCTTGGTCAGCGTCCGCTTCTATTCTTTCTGTTTACAGCGAAGCTATTATGGGCTATGTTCCCCAGTATCGTGTCCGCGTGTAGAAAAGAAATTATCATCGTCAGAATGTGCTTTGGCTCCATGTGTGCCGTCGTTTGGCTCCATGTGCATGGCAATTTCCTGCCAGTTGGGCCTTAGCACAAGTGTCAAAACGGATGATGGATGGCCCATTGTTGTACCCCTCGCCACCGCCGATGCCTCTTTTACAGCTGTCGCGATACTCGGTGGCGGCACGTCCCACCAATCGTTGTGCCCCTTTGTCTCGTGACGTACAGATCACGCTAGTGCTGTTATTAGCAGTTGCCCTTCGGGCTCGCTATGGGATGGATGTTCGTTTAACCACATCTTCCAGGATCCTGACGTCCGGATCCTGAAGATGCCGTGCAGTGAGCGCACCTATGAACGCTGTGGTTCATAAGCTAGTCTATGACGATGGGGTGGACTTGGCACAGCAAACGCACTACTTGGCCATCGCGCCGGGCAAAAACAAGACGCTGGTGTCCTTGCTCTTTGACGAAGATGCCGAAGGAAGGAAGGAAAGAGTGGAGAAGGAAAGGCAGGAAGGTTAACCAGTTAAGCACAACCAGTTTGCTAACCTACACTTGGGAGCGGGATGGGGGAGAATGAAAGATGGGGAGGAGAGAGAGAGAGCACATAGCAAAGCTCATGTATCGTCAGTTACAGTTCGTCATTCTTGCGTGGTACGTGACATCACTGTCACAGCCACTTGTCCAAGCCTTACAAAGTCCAAATCTTTCAAAAATCTAAGCAGTCCTTTGGTCGCCTTCAGCTGCGATGTCTTCTGTCGACGAGATGTGAAAATCGTTTCAACTGACATTGGTTTATTGTCGAGGTGCACTAAAACGGACGCCAGGGACTGTCTCTGAACATTATATTCAGGACAGTCGCATAAAATGTGTTCTAGCGTCTCCTCGAAAAGACAGGTATTGCAAAGTGCATTGTCGGCCATTCCAAATGAGAAAAGAATAAGATTTCGTGAATTCCACCCCTAGGCATAAGCGATAAAGCATAGTGGCCTCTCTTCGGTGGAGTCCAGTTGGCATAGAGAGATGCATCAAGGAGGGCAGGTTGAGTTGACGATTGCTTTGGTTTGTCTTGCTGCTTGGTGTGTTCCATAAAGAAAGCGGGATCTCCCGTGCAAGCACTCGAAGTCTGCTTGCTGCGTCGGACCGTGAAAGTGGTATGGCCTCTTCCTTTGTGTCTTCAAGAGCTGCCCCGAGCGGCATTATCGGCGTCTTCGTTCCCTATGACTCCGCAGTGACTTGGCAGCCACCGAAACGTCACGTGGTGTCCTTTCTCATGTGATCTATGGTGTATGTATCTAATATCGAGTACGAGCTGTTCGTATGGCCCGCGACGCAGAGCTGATAGCACAGATTGTAGGGCTGCCTTTGAGTCACTGAAGATTTACCATTGTCGAGGTGGTTCCCGATTGACGAAACGAAGTGCAAGCGCGAAGAGCAGCTAGTTCCGCAGATGTCGATGTCGTTGGGTGGTCAGTCCTGAAGCTAATGGTAATAGCTCTTGCTGGGACAACCACAGCACCGGACGAACACTGGAGGTTCGTGGAACCATCAGTATACATATGTACACTGTCCGCATACCTCTCGTGCAAAAGAAGCAGATACAGTTGTTTCAGCACAGGCGAGGACAGCTCAGATTTCTTTCTGATTCTTGGTACACTGAGATGTACTGTGGGGCTAATAAGGCACCAAGGGGGTATCGATGGTTTAGATGCAGTGGTGAAGTCCTAGGGAAGTTTGTCGTTGTACTTGACGACAGTTTTAGGGGACGATGCTTGGCGCCTGTCTGAAGGTAGTGTTGCAAGTTGGTGATAAGGGGCACGTGCAAAATGTCTGATGTGCATTCTCAGGACTTCTACCGTAATGTGAGTTTGCATTGGATGGTCCCGAGCAATCGCAATAGCTTGCCTCTGTTGACGTGCATCTGGGCAAACCAAGGCAAACTCTGAGTGCTTGAGCTTGTGCTGCCTGCAGAACACGAATATTTGTCTTGCAAGTGTTGCTCAGTACCGGTAGACTGTATCTTAGAAAACCGAGAAAGAGAGCTCTGTAGAGTTTCAGCATTGCGTATACTGACATCCCCCACGTCTTTCCTGCCAAGTATTTAAACAACTGGGAAGTTGCTGTCAGGCGCTGCTTTATGTTGGCCACGTTCGGGCTCCAACAGAGGTCACGGTCAATGATTATGCCAAGAAACCTGTGGGTTCTGACATAGGAAATGGTCCGCCCATTGATTGAGGTGACATAAGGCCTCACTGGCTTGCGAGTAAATGTCACTAGTGCGCATTTTTCTGGTGATATGCTGAGACCTTGTTTACACAAATAGCTCGCTGTCAAAGTTGCTGCTCTTTGAAGCCACGCACGTATCTGAAGACGTGTGACTGCCGAAGTCCAGACACAGATGTCGTCTGCGTATATTCAAATCTTGATGGTAGTTGGCAACTATTCAGCAAGTCCAACAAGAGCAAGGTTGAATAGCGCCGGGCTGAGAGCACCGCTTTGAGGAACGCCCCTGCTGGTATAGCGTCGCGTAGTTGGGCCATCGTCAGTTAACACAAAGAATGATCTTGCAGCCAGGTAACTTGCAATCCACAAAAAGACTTGACCACCTAGGCCAACCTTCGCAAGAGCATCGAGAATGGCCTCATGCCATACGTTATCGTATGCGCTTTTCACATATAAGAATAAAGCTGCAGATAAACGCTTACGGGACCTTTCGTGCTGAACATACGAAACGAGATCAACTGCATTGTCGATGGAAGAGCGGTCACGTCGGTAACCAGCCATGGAATTCGGATAAATTCTGGAGTGCTCAAGGTACCATTCCAGGCGGCCAAGGAGCATCCGTTCAATTATCTCTCCTATACAGCTGGCCAGCGCTATTGGGCGGTAAGAGGTGAGCTCGAGTTGGGATTTGCCCTGCTTCAAGAGTGGCACCAGGCGGCTTACTTTCCATCCGTCAGGAACGTTTCCCTCCTGCCATGAGGAGTTGTAAAGACTCAACAATTCTCTCCGTGCGGATTCTCCGAGATAGCACAAGGCTCGATATGACATACCATCTGGACCCGGAGATGAAGAGCGCCTGCAGAGAGCTAGTGCCGCCTCGAGCTCCCCCATTGTAACAGGATGGTCCATGCGGCTATCACGGGAATGGGGGACGTCACTTCGGGCTGGAGCATTTGGACGAGTCACTTGGTCGGCGATCCGCGCACAAAAGTCTTCTGCGACATCAATGTCTTGCCACCCTTGGAAGAGCGCGAGCGCCTTGAATGGAAAACACTGTTCCGGAAGGCAACGCAGACCTTGCACCGTTTTCCAAATGTGAAACAGTGGCTTGCGGGGGTCTAGTGTCTGGAAAAACGTTGCCCAACGTTCCGACGCTAATCTATCCATGCGACGTTGGATCTCCTTTTGCATCCTCCTGGCCGCCCTAAGGTCATGGATTGATTTTGTACGCCGATATCAAAGTTCTGCCCGGCGACGAAGTGCTCGAAGTCGCTCTAATTTTATGTCGAAGTCGTTTCGCGTGGAAGACATTGCCATCATGCGAGTGGCGATTTGCATCGTACTTTGAATTGTTTGCTCTAACCCAGAGGGTAGACCCTCGCGGCAAGCATTTTCCATATCAGATTTGAAGGTGGCCCATTGAATCGGCCGAATGGTCTTCCGTGGACCAGATATAGACGACAAGCCATTGATGTTAAGATAGGTGGGAATGTGATCACTCCCATGCGTCTCAATATCTGGAAACCACTTCACACATCTGGCGAGAGAATTGGAGACGAAAGCAAGGTCGAGGCAGCTGCCGTATGTCACGCCTCGAAGAAAGGTGGGGCTACCATGGTTCAGGAGCGTAAGATGCCGAAGGCGTTCAATATAATCAATAATGATAACATATAAATTCACTGTAGCAATATTCTGTATAGCAGACCCACCATAGTCACAGCTTCGCTGGCTTCCATCTTCGCAGTAGCGGAAGGGCTATGAATTTTTCTTTAAGCGAAGCTCTTGGGCGCCCGGTTCGCGCGGTGAGTGGCGACGTTGTCCCTCGGCGTAACCGAGCGAACGAGCACGACGAAAGATGAAAGTGAACGCGGAGCGCAGCGTAAGAAGAGCGTAGTGCCGCGCAAGACGGGCGACGACCGCTAATAGATGGCGCCAGAGGAGCGCGCCGTCTACGCATCCGCGGCAGCGGTGGCCGAGCGGGGCCGGGAAAGAAAAAAAAATAACCAGAAAGCTCGCCTTCCCGCATAGCGTTCGCCGCAAACGTTTCCCGGTAAACATTACGGCTGCATAAGCTGCAGTTGACGGGAAGCAGCGACTGTGTGGCCGGTCTTTATAGTATAGCGCCGCGCGTCGCGGGTCTCCCCGTCGGCGCGATGACCGGTGCGATGCCTCAATATATCGCGAAATGAAAACACGTATAGAGCTGCGCTCAAATTTCGCATTAGGGAGTATTGTATTGGTCAGTGACTCTTTTCTTCCTTTTTTATTATTATTGTTTTTTCTTTTGCGAGGAGAAGTGTATTTGGCCAAGTCAAGCGCAGCCGGTACTCGCCGCTCGCAGAAAGAGCGCCAGCATCTGAGCCCCCCCCCCCCCCCCCCCCCCCTTTCGATTTCCGCGTACTTCTCATAATCGCAGAGCACGCATTTCGTTTCGCAATGCAGCAACTATCGAGCGCACGTCTTACAGACTTACGGCAAACTCGTAAACGCGGACGAAAAACGAATCCCTCGTGGTTTCACGGGGACGCTCGTGCGTCAGTGATCACACGGCCTCGGGGTGCGCGCTAACCGGGGGTTCCAGCCAGTGCTGTGCGTAAACAACTCGAGCGCTCCTCCTTGTCCGGCGGGGCAGCACGGTCAGCGAAAAGGAGTCGTTCGTGGCTGAGAGGATGCGGATCGCGTCCTGCACCTCTTTCCAGGCGATGGCGAAGACGCGGCGTATATATATTGGCCCTAATAACGCCCCGATACCGCACGCACCGTGAGCCCTGTCGGGGGTTAAGCGAAAGCAATACGACGTGGATACAAATGATGTGGGCGGCGCGCGCTGCGACCGCTGATCTCTGTTTACTTATTTATTTATTCCGCGCATTGAGATTCCGTTTCCTCCTCTCCCTCTTTTTCCCCCGCGAAACCACTTGCGTGCTCTTCTTCGGCCACTCGCAATACATCTATGTCGCTTGCTCATACGGCAACGAATGAATGAAATAGAGAAATAACTGTACCTTTCTCACTTTACGATTCGTTCTTTCTTTCTTTCGTATTTCTTTTTTTCTTTTTCCTTGATACTACGTTCTTCCTTCGTCTCAGTTATTCCGATAGTCTGAGGAGCACGCATAAGAACCGGATCGTTGCTCAGCGATGGTTCGTTTGAGCGCGCCAAAACGGAGAACTGCTCTCGCTCTCTGTATTGGCCATTACTTGTCCCCCCTTTTTTTTTCGTCTTTTTTTCTGTGACTCATCTTCGGGCTCTCTAATTTTCTGTCTTTTATTCTTTTCGCTCTTTCGTAACTACAAATCATGTTCGAATCTCGCGATGTCCGTCCTTCATTAAGAAAATGATCGCAAAGCGCCCTCTTTTTCTCCTGTTTTTACGAGCCGACCGCTGGTGTTGCATACGCAAGTTCGCCTCGCCATCCTTCGAGCGGCGAAATTGCGACTGTTTGAATAACAAGCGAGTGTAGGCGGTCGATGCATGCCTTCTCGTTATTTTCGGCTCAGGCGGTGCAAAAGAAGAAAGGATGCTATCAAGCAGCGGAAGCATTTTTTTTTCTTGGCTCGCGTGTGTGATATGTGAATACTCAAATTTTTAAATGCGTCCGTTACATTTGCTTTGAACCGATGTATTCGATTCGAACACTTGATGCTCGAATTTGTCGAATATTCGATTGCAGCCGAACGTAGGGGTTTGCTATGACTGGCTGGAGCTCGCCTTCTATGGAAGACTGTTTCTACATATGCTCGATCCAAATGCCGTTCCACGTGTCCCACTGTAAATTAAGCGGAAGCTGTCGTGACACAGCGCACTGTGTTTGCGGAGAAGGCTCCCAGTCGAATCCACTTCAAACTAGCTTTACGGGCGTTGAGATAAACGAACAAGAGAGTCAGAGAGATTAGTAATCAGGCAAAGGCAAAGAGGTTAATCAGGCTGAGCCCGGTCGGCTACCCCGCAGTGAGGAAGGATATAAGGAGGAAAGAAAAAAAAAATCCGCCTCCATTCCATTCTGTGAACGTGGATGTACACAGTGAAGCTGGTGCGGATGTTAGACACGCACAACCAGCGTTACAGGAGTGCCGCCCCCCCCCCCCCCCCCCCGACGGACGTTAGACGACGTTAGAGAAGCACCACCACCACAAGCGACTTACGTCACGTGCGCATGCGCGCGTGCGGAAGTGCGGCATACATCCATATTCTTGTAGCCCCTCCGCCTGGCGCAACTGCGTTATTTAAATAATTGAATTTCTCGAAGTAAATTGCGTCAGGAAATTCGTAAATTATGACTTACACACAACCTACAGACACGATAGCATCGGATTGCAATGCGAATATAGGAGAAAACGTAATTTTTTTTACGCGGAAACTGAAATACAAGCCTCTTTACGGGCAGCAGTTTGAGGTCTGTCTGAGTGGCCGCGA
This sequence comes from Dermacentor silvarum, assembly GCF_013339745.2. Classification (NCBI taxonomy): domain Eukaryota; kingdom Metazoa; phylum Arthropoda; class Arachnida; order Ixodida; family Ixodidae; genus Dermacentor; species Dermacentor silvarum. The sequence goes on along the minus strand of NC_051157.2, from coordinate 40,276,017 downwards.
CCGCCTGTTTTTTGGGCTGAGCGCCCCAAGGAAAAATGCCGACCAACTTGAGGCTAGCAGCTTCACTGTAAAAACCAATTAGGAGAAGGAGAGGAGAGGAGAAAAGCTTACAGCGAACACACACACGCTCAAGTCTTTGTCGTCCTGTCAATCACAAGTGTTCACGTAGGCTATAGTTATTCTTAGAAACCGAGGCAGCTGTTTTGTTGCTTTGTGCATCACAGACGCACGAAGCCAACAATGTCTCTTTTAAAGTATCTCTCTCTTTCTTTCTTTCCTTTCTTCCTTTGTTTTTTTTTCTTTGTTTCTTTCCTTTCTTTCTTTCTTTCTTTTACATAATGTAATAGGAGAAGTTACGCGCCTTTAGGTGGTACCGGCTACTTCGCACCGATAATCAAACAAAATGAGGCCAGTAAATGTGGCAAACAACATTGAATAAAGGCGGACAACATGAACACAAAGTTCTACGCATGAGTCCAGGAAGCCACAGATAATAAGCATACACAGTTGCGTAAGACAATACAAGTACTCCTTATTATCTTTTATTTCTCTACTTGAAGGGAAACGATAAGCCGAGGCCATCTCCTCCAATTTTCCTATTCAAAGACATATAAAACGCAGAAATTCTCTCATTAGATGACCAATGAACCAAGTTCATGAAAATTTGTTGCATTCAATCGATAAAGCTGAATTATTACGAGTGTAGAAAAATATAAAGATGTGTTTAGGGCATAATGGTTTCAAAATATTGCCAAAGTTTGGTACGCTTAGTCAGGAACTGAAGCACAAAGCTTACAAAACGGTAACATTGTGCCAAAAACAGATCACAGTTCCGTGAACTCCATCTTAGCATCTGAAGCCACGAAATATGAGTGTGAAGCTTGGGTGAAATTGTTGCAATGTTTACGTTTGTTTTAGAACAGTCATAAAGTACTACTCAAAAATTAGTATTATAACTCAGAGCGGTGTAAATACATAAACTTTGGCAGCTTTAGATGTTTTAGTAAGTCCAGTTTGCAGAATTGTGTTATCGTTTCTTCTTCCTGAGTTACAGACCTGCAAGCTTTATGCTTCAGATTTTCTCAATTTTGCAAGTTTCCACAATTATTGCTGAACGAATGAAAGCCTAATTAAGAAAAATCTAGTTCCTAAAGTCGGTAGATTCTAATTATTTGTTTCAAATGCAGCAAGGCTCGTTGAATTGAGGGCAGTTAACGCCGAGGAAAACGATTTCTCTGCTACCATGTATTTAGGTAATAACTCCTGGTGTGAAACTTCCTCTTAAAAAGTAGAAACGCGTTTTACATTCAGTTCCCCACTAATTATTACTATTTATTTAATATTAAAGTATTAACACTTTTTTCTAATATCCGTATTCGATTCCGAAGTTTCGCTATTGTAACCCCCCTTTCTTCCATCTTTTTGTTATTTTAGCCATATAATCAAAAAGCAACCGCGAATCATAAGAATGAACGTGAACGAAGCGAAAAATGGTTAAAATAGACGAACCATGCGAACTGGCGTACGTCATCGTAATGCAGGCACTAACGGGACACAGTGGCCTTTGTGTAGCGTCCAGTATCTCTGCGAAAAGACCGCCGCGCGAGTCGCGAGACGAGGGCGCATTTACCGACCGCGCGTTTGTTTCAGGGGTGAAGGCCCTCGCCGCCGCTTAAACACGTTGAAAAACCTCTGTCTACACACGTTCGCGGAGCCGACTCCGCTCATTAATTAGACTCCGCGTGAGCCGGCTCCGAAATCCCAAAGTTTGCGCTGAGGTCGTAATTTGTAACCGAGGCTTTTAGTGCACTGTCTTGTACCGCGATTGTTTGACGGCGCTTCCTAGTTGGGGCAACGCTGCGAATTGGAGACAGCCTTCTACGCACGTTTTTTTTTTTTTTTTTTCATCCGGATACGCTATTTAGTTTTCTAGTGTCGGCTCTCTTCTATCATTAATTATCCCACGTCGGAATTTGCTCAGCTTGTTTCGTGTGAGTGAAGATAAACATTACTAGGATGTGCAGAACGTGTACGTGACAGTACGGGGTGTCATGTAGCAGTTAGGTGGTGTCGTAATAATTTTCATGAATGAGACCTCTTGATCGAAAAATTTAACGAGTATAAATTACCATTCGGGTCAATTCCGCACAATAAATCACACCAAAGGCACTTATAAAACCTTGTGAACCTTGGATACAGCCCAGAGTCACACATTCAGAAGCCAATGTTATCGCCCTGTATTGTGCCTTGTTTCCGAAATTGTATCATATGAGTTTGAATATTACAAGCTAATTTAACGCCCAAGGGTTACATCTTAACCTGGGACCACAATCATGAAAAACGGCTTTACAAAGAAAGCTTCCTGACTGGCCAGCGTCTGGGCGCATACTATTCACAATAGCCATCACCATTGTAAGAACGCTAAAACCGCGGTGATGGCCAGTGCCTTATGTTAAAGAAGCTTCGTTGATTCGGGTCGACATTAGAACATGACGTCATCTCGCAAAACATATGTATGCTCCCGCGTAGGTAGTTTGCAAACTTGGCTAATTTGCTTAAAGCACTCCAGTTAAAGGTGTCAGCGCCTGTATTCAAGTCCGTCACTGACTTCCAACAAGCCACAACGAATGCTAGCACAACATGCTGGAAACGAGCGTCGCCAAACTGTGAACAAAACGGCTGGAACGCAGAAAAAGTTTTACCAAGCCAGCAACTCGCACAAATCCAATTTGGTCCGACTGCACGGAGAAACAAACAGAAAGTGCGAATAGCGCTATCTGGACAAAACGGTGGCAATACTTCGCGTGACAGGACTCGCCCACGCGTCGCTGCACCCACCGAACATGCAGCCAACAAAACCAACGAACCAACCGAGCGAGCTGATTAGAAGCTCCCCTCACGTATTCAGGCGTCTCCTCGCAATACCTAACGCGGTTAGGGAACGAAAGATCTATAAGCCGGAGCAAATAAGCACACTCACGTGACCCTTCTGACCTACGGGCCTATACCCCTCGCCCTTCACTCACACATGCGAACAAGCACTCGCCATCAGACACGCACAAGAACACACTCTCAAAGATACACACACGATGAGTGCAAACGCAAAAATTACAGACGCCCGTGCATACAAATGCCACGAACACATGTACACACACGCGCATACACCAGAAACACACGAACTCACTCATAAACACCCGCAACATACACACAGACAGGCATGGAAACGCGCACACACAAACACAGATAGAGACCGACAGGCGAACAGCACAAACACAAATGCCCACGCGCAACACACTCGGCGCGCGCACGCAAATAGCAAGCAAGCACCCGCGCACTCACATACACATACACTTGTGGAGCAACGAGCAGGCACGCACGCTCACACTACCATTTTCTCTCTCTCTCTCTCTCACACACTCTCTCAGCTTCCTATTTCATCGAGTTATGCATCACTCGATGTGACATCGACATAGCCACGAAGTACGTATAGCGTCGCGAAGCGGCCGGACGGCGGGTCCGTCCGGACCCGCCCGCAGGCGCACGTATACAGCGCAGCGGGCGTGAATGCCGCGGCAGCAGACGCGCATAAATGCGCCTGGCCTCTCGCGCGTCCGAGTCGACGATGCGTCGTCGTGACCCCCGCGCGGCTTCGTGACGGCCGCAGTGAAAAGAAGGGGGATCGCGCGCGCACATTACCGGCGGGACAGCCTTCGTGGCCGGCAAGCCATTTGGGACTCACAGCCGGAGACGTTAATTGCGGATCCATCGGACACAGGCACCCCTCCTCTCTGCAAACCGTCAGCCGCCGTTGCACTGGGACTCCTTGCAATCGATTCGCTCGCACCCTCCCCCCACCGCCTAGCGCACGCGCTATCGCAAGACCTGCTATACGTATATGTGTGGTTGGCCTGCTTCACTCCTTTCTCTCTCTCTCTCGCTCTCGTCTTTTCTGCCATACCTCTCCTTTCCCTCCGTTCTCCAGGCTGGCCATCCTTAAACACAAACGCACGCACGCACTCGCAGACAGTTCTCGTGGCACTCTTTATATCTAGACAGAAAGAGAAGCAGCAGGATGAAAGCAGGACCACAGAGGGTACGGCGTGGCTCCCCGTCGAAGGTGTCGGGCCAGCTCCCTTGTGGTATCGTCCTGCGGGGAAAGTTTTTGTTTCCGGCCCAGAGAAAGAAGACTCTCTCCTTGTGGAAATGGCCCCGGCGTTTGCCACCGAAAGGTCGTAAGGGGCCCGCCGAAAGGACCAATTTGGGACTCTCTTCGAATTAGGAGTGATTAGGCCTCCAGCGGGGAAGTGAGGGAGTGGTGCCCCCCCGCCGCTCGCGGGTCGCGCGACTGGCTGTCTGCCAGTGACGTGGACTAGTGATGAGAATGGCTCGTCCGAGCAGGAGCCAAGTGAAGAGTGCCTGGCTGAGCTTCTACGTGCGTCGGCGTTCACTCTCTGCTTGGCTCCTATGTTATAAATGAATGTTCGATTGTCTGGTAGAAGTTGACAGCTAGCGTTACCAGTAAGGCAAGCGCTAGAAAGGTGTTTAATCAGTGATTATAACCGATGATAATGGCACATTTGGTTTTAATACTTTCATAATGGCTCGGTCTAAGCAGTATGCAAGTGCAAAAAAGATCATTAAAAGCACCTAGCTAGGCCTGGCTTTTTGGCTAGGCTAAGCACTACCAAGTCATCCCCAGCATTTTCCGGAATTTATTGATTATTGATCAATTATTGATTAGCTATTCATTGAATATCGATTGGCTATCGCAAGGTATTGGCCACGTATTTGGGCTAGGCTAAGTACTGCCAAGTAATTCCCGGCATTTTCCGGAATTTATTGATTATTGATTAATTATTGATTAGGTATTTATTGGCTATTATTTGGCTTTCGATGACTGACTAAGCTTAAGTAGTCCTAACCATGATTAACTAGACTTAGCCAGCCTCAGCTTCGCTAGTTGACAGGGGTATGTGCCAAGGTCGATCCAAATGGTACCGAAGCTTCTGGTGAAAAGCGGTTCAGAACGAATTGTCACCAACATCAGCAAGGATGGTTATGGTAGCAGTGATTGAATCGCGACTATGTTTGGAGGGAGCAAACATTGCGAAAGAAAAAAGCGTTTTTTAATTAAAGCGATACACAGATTCATTCAACGAAAATAAAATTCCTAATCAATTTTATATAGGCATGGCGAGAAAAGAACAACTGTATTTTACTTTATCATTATCAATAAATATACCTTTTTCCAGAGCCCACCGTAAGAGCGCCCACCGATAGCGGCGGGCGTTGACGCAGCTATCACTTGCAATGTAATGCAGCTCTTGGAGTGCGTGGAAAGGCGCACTCAAAGTTCACCTGTTACAATACGCCCCCCGCACATGTTGTGTTGCTTTGCTTGTCGACGTTTGTCCGAATTTGGTGACGCGTGTAGTTTCATTGTTTCTTAACCTGTTCAGTAAAAAGTTGTGAGTTGCGAACACCAGATAATTGTTCACTTTAGTTGTTTTCGTGGGACAACGCTGGCTGGCGGGCTTGGCGTTCGACGAAAGGACGAGCACTCTACGCCCAAAGCGTTCGTCGGCCTCCAAACAAAGTATGTTCTGCGCAAGGGTGCGGTTTCGACACGCGCATGGCCGAACTTTTCCTGCATAGGTTTCCGCGCTGAAAGCTCGAAACGCCCATCACGCCGAATGGCGCGGCATTTGAATATACAGCTCTAATGGCAGGCCCACGAAAACAAATTTCGCGCCTTTGAGAACAAAATGACGGCACTTCTGTTTTTAACGTATATGGCGTCACATTATTTTTTATTCCACCGGAAGTGTTCCCTCCTCACACAGATGGCGCTAAGCCCCATGAACCGTCATGTTTTGAACGTATGGGCTTCTATGGAAGCTTCGCTACCATTTATATTTACCTTGTATGTGCCATTGCGCTTGGACCCTTTCTGCACTACCGCCAGGATCGTCCCACATTTTTTGTCGACGACGGACGGATTAACGGCCGGCTTGGACCACTCAGCTGTTCAAAATTGCCCCCTGTCCCTGGGATTAACGTGTGGGACCGGGCTAGTTGGTAATCCAGTATAAAAACAGCGCAACAGCGGACGGAGCACAGAAAGCACCGCAGCCTTCCTGGAGCAGCGCTTGCGATTCACAGCGCGAGGGCTTATCAGTCGAAAACTCAATTCAATTCTGGGTTTTTACGTGCCAAAAACACGCTATCATTATGAGGCGCGCCATAGTAGGGGAGTCCGGATTAATTTTATTCACTTGGGCTTTCTTTAACGTACACCCAATGCACGGTACACGGGCGTTATTGCATTTCGCCCCTACCGAAATGCAGCCGCCACCGCCAGGATCCGATTCCGCGCCCTTGGGCTTAGCAGCACAAAGTGAAAGCCACTACGCCACCACGTCGAATAGTCGACAACTGAACGCCCACTAACATTATCTATATAGCGAAATGAATTCTGCGGAGGATCCTTTACAGATTGAGGTAAATTCATTACAATTAAAGTTGGCATTGTACTGAAAGCATATAGTGTTCTAATTCTTTCTTTTTGCGAGCTTAGTCAGTGGCCCGAGCGGCGCTCCGCCTATGTTTATCAGCATGATCGGGCAATCGCGAGCTGTGTATAATATGAACGGAATAGAGTCGACCGAAATGATAAGTGTATCAGCCCTGCCTTCAGTTCGGATGCAAACTTTCGCTTTCATGAATGTAACCCCACCTTGCCTATATCCGCGGAGCATGCAAACGCACACGGATACGCACTGCGCCCGCTCTCTACAGAAGGGAGACGGAAGTTGACGGCAATGCAAGCACGCGTAACGAATAAGGCAATGCAACAGCACCTGCGACCGGAGGCGGCATATGCTCTAATTTATGGATTCTCGAACCAGAACTGACAGCATAACTATCCTATCAGGATTCCTTTCAGAAATTGCTTGCTTTCTCCCATTAACATTCTAAATAGACAGCGTTTACTTAGTAAAACAAATGATCACATCCTACTCTACCCGGGCGCACCATATTTAATGGAGCACGAATAATGTCGTATTAGTTGAATCTCACCTAGAGTATAAAGAAACAAATAAATTCGACCACTATCTTCTTAGTGTGCCCTTCATTGTCTATCATGTGCAGGGAAAACCTGTTGTGAAAAAAAAAGGTTGTCGCAGTTTCACCTGAAAGGCGAAGCATCAATTGCGATAGCAAATTTGTAGAGAGCTATACGGAGTAAATGATATTAGCTTTATCAGCTGTATAAACTTGGACATGCAGCAGCACCAGCAACACGCAGAACTGTTGTCGACGCCGTCGGCGTTTTGCCCGCGTTCGCTCAAAATGCGTGCGGCGTTGGTGACTGTTGCCGGAGCCTCTGATATAAATAGGGAGGAGGAGGAGGAGGTGTTTATTATACATAAGGAAGAGACGCTTAATTCTGCAGCCCATAAGGGAGCACGGCGCAGCGTCTGATATAAATAGGCACTTGGTGCCGCAGCTAAACGTCGCCTCCCTTTCCTCCCCCTCCTAACCTAACCAGGACTGAGCCTGATTGGCTACCAAGCACTGGCGGAAGTGAAAAGAGGAGGGAAAATTTTAAAAAAAGGATAGAAAGGGGACAGTTTGTGTGCAGTTGAGTCGCCGGTGTAATGAAATATAAGCTCTGTGTCACAGAGAGAGGCTCAGTCTGGATCTTGTCTTGTACTGTTTTTGAGTGCACGTTATGCTAACCCAGCGATCAGCCAACGCTCACCTGTGACGCAAACAGTGCCGGCCGCCATGCGGTCTAATTATCGCGTTTGAATTGCTGAGCACTACGCATAAATACGTAAGTACGTGCGCACGAAAAAAAAAAAGAAACCGGTTATTCAGGTTCATGCCCCATCAAAACCTGCGCTGAACCACATGTCCATTCCTATGAACCGAGCTCTAGGACTGACCTATAAAGAAGTGGCAAATGTGAACTGAGTGACGACGAATGCGCCAATAGAGGGGGGGGGGGGGGGGCACTCCGCACGAACTTGCCGTCTCATCGAGCGCCGAGGAAGGTCCAATTCCAGAGGCTCTCCGAATTAGGACTGATTAGGTTTTTTTTTTTCGAGCGAAGGGGAGAGAGATGAGTCGGTTCCCGCTGACACGCCGCTAACGAGGAGTCTGTCGGGCCTCGGCTCACTGTGCGCGGAGTGTAGTGGCGCTGGGACCACCGGCCCATGAAGACGTACCGCGGGAGGGGATTTGGCCCCGAGTCCCGAAAGGCTCTCTACAAGGGCCATTACTGGTAGAGCCGGCCATGCATTATTTCCACGTCGCGTCGACACTTGCCCAGCGATATCGGCCAGTCTGGCGGGGGCCCCGGCGGATGGCGGAGGCCCGTGATAATGTTCCGGAAAACAGCCACTGCGCAACTTGTCGGAGCGAATTACTGGGAAAATGTGACCTCAAAGTAGTTAGAGAGCGGGAGAAAGTTCGCCGCGGAACGCGGAAGTGCTAAACATTCACTTGAATGAAAGACCGAAATATAGTTCTTTATTCGCGCGTGATATTCAAACTGTGTATATTTGTAGTCGTTTTACGACAGTGGTAGTAAGACAACTGAAGGTCGCAGTAATGAGAACATTGTAAACGTTTTCGCAAAGTCATCTGAAGGTAACACATACAATTCTGATACTAGCTATTGATGAAATTGCAACTGAAAAAAAAAAAAAGCCAATGGCAGTTTCATTTGAAGGCGAAGCATTGATAACGGAAGCAAGGTTTAGAGTTGCACCTGGAGTTGCTCGTACGGTGTTCGAACAACACGCGGATGTGACATGGCGCGACACAGCGTGGTTTGCAGTTGCTGTAACGTAGCAGGAACAGCTGATAGAAGCAGCAAGAACCCTGGAAGATACTATATGCACGTCACAACTGTGACATGATAAGGAACAACAGAAGCGGCGTTACCGGAGTTGCACCTCGATTGTGCACGAGACGAGGCCGATGGAAAACCGTCGGCGTTTGTAAGGGCCCAATGGAAGCATTACATAGGCTTCGCTCGACATTTGCGGTCCGTTAGCCCTTAAACCAGTGTATGTTCCATGGTCTGGCTGCTCACGGGGAACTCTAATGTCTTGACGCACAACAGTCATGCCAGCAGAGGAAGCCAGAATGCGGCCCTGGCTCAGGCAAAGATGCTTGAGCGGACCGTGAAGGTGCGTCCACTCGGTTTCGTAGTTTTTGCAGCCAAACGCTCTGCACGTTTCGAGAGACCTTCTGACTGTCCAAGCGAGGGCCGCGCATTCACTGTAGATACCCGAACAGTACGACGGCGGCGGTACCGTGCCAAATGCGCACACGCGCCTCTAGTGTAGCTATCGCAACAAAAAGGCGGCGAGTGCGACATATTTGTTATACTGCGCTAAGCAGTTAGCAGAGACGACAATGACGATTCCGATGTGAGGACGACGGCGAGAGGATGGCAACGGCGGAGATGGCTGCATCGCGATGGCACGATATAGTGATAGCACGGCAAGATAATAGGCAGCCTTACAAATAGCGCACCGAAGCGTCTTTGCGTACCCATTGAGTCACGTCCGGCATGCCTTCTTTCGTAGCTCTCTTGCTTTGCTTTCTTTGTATACGTTATCGCATTCTTTTGTAAACTGTTTGATTGCGTGCGTGCGTGTGTGTGTGTGTGTGTGTGTGTGTGTGTGTGTGTGTGTGTGTGTGTGTGTGTGTGTGTGTGTGTGTGTGTGTGTGTGTGTGTGTGTGTGTGTGTGTGTGTGTGTGTGTGTGTGTGTGTGTGTGTGTGTGTGTGTGTGTGTGTGTGTGTTACCATTTATTACCGCAATCTCTTGTTCTATCTGACTATACGGTTGAGTGAAAGTGAACAAGCATCGCTAAATTTCAATCGAATAAGGGTAATATAAACTAGGACATATTCCCGCCGAATCCTTCAGCCATGTCAGAGGGCCAAACTGTCCTCCTTCCTTGTTTGACTCAGCAGTATGGCCAGAAGCGAACATGCCTTCCGGAAGATGAGGTTTCTGAGTAGAGCACGATAAGGAAATTGCGATTGGGAGCTGGCGTTAGGAAATCAGGAAAGCGTACTTAATACTAATACTAAAGAAAGAAGTCACCGAGGTCTCGACCATCATGTGAGCCGAAGTACAAATGTAAGGACGGACTGTCTCTTGCGTGGACCACCCGAGAAGTAAAAGAAAGGAAAAAAGGACGCGAATGTCTCGTCCTGCTTTCGACATACCCGAACTTTCTTTCGCTCTGCGGCGACGCGCTAAATTTGCTCCGGGCAAAGACTCTGTAATCGCGGTTCCGATGATCTTTGACTTTGGACGACCGTTTATCTTTGGCCGGGAAAAAAATAAAGGGAGGGCTCGGCGTGGGTGAAGAAAAGCTTCTTCTTCTTCAGTGGAGCTCGCCTGCATCCCGGCGTCCTCTTCGGTCCCGCCCTTCCCTCTTCTCCTCTAAGAAAAGCACACGCCATTAAGAAATCGAAGCCCGACGCTCGCCGCTGCTGCAGCCTCGATTAGCTTCCCAAGAAGCAGCTACGCGCTTGCTTTCGTACCACCCACTGTTCTTTTCATTCTTTCTTTCTCTTTCTTCTTTCTTTCTTTCTTTTTTCAGTCTATTTTTCCCGACCAGCCCGGGGCTGTGTGGTATCTGAATCGCTTCCCGGTTTATTTGTATTTGCGCCGAGAGACTTCCTTCTTAAGCACTTTAACGTTCAGCTATATAGGCGGAGTCTTCGCGGCGCGCCTTCGAAGCGCGCCCCCGGCCGTTCCCTTTGTCTAGTGGAGAGTTTCGTGAACGAGATTTGGCTCCCGAATTCGCAGCTGAGCGCTGCCCGTTTTCCCGGTACTCGTGCTACATAGTCACCGCAGCGTGTACGCAGAGAGGAGATAACGCCGCAGTGCGGAGTCGCATATACCCCGCAACTAAAGATTAACGCCGAAATGCTATCTGCCTGTGGCAGGGCTGCTATGTCGGCACTTATCGGGATGGATGTTTTGGCGGCGAACCTGGCGGAATCATTTTGTAAGCTTTAACCATTGTAATATGCCTTCTACGCCTCAATTTTTTTTTCTTAGAAATCGACGGATCCCACGCTTATGCGGGAGGCGGTGTTGAGCGAACCTTTCTTTGATCTTTGCGCAAATATTACAGGACATGTTACGCGATAGTAACGCTATGGACGGCTATACATATATTATTCTACAAAATTACGCATCCGAATTGTAAATTGTCGCAAATGTAATGCTAATGACGCAAATGCATTGCAGTGATGATTTGAATGTATCGCGATTACGCCAATGTTTTGATGCAAGTCCTGCTCTGCTTGTTCTACTTGTTTATTCAGGCATACACATAGTGGTGCATAACTGCAATTAGCTGACTCAGTGTCAAATTTGCTTGTGAATTTATTACCGGTACAGAAGCGCTCCAGGAGAATCAAAGTAGTCTTCGAATACGATTGAGTTAACGTCTCCAGTATAGCATTATCGTGATAACAATAACGTTAATTAAGAAGTTTTTGTTAATTATGCACATGTGAACTCTGATTTGTTGCGAAAATTGTATCCACCAAAGCGCATAAACCATCTGTGGAAACAGTGTTTTTTTTATTATTATCATTGTTATATGATGGTTAGGAGATGTTGGTGCCTTTAACTCAGAAACACCGTAACACAAAGTCTAGTCTCATAAGTACACTAAAGCCACACTTAAGGTAAACTCAGAAACACAGCGGTACACTAAAGTCAACACAACGTCCAGTCACATAACTGCACTAAAGGTAGGGCAGGCACATAAGAAAATCCGCAATATATTCACACGAGTGCACATAAATCCAGGCATTGAATGAACGAAAGTATGGTCAAGTTAAACACATAGAGTGAGCATATCATAGATAGATACTCTACTCAGTAGTTTCCTAAAATATCGCTCTCTTCTAGATATCTTTGGAATGCCATTAAGGCTCGTCTTTGCAATAATTATGTTGTCCATATGGACCTAAGATCTTCCTGAGGCTGAGTTTTTTTGTTCAAACTAGCTAGTTTAACTTTAAAGACCCTGTATATCGCACTGTGGTTATAAAATACCTTATTGGCCGCGAGATCGAGTGGAGTCGCCGCCTGGCGGACACTCGCCGAACCACGATAGAGTGGATGGTGTGTCGCGTCGTCTGCTAGCCGCCACTTGTTTACGTGTGCACGTACGGCGCACATATCCTTTAAAGTGTGTTTGTTACTTGGTTGTATGGCAGTGGTAAACCGTGGTATGTATTTGTTTACGATGTAGAGATTTGTTTAGGTTGGCGTTGTAGTCATTGCACTGCAATAAAACTAATGACTGCACGTTTCGAGGCGTTATGTGTGTTCGTCGCGCCCTCCGTTCACCACAATCATTTAAACTTTATTGCCGCATTGTGAGTCAAGTACTTCACGAAAGGCATTTGGCGTTGTTTTAAATAAATGAAGTGGTCACTCGATTTTATCGATTCCTTGTAGCGATCTGTTGACCATTCCGCAATCTTTGTTATATCACGAAACATGAAAGAGGTGGCGCGAGATCACTCAGCAGTAGGTAAGAAAATCTTAAGCGCTCAAATGATGTTGCAGGATACAATTAATCTCAGGGCGTCTAATTGCATGACTCTCGCATGAATCTCGGTTAGTGGTTAAGCAGCCATCCTTAGTTGTTCTTGATGTGCCCTTCTATTGTGTGGATATCCCAGTATACGCAGAAATGATGTCGACTCGCAAGTGAATTTTGGCGCTTTGACGCTTTTATTACCTGCTACAAGAGAAAAGCGGGAATGGAGTATTACAAGAGGATCATGTGCAACGCTGCAGTCGCTAGACCCTGGACGTAGTAAAGCTGAGTTGCTGGCGGCTAATACAATGCACTATTTAGCGTGGTGTTGTTAGCTTGACGGAATGTAGCTGTGATTATTTTCACAAACAAAGAAAAGAAAGAAGTTGCTTCTTAAAATAATTCAAAATTATTCGAGTCATTCTCATTCACATAATCATGCAAAAACATCCTTGTGCTAAATTGCTACGTGTTTACTGCTATCGCGAAAAAACAAAACGCGTGTGAAGCCACATTACGATCCTGGCACTACGCTGTCACTCATAGTGGCATATCTTGTTACCTACACTAGTAACCACTTGTACTTGACGGAGAATTGAAGAAGTAATTTATGTATGCGTACAAGCGGCGAAGTAACGTCTCAACTAACCATTTTAACTTCGTTGAACAGGAATACAGCCATTTTTATAACCAGTACAATATTAGCAGAAAGCAAAGTTTCGCAACAGCACCGCCAACACAATGGGCAGAACGCAAGCCGAACGCGAACAAAAAGCACCATGGATGTATACTGGAACAGAAACTGCGCTTCGCGCTCCGTTCACGTTTAGTAAATATCTTCAGTGCGTTTCGGGCAAAAATGCGGCATTGGAGGGCAATATATTCCTAGCCTGTCGTCACAAGAGTATGTCGCAGTTGTGTTCGGCAGATGTGCGAACGGTGTTGCAATGCCGCGGCTCTTGGCCTGCTCAAAGCGTTGACACTCTTTTGTGATCTCCTCTAGTGTTTGACAATTTTTGCACATGAGAAGGTTGAAAGCATCGTCAGCGATTCCCTTCAGTACGTACCCAACCTTGTCTGATTCAGCCATATAGCTGTCGGCCTTACGGCAGAGAGCCAGCACGCCCTGGATGTAAGATACGTATGATTCTGTGGACGTTTGCACGCGGGTCGCTAGCTCTTTCTTAGCGGCGCTCTTCAGCCCGGTGGGACGGCCGAACAAGTCCCTCAGCTTCTGCTTGCACGTGTCCCAGTCGTTAAGTTTTTCCTCGTGGTTATCATACCACACCTTCGCCGTGCCTTGTAGGTAGAAGACCAGGTTAGCTAACATAATCGCTGGATCTCATTTGTTATGGGCACTTACACGCTCATACGTTGCAATCCAGTCCACCTAATAGAGGTGTTCGGTGCCGCAGAACGTTCCTGGATTCCGCGGCTGAGCCAGAAACAACCGTCTGGGTTGTAGGCGTTGATGTGGGCCGCGCCATTCCGGGTCCTGTTTCGTCCATCATGTTGTCCAGTCCGAGGTGACGACCACTGCGAAGCTCCGTTGTTGCCTCTTGTGGGTACCCAGCACCTCTCACCAATTTATTACGATGCGGAAGTCCCATATAAAGATGTATGTACACTGTTTACAAGAGAGACAACGATACATAAACAAGATGATAATGATGATGATGATGAACCTCTGTCATGACTCGCACCCACTAAGGGGGATAGAGGTGGACTCGGTCTCGACAGTCATAAACAAGATGACTGTCGAGACCGAGTTGACCTTTACAAGTCAAATCGTCTTCTTCTGACAGACGCCACTCTTGGTTGCCCCGTAACAATATTATCACTTCACTGCGGTCAGTGCGTTTTATTAGAAAAAAAATCAGCCCAAATTGCTCCCAGCGAAGCGCCGCCGTGTACACTTCAATGGGTGTCGCCGACCACCCATCGATACTAACGCGGTGACGGTGCTTCCACCTATACAACCCAATTTCGCGGTCAATAAATGTATATGCTTGATCCCTGTGATATTATACACCTCTGATATTCTTGCTTTCGGCTTTTTTTATTTTTTTGACATTTCTTAGTCTCCGGGGTTTGCTTTTAATGTTTGGGACAGCTGGCCCTGCTGTGGCCTATTCTCTCAAGGTCTAATGATTTACTAAACCCAACAAAAAACGTCGACTTCAATCATCTTAGCTATGATACTTACATTTGTTCTTGTTGCTAGTCGCCGACAAATAATTAAAAAAACAACGTTCTAATACAGGTAAAGCGTTGCTTCTTGACCATTTTTTATACGTTACTTCGACACGTCCTCTTTCAAGGGTTCATAGTAAGGTAGCCAACAAAAGCATAGGCGTGAGCTTAGAGAGTGTCCAGGGATGAATGAAAGTAAATAAACTGAGAGGTAATTAAACGGCGAGCTCCTTAAGTTTTCTTTGCTTAAAACAATATTTCTCTTAACTGGCTGAACACCTAAAGATTGCCTATCCCGTGCTTTCCCTCACACGACATCGAAGCGGGCTCCTCTGAATTCTTACTTCATGCATTGTTTCAGTGCTTTCAATCTTCTCCCACACACACACAAAAAAATATTCTATATGTGCGTAAGCAAGCTCAGCTGATTAAAGCCCACGTAGCCTGTCGAAGGAGATAATATAGACAGGCAGATACGCGCGCCATCATTCTCGCCGAGATGATTAGCATAGCTTATTCGCCACTGCTCCTCGCCTATTGAGATTCTAGTTAAGTGAAAGCAGGTTCCTACTCTATAAGAAGACTCGTGTCTTCTCTCTCTCTCTCTTTCTTGCACCCCCCCCCCCCCCCCCACGTGTTGTGTAGCAAACTGGACAGTCTAGTTATCCTCCCTGCCTTCCCTTCCTCGCCTCTCTCTCTATCTCTCATTGTGTGTGTGTAATAGACAGTTACTCGTTTGCCGTCGCTTGGAGAATAGATTATTTTTTTTGCGTTCCGCCTAATTAAATGTTTAGTCTTAATTAATCAATCAGCTTCTCCAATATTTTAATTAGATGAAAAGTGTCAATGAGAAAATTGTAGAGCAACATGAAAACATCCCGATACAGCTTTCTGTTGCTCAATACGTGCTTCATAAAAGTGTTTTTCCGAGCGTGAAAGAAGCCCGCGAAACACGCAAAATTGCCGCGCGACTGGCCGCTCGAGGCACTTTGGTGTATTTGCGGACTTCTTTCACGCTCGGAAAAACACTTTTATGAAGCACGTATTGAGCAACAGAAAGCTGTATCGGGAGTTTATCGTCTTGCTTTGCCGTTTTCTCATTGACACTTTTCCTCTAACTATAATATTTGAGAAGTTGATTAAATAATTAAGACTAATTATGTAATTAGGCCTAATGAAAGGAATAATCTGTGTATCTCCAAACAACATTACCCTGCTTCAGTCCAGCTACGTGGCACTTTCATATTTTTAAATCTTGGTGCATGATAGTGAGGACTCCAAGTAAACAGTAGTCTTTTTTTCGGTAGCCAGAAATGAGGAAGAATAATAAAACGCGCGTGAACTGACATTGCTCATTCCTTAAATGTGTTGTCATATCTGTTGTCATATGTTTGCAGATGGCAGAAGTATGTGAACATGACGTCCAGAATACACGCTCTAAAGACGAAGGTAATTCATGCGGGTAGTCTAATGTCACTGTTGCATCGCGCCTTGGCAAATCTTTATCAACTTGATCAGTGCCACCAGAGGCGTCGAAACTATAGCCATCGTTGTAACAACCGTTCTTGTTCTGGACCCATGGCCCCTGTTTCACTCCTAGTGGGCAGCAACATCGCATGCCCGCTATTGTACGCATACTTCAACGCCTCCCGTGACCTGAACCGTACCTACAGCTGTTCCAGTCAAGCCTACGACACTCGACATTAGTTTTTCGCATACCACAATACATCGCAGAGACTCTGAAAGATGAAATACTTTGAATGGTCTCTTTTCTTGATCACGAATGAATTCCTTATGATTGTCAAGGCTGAACATATAGTATAAGAGCAGTACGGTGTTCACTAAAAGCGCAATTTTTGTGGGAAGAAGTTTCACCTCTTACTTTTCGGTCAGGTGTTGCAACCGTTGAAAAAAAAAATAAGTGTGTGTTTGCAACGTTAAAGCACCTGTGTCATACTTAAGTTAAGCTGTTTTTCCACGCCATTAGCTAATGAGGCAGATTACCTGACCGCATTATGAAATTTCAGAAGTTAGCCGAGGCTTAAAGCCAAGCCCTCCTTGCTAAATGAACGTGCATGCCTTTCCAAATGTTATTTTTCCTTCAAATTTCTCGTCGTCTGCATGAGAACATAATCTGTCTGTTTCTGTATTTGTGTTAAGTATATATTTACGTCAGGACGTCCGATGTGCACCGGCACTTTGCTTCCAGCTGAAATTTCCGCATGGACCTGCAGTTCCTAAAAAATGACCCGCGAAGGATAGAAGTTTGTAGTGCCTTAGCAACGACATTCGTACACCTCTCGGGCGGAATTCACAAAGCTTTTCGTTTCTAAAAGCTGCTTGCCATTGGCCAGTCAATTTGGCTAATATAACGTCTAACATCACGAATAACTGGCACGTGATCTTACGGACAGCTTTAGCAGAACATTTCTGTGAACGCCGGCTCTGATCTCCAGCGCAAAATTACATCATGCGTCCATTGCGCCTTTACATATATAGAAACCAGTATGGTCATATCGAATTATATATAAAAACATATGGTTCCTATTTTTTCAATATAGTTGTTTCGCATTATTTCATTGTGCCGCGAACTGGCTATATGATAAAGATGAAGCCTTTCCTACGCCTGGAGAACATGCTTCAAGCAGCAATAACTAAGTTCGTGATTATGGCATATCCGCGAGCGGCCCCGCGTGATGTCTTGAATTGCGTATTACGTTAGCGCCGCAATGTGAAGAAGCATTTATTTATTAATGATATTCTTATTCTCGGGCCACGTTCATTACTTACCTTATTACGTCACGTTCGCGCGAGAAAATAAGTCCTACTGTACGCCGTCCGGCAAGCATCTTCAACATAAGGCTCAACACGAGCGACGTTCAGAAATGTCGCAAGGCCCTCTGCGTAAATGAAGAAAACGCTCAGGTTTAAAAGGTCATAAACATCTTGTTATTTGCCTTTTCTTATATTGTCATTGCCGCTTTTACGCAGAGTCGAACGCGGCACGTACAGCAGTCATGCTGAAAAATAAATAAGGGTTATATAAGGTTACATCTTGCTCAGCGCGCCCAACATGTTGCTTCTGCGGTTATGAGTCGGCTTACAGGTGAACACGAGCGCAGGATTACCCTAAGGCGGTCGTTTTTCGTGTGGTTTATATTTCAAAATACCGGTCCGTGTGTACTTTTCAATAAGCCCGTATATTCCATCACGGGAGGTTAGGAATCCAAGAAAAAAAAAAGGAAATACATTTTCAGCGCCGACTCTTTAGCCCTCATGCGTATTTCTCGAACGCAAATGTTAAGCCGGCCGGAAAACGTTAGTGACTGTCAGTCGTTGCCTTTAGTTCGTCCTGAGGGTTTCTTGCAATTCTCTCGAAACCCCCTGCTGCACAAAAGCTGACGCGCAGGAAGAAAAAAAAAAAAAAACCAAGTGACGCGCGTTCTTTTAGTATACTTTTATTTTTTCGTTCGTGTTTCTACGTATACGAAAGTGCTTGCCGGCACCGGAGCAGTGCATGTAACGGAAGGAGAAATTGTGCCCTCGCGCCGTGCGTGGCTGCTGCCGCGACGAGAAATGTAATTTCGCGACGGAAGACGAGACGACTGTTCTTGCCTGAACTTCCGAGCTCGACCCTTGCCTTCCCGCCTTCCCGCCTCCCCGTGCCCTTTTAGTTCCCCTTTTGCTTCCATTCCTGCTAAAGTCACCCAATGTCTTCGTCATCGTCTCTCAAGGTGAACAGATTGAAAAAGGGGGACCCACCGCCGCCACCACCGCCGCAGCCTCGAAATCGAAAACCTCGCAACATTCAGGACGTTTAATACGCTGACACGTGGAGTAATTCTTCCTTTTTCTTTCTTCTTCTTTTTTTCAATAACGGCGCCTTATTCCGTGGCATATTTATTCTGTCGCGGAAGAACATGAGGTGGTAAGAGAAAAGAAAAAGAAATAATTGCTTCCCTTGCGTTGAAGGAAAGTGGAACGAAACGAAACCTTTCGTACATCTCCGTGGATGCTACATTTTTTTTTAAACTATTATACTAAGTTTCATACATCGCGTGCAACGCTGTGGAGGCTGGGCAGACTTTGGGTGGAGGCTGCTTTGAAAAGTGGGCCGATCCTGGTGATAGTGCAGAAAGGGTCCAAGTTCAATGGCACATACCTCTGTCATGTGGGCCGATCCTGGTGATATCGCAGAAAGTGTCCAACTCAATGACCCATACCCCTGTGGACTCGGGGTCCTGTAACGCGCCCTTGAACTACCCTTGCCACACGTGGGACTCAAAGAGACAACATCACCAACCCTCCCCCTGTCGAGAAAATGGGGGTAAGCGAAGCTTGTCGTCCGATTCTAGCGTGAGGGCTTCGGAAGCCCAGGCGAAACGTTAGTGAAGAGCCGTGGACCCCGAGTTGCGGGAGTGCGATGTTGAGGCCAAACGTCGGCGAATTGATCCGCCGACCCTGAGTTTTGGGCTAACGAAGCGGAACGCCTGCGACAGTCTCGTTTTGCCACCAAGCTTCGCTTATCCCCATTTTCTCGACAGGTGGAGCGCTCTGAATTTTTTATGAACCTACCGACCACAACGTGCCTGGGATGAGCCAAAGAATGCTTCGCATTAAGAGAGAAACCAACCCTGTTATACGACTGCTGGTACGTTGTTTTATATAGCTTTATTTTGGTTGTTTTCCTTTTCGCGCTTTTCCTTTGGAGACCATCGCGACAGCCCCACGCGAATGTCTGCGCGAGCTAGGTGTCCATACCACGTGACCGCGAAACGCACGCACTGATCAGATTTGCTGACCGAACTCCTTGAGTAGCTTCTCCAGCGTTGCGCGCTAAGTATAAAACAGAGTATAGTCTTAGTTTACTAAGCATCTTCTTTCTCCTCGAAAGCATTGTACCGTAATGGTTCCTTTCATTTAAAGGGCGATGTCTTCATTGTGGGCGAGCAAATACCCTAAGTTTTACAAATTGAGGGAACAGCTCGGTAAGACTCAATTGATCCATCTTACAAAAACAAATATTACAAAGCGTGATTGCAGAAGAACATAAACAAGATAAGGCTTCAACGCATCTTGACCATCCCTGCAACACGCGTCATTTTTGTGTGCAAAAAACTTCTCCTTGAATGTAGGACACTATTATGTACAAGACCATGCGCTCTTAGGGAAACAAACCGCCATATGAGTATTCAAGAAGCTCGTAGCCGCTTAGATTTCGCACGAATGCCTGCAGATTGATCCTTGATTACCAAAAATATGCATAGGTGTTTTATCTCCAACTTCGTTACCTTAACATCGATGAAATGTTGAAGTTGCATTGGACTGACTGCTAATGATACGCATACTTTAAAAATAAGGTTCCCATTACATGAGGCCTAATTCGTAAAGTTTTTCTTTCGTAAAATTTTGTCATTGGCCTACCTGGTTCGCGAATTACAAGTATACGTTGCCTTGATCAGCCGGCGCCTATAGTTCTTAAAGTTCTCCATAGCCTACTAACATGCAGTTTCGTGCATACTGTTACTGCTAATAATAAGAATAATAGTAACAGTGCCTTGCTTGCTGCTTCGCGCCAACATGTCACAACCGCGTCGCAACACCGTTTCGTGTTTGATGTTTACAACACCTTGCTGCGGCAGTCAATGCTTCGCACTTTTGGCGAAGCCACCAATACATTATGCAAAAATGCATACGTAAGAGTTCCGAAACTTCAGTCCAGCTCCCCCAATTTCCCAGCTGCCGTTTTGACTTCGTTGTTGAGTGGTATCCTTCTTTTTCGTCTTCCTCTGTTCTCTCTCTCTCTTTTTTTTAACTTCCGTCATGACTCACAACCGATGAATTTTTGATTTGATTTTCGTGCGACCTTTGATAGTGTTCCATTTCCTTTTTTTTTCTGAATATGAAACGAAGGAAAAAAGGGGTGGAGTGGTTCCTACACTTATGAGCAACTTTTACGTTCTCCTTGCGCCTATAGGAACAGGTGCACGATATCTGCCAGATTCTATGCTATTGCGTGCTACGTGAGATTGCAGCTTTCCAGCAGAAAGCGACGTGAGCTTTCCTGCGTCTCCTTGCCCCTGTTGTATTGCGTGAAGCACTATACACCTGTCCGAACGGCACCAGAGTGCCCGTCACTCCGTCTCCCAACAGGCGCTCCAGCCTGACTGACATATTCCCTGTCGCGGCAACAAAGTGCAGCGCACCGATCGGGCAGCACTTCTCGTCCACTAGCCCGAGCGAAAGCGTATAAAGCCGAAGGGCAAAGCTGCGCCGGCCCTATCGCGACTTCATGATGTCTTGCTGCACGCACCACGTTTGTGCGAGGACAAAAGTGGAACATGTTTTCTGCAGTGCTGTTAGTTGCGTGCAGCGTTCTAAGAACATTGGGCGTACTAATGCAGCGTTCTAAGAACATTGATCGTGCCTCCACTAAACCAGTTGTCGCATGTCTCAGTGTCTACCAGTTCATGTTTCTTTACATATTTATTGTTAGATAACGAAGAGCTTACGATGCGGCATTGTAGAAGCTGGCGCAGGTTCCACATGGTACGAGACTGCTTTGAAATCGATAACGGCAGTAGAGTACCCGGTGTTTAGCTTTTGCTCAAGACCTCGTAAGCGCTGTTCAAGCTAATGTGCGCAACAACTGAGTTCTTAATACAATTACCTTCCGAGCTAACTGGCACCTGTGCAGCTGGCCAGTAAGAAAAGACTAGAAACAAAGCGTCAGCTGACCCTAAACTGTTATAACACACGAACTGCTCAATGGCTTCACTGAATGGCTCCCTGTCCACTGAATGGATGGCTCTGGTACAAAGTTCCGATAGCCCGTCCTGTTGTAAAGAGACAGACCGTGTAGTCAGGCAACGCAAAATGAAACACTGACATAAATTCTTTTATTTTTTGGTGTATGGCATGGTGTTCCGAAGATTCGATACATCAGCGTTCGATACTTTGCGGGTGGCAGAAATGTGGAGCAAAAAAGGTCCCTCGGCTAAAGCTGCTCGGGAGATGAGAGGGCAGCTGGACGTATTATTAGTGAAGAAGGCAAGCAGCCAATGGCAAACAGTACTAACGAATGAAAAGCTTTGTGAAATCAGCTCCAGCTCTTTAGGCCTACTTAATAATTATTACGCCCATTCTGATACCGCCGAAGGAAGAATGTGTCTTTGTAAAGGCTTTACTGACTAAAGATAACTACTCTGCAGTAAATGTCAAGTCCAACGCAGCGACGGCGTTCTCGGTGTCATTAGCTTTTGCCGTTTTCGACTCATTCGCTAGGCCCCCCTTGGGCTTTCTTTCTGCGCTTCGGTGCACGCATTTAACCGAGGAGACCGGACACGGCCATTGGTCACAGTGGCCGCTGCGCGACGGTACTCCGTATCCGAATGGCTGCCCCGAAAGCAGTACGTGATCGAAGGTTCTCCTAAAGAACACCAGCCCCCCGCCTCTCCTCGGCTCTACCTTCAGAGGCGCAAGGCATGCTTCTCTGTCAGGCACTCTCGCGCGCTCGCGGGCAAATAGAAACAGATCTGCCACGGGCCTTGGATCGAATCCGTCTCACGCACCCGCCCTAGGCGAGGCTGCACAGAATAGAGGAAGGTGAGAGAGAGAGACTGCGACCTGGCTCTGGCGCTGGAGGCAGCCCAGCAGACCCCATCTCCTTTTTGGCCTCCGCCAACTCCTCGCGGCTGAAACGCCTCCTGCCTAACGTGGGCACGGAAATCTGTCAGAATTAGGAGTTTCGCCGCCACCGCCGAAGCAGGCTCAGAATCGACCAAGCGGGTCTACGCGCGAGAACGCTGGCGCACACACGACACATACTCGGCAGGCGCACGCACACACACATACGCAATCGCTTCGAACGGAGAATCTCTCGCCCCTCCCTGCAAGGTATGCGTAAAAGGAGCAATGTGTGTAAGCCAGGTCAATAATGGCAGCTGCGTTTCCCCGTCTATTGCTCTTTCGTCGCTTAATTTCTTGTTTGGATGTTCAAAGTTTCATCGCTTTTCTTTTTTTTGCAGTCGTACTAAACGCGTAACTTCGATTCGCTCTGCCGATTTGGGACTGGTCTTAACGCTGCTGCATGTATAGCGTATGGCTGAAACGGCTAGTAGAGCACCGGCATGTCGCCATTTTTGCCGATATTGGCTAATGTTGCTTCCATTAGCAAAAGGAAGATTACGCGCGCAGCTCTACATCCACGTACATGTGTTGATACATTCGCGGGTCATTTTAGTCACTGGAAGAACTGTGTCCGGTACGGCACGCTGATTTCATCTCACGAGTCACGCTTATATTACAATGTTTGCTTTCAACAAAGAAGCGTCTTGCATCTTCCAATTACAGGTAAGTTTTCTTTAGCGTCGTGAGGCTATTCTTACTTTCCTCGACAGCTCAAACGTGTTTATCAAACTAATTGTCTATGAGTGTTCGAGAACGAGGCACGATACTTTTAACTCTGCGTCATCGAAATTGCATGTGATAGTAATAACGCCTGACGATTGTGATCGCATCAAATAACAGACCGCGGCGCTTGTTTCACGCTTATCTTTCTGCGCCGTTGTTTATTGCTGGCTACTCTCGTACATTAGTTCATCCCGGCCGCGGCCGCCCGTGTGCTTGCGTTGTAGTGCACGTTAAAGAAGCCCTGGTGGTCAAAATTAATCCGCAGCCCTCCACTACGGCGTTCTTCATAATCAGAACAGGTTTTGGCACGTAAAACCCCAGAAAGAAGAAGAAGTTCAATCTCGCACGGTTCGCCACCTATGTACAGATCGCAGGCTGGAAAGGGTAATTTCGTTTACTCAACAAACCACCACATATATTATCGGCCGCACACGCTATTGATAGGTTGGTATAAAGTTAGCATAACGGACAGGAAAAGTTAGCAAATGTACCAGTTCCAACTTTTTTTTCCCAACTTTTTTTTCCCAACTAAAATTGTCTTTCTAGCTTAACTTGTCTTCAAGATTTGACTGATAAGTATAGGACGACTGTGACTAAGAGAATGTTTAAAGATACCCATCGCCGCCGGCAGTGTCGCAACACAATAAAACCATAATCATAATCATGGGGCGACAAAGAACGACACTACATTTAGTGAGATGACGCGCCAATTTCGTCTTCACCCTCAGGAATGGTGGTTGGTGGTTACTGCTCGTGTTGCTCGCTTGATTTTCCTCTACGGTATCGTCAAAACGCGGCAACATGTAGGACACAAATTTAATGTTCGCTAGCCCTGCAAGGTAATAAGACTCCGTGTTTGGCAGTAAGCCTGTTTGAGCTCTGCAGTTGCGCGTGTTTCCAGACCAAGTTGTCACAGGGGAGTCGGATCACGCGAAGGGAATCTCCAGGCAAATAAAAATAAGTTGACGCGCTTGTGCCAGACACTCTTAGGTCACGAACGATGGCTTACCGATATCTTTGAAAAGATAAATAAATAATCAGTGTATTTTTATAATGCTAACATATCGAGCTGAATCGTTTAAGCTAATAAAGAAACTTAAGACGCTAGGTGCTCAAATATAACAATGCAACGGAAAATGGTGTGCGTAACGTTAAAAAAGCAGGCAGGTGCTAGTATGAATGAGAGAGAGCAGATGCCGCGGGTAGCATAAAAAGAGAATCAAAGCAAGCGATAATAATAAGTGTACACCTAGTTTGCAAAACTGTTATACATGACGAGGAAGACGCCGACACAAAAGCGCACCCTGCGCATTGAAAAGCGGGTGCTCAGTGCAGTCCTTTATAAAGTGCTTTCTGTACGTGTGAGTGTCAAAGTCCAAGCAGAGTATAGGTTGTGTGGGTAGCTGATATTGAGAATAAGATGTAGTACTGCAGTTGGACACGTCGTGTAATGCGTAGAGTAGGTAACCGGATGTCTATTAGCGTGATGTATCTGCTGGCCATGGGCCTAGCATCTTTTTAATGGTTATAGACCTGTAGTCTAGGGGCGTGATAGCTACATGGCGTCTTTAAGTATCATATCAGGAACATTCGAGCAATAGATGAAGTATGTATTCGTCGGCGTGGCCACAAATGCATTACGGACTATCCGAGTGGGTAAATTTATGCATAAAATGTTTTGCAAACGTGGTTTAGTGTGGCTTGTACCAACATTCGTGCTACGTTTTTACCAACTGTACAGTCGATGCGAGATACGAAGATTCAAGCGCAAAAATTTCCGCCAAGCGTTTTTCAGCTGGTCCAGCCACGTGAATGCTAAGCTATAATCAATAGAGAGCATGCGCGCGCCGCGCGCATGCTCTCCTTTCCTTACTTTAACGTCCCATGTCAAGGCAACATGTGCACGGCACGGAGAGGAGGCGAGGCACACGCCGCTCTGTGAGGTGGTTGCTAGGCAACGCACCCCCAAAATACGAATATACCCGTTAGCAGGATGGCGCGATGGGCTGGTTGTCAGATGTTAGGCGGATGGCGGCTTCAGTAGTGGGGTTGCCTTGTATAACGTGAGGGGACGTCATCGCTACTTCTTCGGCGCATGCGCGGCTAGGCAACGCGGACGGCGTCGGCAGCAGCTCCGCGCGTTCCCTCGGTGGTGCTGCTACAATTTCTTTCTCTCTCTATCTCGCTCTCATTTTCTCTTTCTCTCTTCCGAGCATTGCGCGCGCCGCGCGCATGCATGCTCTCCTTCCCTCTCCTTAACGTCTCATGTCAAGACAACATGTGCACGGCACGGAGAGGATGCGAGGCACACGCCGCTCCGCGAGGTGGTTGCTAAGCAACGCAGTGACTTCATAGCTCGGCGAGGTTTTGCGACAGCAGCTGCCACTTTTTACGGTTAGCTAGAACAGCTTCGCTGTAAAAAATGTGGGCAGCTTCCACTAGTGGTGCAAGGCTGGAGCAAAGAGCGGAGCTGGTGATCGACCTAGCTTCTTCCAGGTTTTACTAGGCTTGCCTAAGTTTTGCTAGGAAATGCTAAGTGCTGCTAGGCACGGTAATCCAAATCGGCTCGCCGCCGACGTGCAGATTCTCGGTTGGCCGCGCGACACGCTTCAAGATGAGCGGCTTCTTGTTCGGGTATCCGGATCTTCTTTGGTCGTCCCATGTCAAGGCTACATGTACTCGGTACAGAGTCAACGAGAGTTCTGCCACCGTCGCGGCGGCTCCGACCTTTATCTGCCCGCTGACGCCACGGCCAAGCTGCGCTTCCACACTTGCCGGGACGTGGCTGGTCGAAACCTGCCGAGCCGCCGCCAGAGGCGCTGACTGCAGTCACGGACACCGCGCACGTTCGGCGCGAACGCGGAGAAACGCGGATGGCGTCGGCAGCAGCTCTGCGCGTTGCCTCGTTGGTGCTGCTACAATTTCTTTCTCTCTCTATCTCGCTCTCATTTTTTCTTTCCCTCTCCCGAGCATTGCGCGCGCTGCGCGCATGCTCTCCTTCCCTCTCCTTAACGTCTCATGTCAAGGCAACTTGTGCACGACACGGAAAGGAGGCGAAGCCCACGCCGCTCCGCGAGTAGTTGCTAGGCAACGCGCGGTGACGTCATCGCCAGGTGCAGTTTCTTGTTCGCACTACGCGGCTTAACCAAGAGGTTAAACAGCTCCACTGTCAAAACTGCGGCTGCGTACAAACGCCTTGATGAAGTTGGTCATGCGTGTGGTAGACAAGCTGGTAGAAGAAGCCTTTGTCGAGGCCGTGGTCATAATAGATGATAATCTTCATTATTATTTTGAAACACTGCTTTTTATTTGTTCCGTTACATTACGCCCTATCTAGATGCTACAAAGCTTGTAATAACAGCGAGACTTCGCTTCAAATGCTTATGCGTTATACCCGGTCATATAACACGCTCCTGACATTCACATGAAAGCTCCGTCTCATTAATAAAACGCTAGCTGTTCATAAATTTACTTGATTTCAGTGCTCACCATTCCTTTCCCTGGTTTTCACTGCCAGTTCAACTTGAAAGCAAAGGAAAACATGGCACATTTCCAATAGGAAAGATAGCTATTCCCGGGGAGTCAGAACGGGCCTCAGTAATAACGCCCATCTGCTGCTCTCGCATTATTCACACTCCTCCAATATGCATGAGTACGTCGTTCTCCAAGTGTCTGTAGGGGACGCCGTATTTTTTTTTTTTTTTGAATAGGTGGCCCAGACTATCTGTGCAAAAGAAAAGAATGCTAAATGCTTACACGACACATTACTTTACGACTGCGACGCAGTCGCTTCCATTTTATTACGAAGGCGCTCCAAGTTTTGAATTTTACGGGTGAAACGAGACGGTGCCTTGGGAAGCCGTTAGCGAAGCTATATTGCGAGCATCTTTCGGCACTGTCGTATCTTCGCGAGCAGCACGTTAGTGAGGAAGAGCTAGCTCCGACGTATAATCACCGCACTGCGTCAAAGCCATTTTTATTGGAACAAGAAGCAGAAGACGACATTTTTTTTTTTTTTTTGCTTTCCGAGGGGGTGGTGGGATTACACTTGCAAGATATCAGCCATAATGTGTAGTATTCATCTATCTAGACTTTGCCAGTAACAGCTTTCTCTTTTGCAAGCCTTACACTAATTAAATCTTGAATTAGGCAAGCGGAATTGAATTCTTGGGTTTTACGTGCCAAATTCACGATTTGATTACGAGGCACGCCGTAGTGGGAGACTCCGGATTAAGTTTGACCACCTCGGGTTATTTCACGTTCTCCCATTGCACGGGACACGGGCGTTTTTGCATTTCGCCACCATCGAAATGCGGCCGCCGTGTCCGGGGTTCGATCCCACGACTTCGTGGTTAGCAGCGCCGCTAAGCCATCGCGGCGGGTAATTAAGCAATCTAGTTCTGCCGAAAACGGAAGCCAATACAGCAGATTCATCGAAGAGAAAGCTGACGTTGACCTCAGTGCAGTTCGACACTACACGTTTTCACAAACACCTTATAGTTTCTGTAATTAGCAGTTTGTTTATAAAATCTTGTAACCTTATGGCTGCTCAATACCACATAACTTTGGGAAAATGTGTTATACCCACGGAGCCCCGACAGAAAGAAGAATGAAATAAAATGAAAGTAAAGCATAAAAATAAAAGAAGAAATTAAAACGCGCAGTGTCCTCCTAGTTCAAAGGTGCAGGCCCAGAACTCGGATATACGCTTGTCGAAATGCATTCGTTCCACAGCACGACGGGTTCGAGAGTACAACACGTCTTCACAGACAACACGCACATAATGCGCAGAAACGCCGGCTATGATTTGTGATTTTATCTTTCCTGGGGCTGAGGGCGGGAGAGGCTCTGCGTTAGAGCGATAGAATTCAGACCCGCATGGTGAAAAAAATTCAGTGCTATTAGCACCTGCGAAGTGTGCGACCTAGTTGTTCCGGCAAGGAGAACATCAAGTGGAGCAAAGGAGCGAACGCCTTGTTTCTTACGTCAGACTGTTAAAAATAAGCATTTCCGATATTGCCTCTTGCTCCGTGAGAGTCCGACGCGAGCACAATTGGACTCTTTCCCCGTCTTGCCTAGTCAATGCAACGCACTCTTGGACATCGTACGCAGCAGAAAGCACCAGGGGATTCCAGATTAAGCAGGCTAGTGCAAAGGTGTGTCCCCCCCCCCACGCAATTTCTTATGGCTCTCAAATGGACAAATAATGAGTTGTGCCTGAAGCTTTTTCTCCTTGTATGTCTGGCACACACTGACCCAGAAAATATATAGTTTCATTTACGAAAACGTCTCCTTCAATCCGACAGGCTGCGGATATATACAGGGTACCTCTTTCAATTTACATCTAGCCCTCCCGCTCTAAAGGCTGTTCTGACGCTACTATAAACAGGAACCTTGCACGCCCCACTTCGGTTACGGTGGGGTACATGTCTGTAAACAACCGTGCATCATTTACAAAAATTGCTTCCTTCACTGGCTTGTCTCACGGACACATGCAGTGAAAGGCCTAAAATGCGCGTCATTCCTCGCTAGGCCATTTTCTTGCAGGCGAAAAGCTACAAGGGGACGAAGCCAGCGAAATCAGTACTTTCTTTCTTCGTAAAAGTAAGTCGGTTCCTATCTCAAGAGCCAGGTAGAGTGGCTATTCGAGAAAAACTTGGAAAGCATAGCCCGAAATGATTTATTTGCAGGTGCTGCTAATTATTCCGCAGCCACTGAAAACATTTGCATTTAATTCGGGAAATAATTGTTATCTGGTAATTGTGAACCCGGGGGTGGTCGCCATTTATGTGCAACAGAGCAGCAAGTGAGAGATTGTCGGTGAAGTATAGTCCACATTAATTCTAGAGTGAGGTCGCATTTATTGTTGAGCTCTCCAAAATCGTGTACGAGTAGCGGTATACGTACTTCGTAAATTGCGATTGGCTCTGGATTAAGTTGGTCCAGGGCAATATACGCGCCGAAGCTTCCGGGACGACGTTCTCTAGAGAGTCTAGGAGCCGTGATGCGTATAGCAATCCAATCATCGAAGCGGTCCGGACTGCTCGCCGCGCGCCACAGGAGTGTCCGCGGCCGCATAGTTATTGTGCGAGGAAGTCACATATGTTGTCGTTAGAGGATATTGCTGACGTGCCTTCGCATGTCCGTACATGAGTGAACGTGCGTTGACCCGAAGTAGATGTGCGAGTCGGAGATTGGATGAATTTGCTTGTGCGTTCGTGTGTGTGAACGCAAAAAGAGAGAAATAAAGAGGGGGGAGGGGGTAGACGGCGCTACGTTCGCGCTATTGTACGTGCTTGAACAGGCAGTGCGCATGCGCTCTATTTGGGTAAGGTGCCGTAAGGCACCTTACCCAAATAGAGCGCAAGACGTAAGGTGCCACATTCATATAGTTTCCTACATTAATTACTAGAGGGAACTCTGGCACTGTGTTCGTTGAGCCCCCGTGGGAATGATGGTTATTACATTGATTTGTTTGATCTGCGGGCGTTTGGCTTCATACGTTCTGGTGGTTTTGTTTATTACACTTTGTCTATCTTCACACTGGCCTAAATTTCAAAGCAATCTATACTTTTTCCTGAATTCAAATGGCAATGAGACAGTGCGAACGCCCATAAGGCTGCTATTTGCCGCTGTTCCGCTTGTCGATGCTCTTGCGGCGTAATGGTTTCAATATCGGGCTTCCGTGGTAGAAGTCCTCTGTTGGAATCCTGCCATCGGACAAATTTAATAATGCATATTTAATGATTTATAACACTTCACTTTCTTGAAAATGATCAGTTCGCAGAATCACGAAGCCGTTTAAAGCCAGAAGGACGAAGTTTAGGCAAATTCATGTACTAACCATAAATTTCAGGCTGGCTGATCCACCCTGCTTGTAGCTCTCGTAGATAACAGCGCCACAGTTCCCTCTAGTAATTGTACTGGCTGATCCACCCTGCTTGCAGCTCTCGTAGTTAACAGTGCCACAGTTCCCTCTAGTAATTGTACTGGCTGATCCACCCTGCTTGCAGCTCTCGTAGATAACAGCGCCATAGTTCCCTCTAGTAATTGTACTGGCTGATCCACCCTGCTTGCAGCTCTCGTAGATAACAGCGCCACAGTTCCCTCTAGTAATTGTACTGGCTGATCCACCCTGCTTGCAGCTCTCGTAGATAACAGCGCCACAGCTCCCTCTATAGTAATTGTACGAAACTCTACGGCCCATCCTTCCAATTAGAGTGAACTTCGAGTTTCACTTGCACTCCCTCTGCGGCACGCAATCAATTATGTCGCATGAAACGAAGTATTTTAGGCCTGTCACAGAGGCCTTGTAGATATTTCTGTAGTCGTCGTCGAATAACAGGTATAGAAAGAAGGAACAAATGCAAATTATTAATTTGAGGACCCAGGAAAGAAAGGATCTCTCTTTTGTGCTGTCAACTTCTGTGTGTATATTATTTTCTATTTGATGCGATTCTGAAAAAAAAGAGAAAATATTTAAAAAAGGAAACGAGAAGCAGCACTCAAAGAAAGGGGGGGAAAAGAGTCTGGAGAAATTCATCTCAAAGTAGAATCGTGACAGGTTGGCTTCCCAGCATTTTAATAGGCAATTAAAGCGTTAAAACACATAGAAGCGATAGAGTGGAAGTCTGCTTTCAACTTACGAGCATGTTATGCTGGACATTCTATGCGTCCAATGCATCCAATGATTAAGCCAGCATCCTATGTTGATTGAAGGAAGTAAGAGAACAGAACGATAGGAAATGAAGTGCCATGCTGTCAGAGGTGTTCCCAAAGGCGCCGACGTGTCTATATCCCCTTGTGGGTGGACGCGTCAGTGAGTACTTCCCTCGACGAATTGGAACTTATGCAGGGGCTTTACACGCTACCGCGGGGGCACTGGATGCTCAGTGGGGAGGCCTTTTTCCAACTTCCTGACGTTTGTTGGAGACACTAATTTATTCCACCAGAGGCGACATTTAGCGATACATTGGCTAAACATTTAGCAGGGAGGAGGAGGCGTCTTCTACTTCGTTACTGGACTTCTTGAGTTCTCTGGTAGCTCTAATAACACGGCAGGCACCACCTCCCTTCTCACACCTCGCTTAACTTGGCTCAGTTAGGGCTGTCCTGACGAAGACGAGTACCCTTGTCATAACGTTGGCGCCAGCGACATTCATTGTTCAACCACTGTTTATAACTTCAAATCTTCATCCTTCATCGTCATCTTCAACTTCATCATTTGCAAGGCTAGATCCGTCTGTCTTAATCCTCCTCCTCTTCTTACTGTTTGGTAAAAAAAGAGTGTTCAAGTAACGTCTGCTCCGTATCCCATTTGCATTGGGCAGGAATTGCCTCTGTGCGCCAAATAAGGAAAAGTAGCACAACGGGAATCTTGGACCTATATTCAAGAAACGGTCTTGGCATAATCTTGCGTAAGAGCGCATTTCAGCCAATCTTGATGCTAGCCATAACACTAGCGAAAGCGGCCTGCCAATGGAAAGGAACACTTATGAATGAAAGGCTTTGTGAATTTGGGCCTTAATTTACATAGCTAGCTTTCGAGCAGGAGGTCTATTCTTGACTAAAAACCGTGCAATCGCCAATCACTAAGCGATCCTTAGTTGACTTTTAAGCGTACGAACGTCCTAACAATCAACAACGAAGCTCAAACGCGCGCTTGTCCGTCGCTAAACTCGGTCGCTAAACAATATGTAACCGTTCGCTAAAGAGATAACGTTTATTTTCTGCTCGCCCGAGGAAGATATGAAGTACGATGATGCGTACGGGAAGTGCACGCACCAAAATAACGATCCTCTCAACGAATGCACTTATGTTCGTATCGCGAGCTCATTGTAAAGAACGGAGAATATCGCGATGCAGATAAAAAGAAAAAAAAAAAAACACGAACACTCAGCTATAGCGTGCTCTCGCAGAGCGTGCGCGTACTTCACTCATAATGACGCCAGGGGTTATGAAAAGACGGTGGTACAATTACGGGAGGACCTGCTCCGTAGTCTTCTTTGCAACGGTAGCGAGAGCGGTACACATTTGCATAAACCGTGCCTGCTTAAGCGAAGTTCTCTTTTTCTAGGTGTACAGAGCACAAGTGAATCCTATTTCTTTGTCATCAGTTCACTCGTCGTCAGAACCGTTCGCAAGAGCAACAATTGGGCAACCGCAGGTTACTGAACAAGCGGGAAAGACGGTAGACAACCAGATGATCATTAGCACTCAGCCGATAGAAGGTTAAAAAACTCTGCTGAGCTACGGACCATTTTCCGTGCTACTGCGCAGCAGAAGGCAGTTAGGATGCAAAACGCAACATGTTCTCTTTTTTAAAGTAATATATGGTCCCGTTGTAGAGACAGGTGAAGAATTAAACGCTACAAACAATGTGTGCTAACTACCTCTTCATTGGGCCAACTTGTACCCAGAAAGGTAGGCAACGCTTAAATCACAACAATAGCGGCAGGTACAGTCGCCGGTCATCGAATCTTATCTCACTGGTCAAGTGGATCCACAAATGTTTTATTGACATGAATAAATAAGAAAATGCTGGCACCAACAGATATGATACCGGCTATTCGTTTTCATATTCCTAACGTGGAAATGTGTCACTCAACACCGCTATGCTGAAGAAGTCACGTTATAAAAAGACACATTTAAATGACACTATAAATGTGCACATTTCAGTATACATAGTATATTCTGAGTAATCGCTCCTGCTAGCTTACAGTCGAAAATGTGCGACAATATTAGCGTCACGCGTGTAATCTGATTAAACAATACATTTCGCTATCGAAGGTGCGATAACATTAAATAAATTACGGATACCTTGTAGGCGCCTTTGACAGCTGTGATAATCTGGCAAAAAAAAAAACGGTCACAGGCAAAAAGCTAAACAATGTATGCAAGACAATATCCGCATTACGTCCACCTTTTCTGTACACACTTGCTTGCCCGAAAGGAGACCAGTATGTCTTTTTTACTATTATACTTGAGAATGTCCCGGTATATGGTGTGTTCGCCGTTAGAGACCTGTCTCACGAAGTCATATATGAGTAAACCTGGGACTTGTGGTTCAAGCTAAGTCTCAATCGCAGCGGTACTTAAAAAAAAAAGTTCCTTCATACTCATACCCTTTAAGTCCTGGCACAAATGGGCCACAATTTAGCAGATAGCCAATTGGCTCTTGTCTTGGATACTATACGTGCTAAAAAAAAGGCAGGCTTTGTGAGTCGAACGAAATTCAACGTTTCTTTCTTCTCTTTTTTTTATTATAGCACCTAAAGTGTTACTCTCGCACTGCGACAAATGTCTACGCAAAGGCCTAAAGATCACGTAGAAAAATTAGGCTGAGACACAATCAGGTGTTCCTGCCATGCACTTAAGAATGGACACAGTCGACTGTATCATAAAGCAGTGCAACGCAATGCCTAATTTCTTAATGCAAACACCAGCACCGCATTCATTAAGTCGGCACGTCTCCGCGCAAACATTTTGAACCACCGTCGACAGAGCTCAGTTCCAGGAGATTCTCTCCTATAACCCGCGCCATGCCTCGCAAGAAATATATGCAGTACCCCTATAATTCATGATGCTGAAATGATGAAGATGGAGAGCAAGTTTTATAGCAGAGCGGGTACTTTGTTCTTCGCTGATAGCCGCACAAACAGCTTCGAAGTATCAAAGTGATGTAGGCGTTTTCGCAATAGCGCTTTGATGTTCGCCGATATATAAAAAGAACCCGTAACGACTGTGTGGAAACAGTGGGCCATTCGGGCTTTATCGCTATCTATAAATCTCTGTCGCGCTGCAGCACGCCACCTTCCTATAGTCACCGGAGAAGGCTGTAGATATCTCACTGTACAACAAAAGATACGTGGTCCACATCGTGCGTTGTTTATACAATGTCGAAACAACGGCTGAAGCTCCTCCGCGCTCTCTTCACACCTCGCCTATTTGTGCGAGCGGCTGAGCGGAACACCCGAAATATCCACTCCGTGCGAAACCATTGTAAATGCTCGGCGAGCCGAATGTATAGCGACGAGCCAGGCAGGCCTTTGTTCCGAGACCCTGATCTGATCGTGCGGCGCTATCACGAAAGCCGGCACGCACACGCGAAAAATCTCGTTTCGTATCCCGTAGCAGCAAAATTGAAAAAAAAAGAAAGAAAAGGCAAGGAATGAGAAAACTGAACAGAGGGGAATAAATGCGGAGCGGACGCTCGGCATCGAGAATGAAATATCGGGCCGCACGGCTGGCGCGCACCACATGCTGCCATGGTTTACCTAATATTGTACGCTTTTGGGAAGCCAGAAAGCGCGCGCTGAAATGTCCGGCAGGAGAACAACCAACACATTGTTTCACAGCTTCTAAGTTGCACAACGCAGGCGCGAAAACTCGGCGAAAATGGACGAATCGGAAACGCGGAGAACGGCGGGCGGACGCGAACACGGTCGCGCGTTGTCGGGCGCGCCGCCGTACATTCCACAGGAAGAGTCGCTGGCGCCCATATTTTACGAGCGTGCGTGTGTGTGTGTGTCTCTGTACGGTGTTCGTTCTGTGTGCGTGTGTCAACGTTTGTTCTGCGCGGCCGGCGTGAGTGTGTGCGTATGAAACGAAGAGACAGTGAGCGAAAGGGAGAGGGTAAGGGGAATGGGTGGAAAGAGAGGGGAGGTGGCATAAATGTTTGATTCGAAAGACGCAAAAGGACATCGCTCAATGAAGATAAGAACGCCTGGCCGACTCTTCTGTCCGCGACAAGCCGCAGCCGTGTGGAGCGACCCGTCCTCGCCTGCCATGTCTCTCCCGTGCTGTATCCATGGCCGGCTGCCTTTTTCATTTCTTTTAGTTTCTCTTTCCGTTCTTCGAGATTTACTTGGCCTCACGTATCTTTGTGGTGGTTACATTAAGCCTCGGATATATAAAACGAAAGAGCACTGACGAGAGCTGAGCGCGCACGTGCAAAGCACATGCGTGGCGGAGTCAATCTATTATGAATATGGCGTTGACATTGCGCTCAAACCGGCGGAATGACAGCATTGGCAGACCTGCAGCTCGCCCCGGGATGTATTATTAAAGAACAGGCTTTCCTTCGCCCGTTTCTCTTCTGACGTTATCTTGTTTCATGCTGTTTGTTTTTGACGTTCTTCGTTTATCTTTCACGCTTGCAGCATACAAGCGTCGTGCTTTCTCTCTTAGTGTTTCTTTGTGTTTTCTTTGTGTTTTAAACATGACACACACAGTGACGCAATGTTTAAAAAAAGGTTGGATATGGTCGCTTGCGTCATTCCATCTTTTCAATAATGCCAATGACAGACGATGTGAATGTTTTAGAAAAATATCTTTTGGGGACGGAGCCTTTTTTTTTTTTTTTACCTGTCTTTCAGGGCATTGCTGCCAATTCACATACGCATTGTCGATCTTTTTTTTTTATTTACTGCTTTAAACTGTCGGTAGAATTGGTCACAATTCCACGGTATAAATTTTCGGGACCTTAAAATAAAGATGTCGCAAGACTCATTGGCACCTGTCATCCGCAGGAGCTCCTGTTTCTGGAATATAATCAGCCTCTTTTATTAATCCCAACGCTCGAAAATTCTTAAAACGGCGAATGCCTTGCGCAAAGTATGTACTCTCTCAAAACGTGCCGAAAGAAGTGCTTTTATGTTTCAAGTCAAGTTAATGCAAGCGCACAGCATGCGAAAGAAGAATCAATAAACGGACGGGAGCGTTTTTACACAGCACGCCATAGTGGTCACACATGTAGTGTTGGTTCTATATTTAGGCCAACTTTCTCTCTTTCTTTCTGAAGATTAGCTATCTGGCTCACCAATTTCCATCGCCAGATTGCATATCATATTTTGACCGGTTACATTCCATTAGTAAAATTTTGTCATATCCATTTTCCCCCTCACTTTAAAGCAACCTTTCCCGGTAGGCAGTTTGCACGCTTGAAGACGGCTATTCAAAACAGACTAGGGCTGATTGAGCAGCTGTATTCTATGATATGGGACGTGTCCGTGTATCTCCCGCGAGGACATCACGTACAAGTGTCAAGCGCTACTATACTCGTAGTATTATACAAAGTGGCTCTCTCTGCAAGTTAGGTTTTAGCTGATCAATGATGCCGTTAGATGCGAGTAGCAAGGGCAGTGTGGCGATGCAAGCGTTAATATTTGCTTCACCAGCTTGAAAGAAGGCGTTTGTTCTCACATGCCTAAGCTCATTCTTGTTTTGTTTTGGTTTCTTGGTTTTTTTGGGTTTTGTCAGGGAGAAATGAGAAAATCCGGATACTAGCGTGCCACGCTGTGAATTTATTTGAACCAGTAAAAATAAATGAGGCCGTTTCGCCCGTAATGCAACGAAGTGACGCGACAGCTGGTGCATTGTTACGACATCAAAACTACTTATGGGAGTGAGCCCCAAACAGCTATGGCTGTAAATTAGGAAAAAAAAATGAATGCCCGCGTTTTCCATGGTTTCTTTCTTTCTTTTCTTTTTCTTGTAACTACCATTGTAGTTAAGGAGATTGAAATGTCGGTGCAAAATTCCTGTAGTACTTAACCTGGCCTCATTTCTTTTCTTCGTTTTTTTTTTTTAAGAGGCGACAAAAAAAGACTGCGAATCTGCAAGGCTACAGCGGCTGATTAGAGCATCCTTCTTCGTAGGCATGCTTACTAACAAACCTCAATTTCCAATATACACTTAAGCCGTTTGTACAATGACCAAGAACCTCAGAAGAATCATGACATCCGTGTTTCATACACGTACTTAGGGCGCGGCGCGCAGCTATCTGTGGAATGTTCAGAAGATTACCAAAAAATAATTCAAATGATAAGCTGCAGTTAAACATACTGTGAGCCCGATATGTGACTGGGACTTTTATCTTTCTCATCTGTACGGATCATCATCATTTCTCGTCATGTCTTCTTCGTTGTAATAGCTCGAGGTTGGCTGGAATAAAGCACTTCATCCAAGTACTTCTTTTCATAATGACTCCCGATGACCACTTCTCCTCTGCCGGTCTCTAACGGAGCGAATCAGACGACATCCCTGTATAGGGTACCTTGTAACTATATATACGGACAGAATAAAAACGAGCTCCATGCACTCCACAGCATAGTTTATGTTCCGGCTTCTCCATTCCTCTCTCGGATTAAGCCTATATCGTACCAGAGATTCTGCATTCGCGAGAATTTATCCTCGAGACCACCACACAAACGATAACGCTTTCTTCTGGAGTGCAAAAAAGAAATGAACGGGCGACAGAGAACAAAAGGAAGGCGGTACAATCTCTCACTAAGCCTGAAGCACAGTCCCAACGCGAATACGACCAGTATAGC
Organism: Dermacentor silvarum; assembly: GCF_013339745.2. NCBI lineage: Eukaryota > Metazoa > Arthropoda > Arachnida > Ixodida > Ixodidae > Dermacentor > Dermacentor silvarum. The sequence continues at coordinate 40,238,476 of NC_051157.2, read as the reverse complement.
GCGGGCACAAAGGGTCTCCTCTAGTTAACGAGCGAGCCAAGCGAACTATAGCGACTCGGGTCCGCCGAGCTTTGTCGCCGCCGTCTCCGATGTCCCCACGGCGGCCTCTGGCGAGACTCAGGGGACGGTCGTCTCGTGTTCCCGAACAAAGATTTACGGGCACCTAATGATCACGTCCTCCACCACCGTCGCAGCAGCAGCCGCCGCTCGCTATAGTTGCGCGTCGACGTCGTCCAAGCGCGCTCTGTGCCGCCGCTGCGAAGCGAACGCTTTTCGCGGCTTGATGGCGGCAAAATGTTGCGCGCGCCGCCATCGCCACAGCACATCCAGCGAGCGAATGCGCGAGTGGTTAAAATGGTCTCATCCTCCTCTCCCCCTTTCCCGTATTTGTGTTCTCCTCTCCACTCTCGGGCGTTCTTTGACGGCGCTATACGGTACAGCGAGGAAACGGGCCAGCTCGTGCGCGCACTCTTGTGGGTCCCTGCGCGGCGTGGCTCCAGCGCCTCGCGAGCACGCTCCTCGTTAGCGTCGTTGTCGTCGAGGTCCCGGGGGGTCACGCATTGGCGCGACTAAAAAAAAAATTAAAAATGAGGGAGGTACGCTGCCCGGTGCGACGCGGTGGGGAAAATAAGAAAAACGAAGTTAGGAACAACACCCAGAACAGAGGAACGATCCGTTTTATCGGCTATACAACGCCGCTAAGTGTGATCTAAACTGATACGAGGCGTACTCCGTTTTATGCTTTTCTTTTTGGTCCGAGACATTTAATTCGAGACACTTCGACCCAAGAAATGAATGTGAGACGCTGGTACGACCGGGATGAAGTTCTCGTAAAGTGCTCTAGGTAGTCGTTTACAGTAGCGTGACTGCGAAGTCATTAGGGATGAGCTCATTTGCTATCTGGAACGGTAATCGCTGCCAGTTCCAATAATGCCGCCGTTTGTCGTTTGCAGTGGGAGAGAGACGCTACCGATGCACTTGGTTTGTCTGCGTGGTTCTTAGGAAAGTATATCTCTAATTTAGGGGTCTGACATCGGTGTTGATACATCAAGGTTTCGCTGGGCTATAGACGTTTGGTTGCAAAATGGAGTACGTTCGGAAGTACGTCATGATGTAGACGTAATAATATTCATGTATGGGTATCGCTGTAGGTGTCTTTAAACACCAACAGTCACTTCCTCACGTGCATGTCTTTTTATCATCATCATTATCATCATCATCATCATCATCATTATCAGCCTATATTTATGTCCACTGCATGACGAAGGCCTCTCCCTGCGATCTCCAATTACCCCTGTCTTGCGCTAGCGTATTCCAACTTCTCTATATATGGGAGATGTATCTGCTGCTGAAGCAACACGAAACGTGTTGTGCCACTCTTTGGAGCCGCATTATCGCTTCCCCTCTGTCGAATAAACAACACTGTGTTGCTTGTGTACTTCACTGCAAGTCAGCGACACCTCTCATTAGAATTCACGCAGCGATTAATATATATATATATATATATATATATATATATATATATATATATATATATATATATGTATATATATTGTCACGAAGATAATTACTACCTGCTCACCGAAAGAGCACAGCTTTCTGTAAAAACCTCACAACTGCGCGCTTCGTCCTCGTCTCTTTGGCGATCAGTGCCTGTAGTGTGGGCAGTTCACTTCTGGCGATCGGCACTCATAGTGGGCAGCTTACTTCGCGTCATTACTCCCCACGTGAAAGCGACCATCCCGGGCGCCGGTGGGAGCGAGTAAAGGGTGACAGAGGGCGTGGAAGAAAGTTGATCAGAGGGGCACTTCTTCGCGGGCGTAGTACGGCTTCATCAGTACTACGTGAGCAATCTCGGCTCGTGCCCGCCGTCGGCTCGAGGTCATATTAGTACTCTGAGGGACGAACTCGTAGTTTACGTCGCTGAGTCGCCTGACGATCTTGTATGGGCCAAAGTATCTGCGCAGTAATTTTTCCGACAAACCCTGATGACGGATGGGTGTCCACACCCAAACGTAGTCGCCGGGTTCGTACTCGATGTTCCTTCAGCCACTGTTGTAACGGCGGGCATTGGCACTCTGCTGGTTGCGGATGCGGTTGCGAGCAAGCTGTCGAGCTTCTTCAGGCTTTCTGGACGATGTCGTCAGCATTGTCACTTCTTGTTCCGGTGTCTACCGGGAGCATGGCGTCTAAAGGTGTTGTAACGCAGCGCCCATAAACCTGTTCAAATGGTGTGAATCGGGTGGTTTCCTGCACAGCAGTATTGTATGCGAATGTCACGTATGGTAGAATTTGGTCCCACGATCGACTTGTGCTCTAAGTCAAAGTACATCGAGATCATATCTGCCATAGTTCTATTTAGTGTGCTCCGTTAATCCATTAGTTTTTGGGCGATAGGCCGTGGTTTTCCGATGATTTCTGTGGGTCAGGGTGACGATCTCCTGCATTTAGTCAGCAATAAACGATGTTCCTCTACCGGTTATTAAGATGGGAGGGGCCCCGTGACGTAGTACAATGTCATCGACAAAAAACATGGTGACTTCTGCAGAGGTGCCGTGGGGCACAGCTTTGGTTTCTGCGTAGCACGTGAGGTAGTCTGTTGCGACGACTGTCCATTTGTTTCCTGCAGAAGACGTAGGGAACGAACCGAGCAGATCCATTCCAACCTGCTGAAACGGTGCTGGAGGAGAGTTCATGGGTTGCAGAAGACCCGCAGGTTTCAAAGGTGGAACCTTGCGCCGCCGACAATCACGGAAGCTTCTCACGTAGTGCTGAACGGAATAGAATAGCTGTGGCCAGTAATACTTCAGGCGTATGCGCGCTAATGTCCTGGCGAAGCCTAAGTATCCGGCACTCGGGTCCTCATAACACGCCTGCAACACTTGTTCGCGCAGTGAAACTGGGACGACAAGAAGGAACGTTTCTTGGCTGTTTTCGAAGTTCTTTTGTAGAGAACGTTGTTTCGGAGGCAGTAAGAAGTCAGTCCTCGTGACATCGGTCGTGGGACAACAACGTCGGCTCCCTGAAGGTAACTGATGAGGAGAAGCAATTTACTGTCTGCAGGTTGTAGTTCAGCCATCGCGACAGTGTCTGCTACACCGAGAAACGGGAAATCTTGCTCTAAGTCACTTGGCTGCAAAGGTATAGGTGCACGTGAGAGGCAATCAGCGTCGGCGTGCTTCTGTCTCGATCGATATACCACTGTGACGTCGTACTCCTGAAGGCGGAGGCTCAAACGAGCGAGGCGGCCTGAAAGGTTCCTAAGATTTTCAAGCCAACACAGTGAGCCAACACGCACCTCCACCAATGAAAATATATATACCGTGTGTTCAAAATTAAGCTTTACTGAATTTTTAAAAATCGCCTGTGGCAGGTAGCCTAATTCTTATCGTTGAGCTGGGTTATTCGAATAGGCGGCCATTAGTAGCACGAGAAATCGAAACACATCTTCAACTAATTTTAAAAAATTGAGTAATGAACTTCTTAGTTAATTACTTTATGACACACATTGCAATTTACGCATTGTAGCCGGTGAGTTTGCAAGACGCATCCACTTGAAATGAATTTTCGGGATGACACCAGTTTCGAGATGATGTCTCCCAAAGTGTGGGACGAAATACATGGGCGTTCCAGATACTTTCGTGCTTCAATGTATAAAACAGCATTTTGGTAAAAAGTAAGTGAAACAACAGTGCATTTTAACGGCGAGTTTGATGGCGCATATCTTCAAACTGGTGTCATTTTGGAAATTCATTCCAAGTGGATACGACTGACAAGCTCACCGGCTACAATTCCTACATTGCAATATCAGTCGTACCGCAATTAAGTAGGAAGTTAATTGGTTAATTTGTGTGGATAAGTTGAATAGGTGTTTCAATTTCTCGTGCTACTAATGTCCGCCTCATCGAATAACCCAGCTCAATGATAAGAATTATGCTATCTGCCACAGGCGATTTTTTAAAATTCCGCAAGGTTTAAAAATGAACACCCTGTATAGTGCTTTTTTTGTCTTTTCTTTGCTGCTTTTGAAGAGAAACTGTTCTCGGCTTTATTCCTACAGCGAACTTTCGTTAACCTATTTATGGTAGAGGAGGAAGGCTTTTATTCGAAGGCAGGTATTTTTACAGCGTACAAATATGACCGCTGACATGCTGCTCTGCATAGGAAAGGGAAAGGGAATTAAAATACTCCGGAGAAGAGTGGAAAACTTCAAAAAAAGATTATAAAAAGAGAATTTGCGACTAAACCTGATAATGATATCTGGTTTCGATAATGATAAAAAATTCTGGGCTTTCTATATGTCAGGAAGTGTACGTTGGTTAACGCTTTTCGATAAGGGCAATTTCAGAGAGGTATGTGAACGATGAATCCAAGACCCGTCACTGTCTTGAAGGACAGCGCATGGGATCTAAAATGTCACCTAACGTATACGGAACGTGACAGATCGTATCCATTTGGCGCCCAATACAATATCTCTCGTCACAGTACGAGGGGCATTCAAGTAATATGTGTTCCGCTAGATTGAAACAGACTCCATGCATATTTTACAGAATGACGGAATAGTGCATGTTCTCTCGTCTTGTTCATTATCCTGATGTCGTCACACTAGCAAAGTACTATTTATGCATGCATAGTAATGTACAATGCATCGAAAATGTGGGAAGGAAACTGCTCTTGTTTTGGCTTTCATTAACTTTATCATCCTGTCTTAAAGATGAAATACGCGTGCCTCGCAAAGGCTTTGATACTTTATTTTTGTTGGTTGACTTCTGCTCGATGCTTACGGTTCTGGTATAGTAGCTATGCACTCTAGACAATCGTGAAGGTAATGACGATGGCTGTGTAACCGAGTAAACTAAATGGCGCCTCCATATGAAGGAACAATAATGATCCTTTATTATTTCTCTTTCTCGCAAACTAGCTACGACAATTCCAATGCAAACAGAGTATAAGTGGTCGTACTTGTACCTTTACACAACGTTCTCACACAGATATGCTAACATGTAGCTTTTGTCTCAGCTATTTGTCATTACTATATGAGGTCGCATTTCTTCGCAAGCTCTACGTTCGTTTACTCATTCGCTTCGTTTACGTTGAACGCACGAAAAACGGCAATCGTTCATGTTCATGTATACCTCATGGGATTTTTTTTTTCTTGTCGCACAAACAGTTCTGCACCACTTCGCAACCTTGACTTACCGCGCCAAGGCAGCGTCTGCGTTCGCTATCAGACAAACTGAGGCAAGACAAGCTAACTATACATGACCCTGCGTAGGCAGTGCCGTCTATTAGGGAGGCTCCATTGCCGACCGTACGTCGTCAGAATCACAAAACGTTTTACTTACTTCGCTTTGTCTCTGCTAAGTTTTTTTCGTCTCTCTCTCTCTCTCTGTCTTTCGCAGTAACACAGCCCGCGGTGACAAACGCTTATGGCGAACCGGCTCATCCACTTCCCCTGAACCGCCGCGCGCCCGAGCTGGCCTCGTTAATCAGTGCAGCTGCAGCGCTCGATACTTCGAGTCATATATTATGGCGCACGTATCCTCCACTGGTATCGCTTGCCCGCTGGGATAGCCGTACGAAATCGTCTCATCGCAGCAGGGAAAGTATCGCTCGGGGGAAAGCAATCTGCATATACGTGGTGTCGGAGGTCCTAAGGTCTCCCCTCGCTTTTGGCATTCGCTCATAACAGCAAGGAACCACGGAATTAGCATCAAACGCTCGTCTGTTTCAATCATCCGTGTGAGTCCGACTGCGAAGCGCTGTTTCTTTGTAGCACCACTGTAATCCCTGCGCAGTTGCTGATGGGCGAAACCCAAGGTCCCGACCCTGAATTACGACGTCACTTTTTTTTTAACCTTCTGTCTTTTTTTTTGTCTTTTTCTTCTTCTTTTTTTTTTGTTCTCGCTTTCTTTAGATATATTTATCCGTCATTTTGTCTAAATGAATGTTGTCTCTAACGTTTCAAACGGACTTGCACCCGACGCCTGGGACCCCCGTTTCTAATACGTATTTGCTACGTATGTAACCACGATCAAAATTTTGGACATCAAGTTTAAGGTGAAAATAAATTTTTGTTTGTTTTCTTTTTTTCGTTCTGTCGTTTCTTTTTTTCTATCGCCCATACATTTATATCGAAGTAGAGAGGTCCGATGTACCTGCAGCTTGTTCGGTCGATGCATTGCATGTTCCAAAAGCAGGCTCTCCACGGCCGCGCCTAAATCAATTTGAAACTTTTCGGGGCTGCCGAGGACTCCGAATTTTCACTCGCGATGGTGCTACAAAGCATATCTAATTTCCTTACGCTATCGGGAATGCCTCATGCATGCTCTACTATGATCAACTGTGGCCCTCTGTGACTTCTGGACTAAAGATTTTTGTTTTTAAATCAAATGCTTCTCCGCCTTCTCACCTCGCCATAACCAGCGCTGTAAGCACTGTGTACCTTGTACCATGTTGCCTCCTATTATGCCGTCAACTCTGCTATAGGCACACAGAATCGATGAACTGCAAGTCCACTGTACCTAATTATATATTTAAGTACGAGTCCTCGTCCCAATTAAATAACATCAGAACAACACACATAACCTTGTTTCTTCTTTGTTGGCTTATTTGTTCCTTTTCTGACTGTCCTTGGTCGCTTACGCGCTGTATGAAGTATCCAGGGTGTGTTTTGACACCATTCTTACATTCCTTTGGTTCTTTCTTTCTTTCTTTTTTTTTCTTTCTTTCTTTCTTCTTCTAGTCGTTCTTGTTTTTTTTGAAAATAATGCTTTTATACCTGGAGGATTTAGTCAGGAAAGACAATGGAAAATATTTTTTGTCTCAACCACAGATCATGTCTTCGTATGTATTTTGACGCTTTCCATGCGTATAACGCGTATAAAGCAGCCTTTTCTTTCGCTTCCTCTATTTCGAATAGTAGTGGGTGGCCTACAACATTCGCGAGCCATTTTGAAACTTCTCTAACAAAACATTGCAATGCAATATAGCCACACAACATCAGTTGCTGTACACGCATAGCTTAAGAACACCTTCTTTATACCAACGAAAAACGTTGTCCATATGTACTTCCAAGAACGCCCTTCGTTTCGCCTTCGCTGTTTGCTGTGACAAATCTTCCCAAGAAACGAAATAAAGAAAAATGACAAGAACACGCTCTCGCTTGACAGTTCCCAGGTCCTTCCCTGCGATAAGGAAGACGGATTTGCTTGTCCCAAGGTTTCCGTTTGACAGAATTATTAACGAGTGCCAGATCTACGATTTCGCGACCCCCGTATAGGTGGCTACGGTGACATGACTAACATATTGACTTCTCTGCCTTGGAACCCCAGGGAGATGAATCGAACTGACTGCTTTGATTTCGGGACATTCGAGCCCTTCAACGGCATTTCCTGCGCCCTTTAGTCCCACCTCGACCTATAGCTAAATGAATGAGCGTACCTATTGCTCATGCCACGAGAACTTCAGTCCGGTAGCTTTGCAGCAGTGGGGAGACGTATTCCCTCGGAATTTTTCCGACGGTTGCTTTCCATATTTTAGGGACAGTCTTGTGGCTGTAAACACCACGTAAAAATGAAGACTGGCAGAATAAAAACACGCCAGCTGACGCTGCACCACATAATTCTGTAGTTCTTATAGTTCTTATATATTTGATCACTTGTGTTTTCAAAAATTCTGCAATGCTCCTTCTACACCACTGTTGTGACCCTTCTTCAAGACGTTCACGGTTCACTCTTCTTAGTTATTCTCGCTGGGAAACTCGGATGTGAGAAGCACGAACAAAATCATTTTATTCGATGCCACATACAAGATGCTATCCCGCCAAAGCGCTCACATAAGCTTCTCGCACCCACAGCATCACTTCCTAAGCATTTGATTCCATATTCACAAAGCAGGCAGCTCGTATTATGGAGCACTTCACCGACCAAAACGACACCTTGTCAGGCCTATCCACCTTTAGGCCCGGCTCCCTGCGTTTTTCTTTCTTATTTTTATTTATTTATTTATTTATTTGAGAGGAAATTTGAAACATGTTAATTCAACAGTAACATGACCATCTAATCAGCATAATTGGGTCGTCAGTAAAAAGAAAAGCATTTATAACGAATGAAGATAGCTTTGCGAACTCTGATGCAGCTCGGTAACGAAGCTTTGGGCTCGTAAACCTGCTTCATACTGCCAGGCAGCTTCGCTAACATGTTTGTTGTCCCAACTGACCAGCTCCTCTTAAGAATAGCTGAAACTTCTTTAATACCGGTGCAAAAGGGGAATGTTTTGCCTCTGAAAGGGCCAGATAACCCAGGGGCCAGATTCACAAAGCTTTTCTTTCGTAATTTCGCCTTGCCTTTGGCTGGCCGCCTTCACTAATGATATGTCGGGCATCCGGATTGGCTAATATTTTTTCTTTAAAAAAATTCTAGCGTAACAAGTGTTTGTTAATTCTGGCCCAGAATCCTAGCCAAAAGAACAAACAATAAAAATACGTGAGGAGGTAAACAAATAACTATCGAAATAAGGCCACAAACAACGAAAATAATCTTTTTTTTTCTTTCTTTTTCGTTTTTTTTTTTCTAGTTAGAGCTTTCCCTTGCTCATAGGTTACAGTTAACTTTTGGCACTTCTATCGTTTTTTTTTCTCATAGTTTGAGCTTTCTCTCGCTCGTAGACCTGCGGATTATTATATTTCACGACACTTTTAAGGCTATAATTCTCCATACGAGATGACCTTATCTTAGTTTCATGCCTTCTTCACATTATACACCATCATTTCTCTCCGTCTTCTTAATTTTCTTCTTCGTGCCCTTGATTTTTTTTTTCTTTTACCTCATTTTCTTACTTACGTGCTTAGTCTTTCCTTACACCGCTCACTCTTGCTATATTTACGTGTTTCTATTGCTCGCGTCGTTTAGCTTTGTTTCACCTTGAGCAAGTCGCACAATTCTGCAGAAACTCAATTCCACTTCCTGTTCGTCGTCACTCATTCGTCTGCATCCTCTAGCCCCCTCAGAGTAATGGGGGAACCGTACTGCACGTTTTCGTTGTACCGTATGTTTCGCCATGCTGCAGGCGGCCAAAGCAACATGCAACGTCATGGCCGCCATTGTTGTTGTTTTTTATGCTACCTAATTGTCATGACCCCGGAAACCTTAGCTGCTCTCACGACGCACTGGGGGTTATCCTTTACAAAGAAGCCACTATGCCACCAACACCACCACAACATTCGCCATCATCAATGACAACCGTGACAATAACCTCTTACTACTCTGAGCCACAGTTTCCTAAAAACAATTACCTAAGTGTAGTCTGGCGGTACAATCGTTGAGATACGATGGCAACCGTCGGTATTACATGGATCTGTCTAATCTCTGTGCTTGTGGCTTAAGAGGTTATTGTGGCGTTATTTTTAAGTTTTAACTTTCTACGTTACCAAAATTAACAATCGTATTTTTTTATCCAAACACGGCAAGGCAATAAGGCTCTGCGCACATGCGCAATCACTGCGAATTAGTGCACTTACAGTAAAACCTTTTAGTGGAAATGATTACTTCGTAATGATCACTTTGCAAGTCACCAAGCCGTTTGAAGCCACAAGGACGAAGTTTAGGCACATCCATGCACTGCGCATCATTCCCATGCTAGTCGGAGCGCCACTCTTGCAGCTCCCGTAGACGCGAGCCCCAAAGTTCCCTCGAGTCATCTTTTTTTTTTTTTTTTCGGAAACTTACGCTCTGTGCCGTGGCCTCCGAGATCGCACGGGAGCAAAGGCCCGCCGTTACGATCTCAGAGGCCACGTCAGTACGATTCGTGCAATGCTTATCGTTCCCCTTTTCTTCTTCCTGCTCTCCCACAGGACTTGCCCTAGCATTGGCTCCGAGACCAGTGGCGGCGATTTCCGAGCCCCGGGCGCCTCACTTCCTGCACGAGCCGCCATCGCGCGTCGAGTTCCTGAACGGCACGGGCGCCGTGGTGCCGTGCGTGGTGCACGGCTCGCCCGCGCCGCGGGTCACGTGGTCGACGCGTGCGGGTCAGCCGCTGCACGAGGTCCCGGGGTTGCGTCACATGCGCGCCGACGGCTCCCTCGTGCTGCCCCCGTTCCGAGCGGAGGACTTCAAGGAGGACGTGCACAGCGCCGTGTACCGGTGCCTCGGGACGAACTCGCTGGGCACCATTGGCAGCCATGACGTGCGCGTCCGCGCAGGTGAGCTTTCCCAACGCTATCCTAGAAAAAAAAAGGGAAACAAAATTCTGTCAAACCTCGACATAAAGAACCTCAATTTAACGAAATTCGCGGTATAACAAACTACTTTTGCTTCCCGATCTTAATTTTATTGAATTAGGGAAACCTTCATTTAATGAAATTCGCGATGTAACGAACTACCTTTACTTCCTGATCTTAGTTTCATTGAATTAATGAAACCTCGAATTAATGAAATTCACAATATAACGAAGTTTTTCGCTGCAAGTAAAACTTCGGTATATCGAGGTTCGACTGTATAAAGAACTTCATGCTGGTCACGATACACTGGTATCGTAAATTTTGTCACCATCACGTGCGTCCTCTTTCGTACGTCATTGATTAAACGTAGCCCGTACTCTCGCGCGTCCTTATGGGCGTCCGTTTTGCACCTTTTTTTTTTTTTTTCGTTTCCCTCGAATAGCCACAGGCAGGTAACACCTTTCTTGCGGTATCACAGCCACCACCACTTCAGCTACTTCATGTAAATTGTTAGCGCGCATCACACGTTGTAACAAACTCAACAGCAAATAACTATTTCACTCCTCTTGTAACCCCAATCCTTAAGTAATAACGCCTAGAGGGGATCTTTCAGGTAACAATGTAGAATTAGATGAACAGCGCTCATTATGGAAAAAAGGCGAAAATGTTTCATAATAATTTTATGTATAGTTAATAAATAATTTTATTATTATTATTATTATTATTATTATTATTATTATTATTATTATTATTATTATTATTATTATTATTATTATTATTATTATTATTATTATTATTATTATTATTAGTATTTCATTATTAATAAATGAACAATCCTTTTCTTATTTACAAACCATTTTTCATTGCGCATTTCTTGTGTAGAAATCACGTGAGGGGATAATTTACACAGCAAGTTTATTTTTGAACTTGTAAAATGCTTAAAACAGTTAATCAAAACGCTGAGAGCTTGAAATGACTTGTTGCTGAGTTTGTTGCTTGAGACGTGCTGGGGGCATTGCAGCCTGAAGTTAGAGAGCACAGGGGAAAAGAACAAACGAAACTGTTTGTTCGTAGACGCGGATACTTGCGCATACGCAATGGACAAAAAAAAAAAAAAGTCTCACTGCTGCGCGGTGAGCAGTCGCAACTTCTCTCTTTTAAATAGGTGACACGCCGTTCTTTTTGGCATGGATGCCGAAGTGGTCGCAGTACTTGCACCTCTTTTCCATTCGTTCCACAAGATGCCTAAGGCAATGCCTCAGGAAACTCGAGGAGCGTAGACATAAAAAGTTTAAGTATTGCTATACTAGCGAGAACCATGCGGGAAACGTTCCTCGCACACCGCGTGCCCGATGCTCATGCACGCTTCGTGGACAAAGATCGAGAACCTTTCTTCATTGCCTATTAACTGCTCAGCTACGATTACGAAGCGTCACTTACAGGGGCTTCCATTATTCCGAAGTTCATCCGCCGTTTCCCCTTGCCTGGTTGCTACTATTCTCGTTCTGTCGCAAGAATAATGATATCCGCCCCCGCATGAACGCTTTGGGAGCTCCTACACGCCTTCACTTCCGGTTGCACCGGGACGTACGTTCAACGTCCAGAAATCGTTAGTGCGACCACTTGTGAGTGCGCAGCGGACAAAGAAAAAAATACAGATTTGCTCACCCACTCCCTCCACTTAACGCCGTTTGGATCTCGCAAGGGTATATATACGAGAACAGCGCGGGCTCACATTTAGCAACGCAACACAACGGACGCAGTAGCACTATATACACCGCGAAAGGCAGAACTCCATTGCCCGGCCAATCAGAGAACCATTAGCGCTGTCCGATAGTGCGTTTAGCTTTCGCTTACATTTTTCGTACACTTTCTCCCGAGAAGATAGGCAACGCGCTAACGAGTAGGAAGACAGGCCAACGCAAATAAGAGAACCGGGAATCGACGAAAGCGGCTGCGACACTATTCGAGACTCGCTGTGATCGGACGCATTGTGCCGAGAAGTGTGACCAATACCTCGTAACGAGAGAGAGAGAGAGAGAGATTCGAATGGGCGCGAAGCGCTAACGAGCTCATAGCGTCAACCGCAGCGAGGGCCTCTTCCTCGCCCTTAGCCTGCGGTCGTTGCGAGCCCCGGCTGGCTACGCGACTGGCGCTGGCTGGAGAGGACGTAATCTGCGCACCGCCGGCACTCATCGATCCCCGTACCGCGCGGTTCGTTCGTACAGGCAGCGGAGAGCCGGCACCAACCTCGGCGGCTGCGGCCGTCGACGAAGGCAGGCAAAACTTTTGCCTCAGCCAGTTCGGCGGAGGCGGATCGAACATGCAAATTATCGAAAGGTGCCCGCGAGCATTACGTTACACTACGCGCCGCATATAACACAACACGGCTGGCTTCCGCCGCAACACTCGTTCTATCGCTCTCAGTACACGCAGCGATCCAACGGCGCGCGCACTCAGCGTGAGCTCTCGGAAACTTCAGACTGACGGAGAACAGAGCTCCGGCCAGGGAAGAGTTGGCGGCGGAAGAGCGCGGAAAGAAAACAAGAAAAAAAAAAGGGGGGGGGGGAGGGAGGGTTTGGGGAAAGGAGATGTTTCCCGGTTCCCAAAATCGGCCACAATCCGGTGATTCTGGAGCGTGCCGTGCCTTCTGGACGGCTTTTCCCCGAGACGGGCTTTTTGGGGACTTCAGCCGAGCGTGAAATGCCTCGTTGCTGGCTTCGATGCCGGCGGCCGAGCAGAATCCGGATTAGGCGGCCGACCTCTTCAGCCACGGGCAAGCCGAGTGTCTGAACGCCCGTTCGCGGAGCGCGCACTCGCCGAGCTTCCCCGGTGCGTTTGGTCGGGCGCGCACTGAACGCGAACTGTATACGCGCGCTTCCTGCGGTGACGCCAAGTCGAGTAAACAGCTCACCGGCAGAATGTCGATGGATTTTCTGTCTTTGGCATTTCTTTGTTTGGCTGCAGCCGCAGCCGCTTGCAGCTGCCGGTTCTTGTGTGGTTATACGTTTCTCGCGTATTTGCATTACCACTATCTGTTTGTCTTATTAACGTCTTTCTTTCCCTTTCTTTCTCTCTCTTATTAATGTGCGGCGGCAAGGAAGGTACATAGATATACCGTCGGCTGTGCACTTATGTAAATGGTCGGCGGAGTGCTCCTTGGGGCCGTGGTCGTGTTTGGATCCGTAGTGTGGCGTGTGGCTGGGGCAGGAAAGTGCAGTGGTAAATAAGGTTGGTCATGTCATGACTCGACAATGTCGTCGAATACTTTTATTTTCCGGGAAGGAAAAAAAAAAGCTACAAAAAAAAATTGTCAGCCCTTGCACTGGGGTGGAGATGGAAGACCAGCGAAGCTGTGCTATGGTGGGAATTGTGTATTTCCAATTATGACTATTAAGATGTGATGGTGCAATTGGCTATTTGAACTAATAAAGAATGAGAAATATATATGATCCGGTGGTCTTCATAGAGCGGATTTTATTTCTGGCGAGACGGTGCCTTCGACGCGTCCGTGCGTCAAAGGTATATGTTTATTTTCTTGCGTAATAGCAGCGTCACCAAAAGCATAGCTTATAAGCACTGTCTCGACACCCCCTAACGTTACCATTCTATTATTTCCAGCACATCTAGTATGCATGAAATATGATTCAATCCTGCATTTGGTAGACGAAGTCTTTGTATGGTGTAATAGTTCATTCACGACCGTGTATGCGCAGCGGTACTGTACAGTGAAGGGAATCCATGATGAAACTAAATAGCGGGCGATGACGTGAGATAGAGGAAACCGCTTTCAGGAATGTACCACTAGCATACATATATGATAACGACATAGCTAGGAAGAAAATACTGTGTGTAAATTGCATATCGAATAACAGACGAGCGAGTAAACTAGAAGGATATCGCATAGAAATAAACAGTGCTGTCGCAGCAAGGAAAAGTAACGCTCTTATCATTGCGCATCTTTGATCGGCCACCACTGCAGCTGTATTGCGGGAATTGCCTCTAGTGGTGCCTTACAGATCTGGCTGCGCGAACTCAAGAGGAAACTATCTAGAATTAATTGATGGGGTTCAACATGCCAAGGCAAGATGTCGGCTACAAGAGACGCTTTAGTGGAGAGGCTGCAGATTAACTTCAGTTGCCTGCCGTTCTTTAACGTTATAAACGCAAACAATGATACACGAGTGTTCTTTCATTTCACCGCCATCAAAATGCGACCACTGCGGCCTAGGGCCACCGTGACCACTGGGCCACCATGACAAGTAACTTTATAGGAGTAAACATTCTTGTATAAGGAGCAAGTATGCTAAAAGATCGCACAGCTTCTGATCACTACAGCTAGGTGTGCTGGATGTCCTCTTTCATTCCCTTTGCGATGGATTACAGAATGGGAGTACAGAAGGACAGATGTGAGTACAGAATGATGATAAACGTGGTGGACAGCCAATGAAGAACATGGCGATGCTTCAGACCCATTCAGCAGAGAATTTCAGCAGCGCAGAGAGATAGCACAGAACATGCATACTGAAACTTGGCATATTGAGAAAACAAGAACTATACACTCGAATAATGTTAACTTTGAGCCTTAACATAAAGAATCCTCCGAAAATACTTCGAATCCGTCTGACCCCCCCCCCCCCCCTCCCCCTTTCCTTTTTGTTTCTCGTTGTGATTCCCAGCATAACAATAACATATCGCATTGCATTACCTTCAGACGTTCTATTTATGCCCGCACTAAAATGCGCGCTTCATTAACAGCCAGAACAACAACATTCATTACAAACGCAGCAGTAACGAGCACATATTATTCTGACCTTATACATGGCTCTTATGATCTCTTATGAATAGTTTCAATTGTATGACATTGTCATAATATACGTTTCTTATTTGTTTTCCTTATATGTTCTAGCAACATGTTGCCATTCCTTTTGTAAAACCATGTTTTTCTAATCTATTTCCCATATAATGCTGTTCCCCCGCAAGTCTCTATGATGTGTTCATTACTTTGAGGCTACTTCCACTCATAAATCAATCGATAAATAACAACTATAATAACCATGTACCTAAGATGTGCCGTTGGTCTTTTGCGTTTATCGGTACCGGGAAACCACGGGGTAGTCACGTGATGCGGGCTTTTTGCTGATGCACTTCCATCGCGTTTCTAGCCGATGGTTCTTAAAGCACATAGGAGCCGTACGGTGCAACCCCACACTGTGAAATGAAGCCATAGGGTGACGCCGCAACCCGCAAGAGAGGTCTCCAGAGTTTGCGATTGGATTAATCGCTAGTCAGGTAATCAAACTTTGCGCAATCGCTTAAGCGCTTTTTGTGTTGTTTTGTTTTTTATTTGTGTCTTGTTTGTTTGTTTTTAGCGCAAGTGTTCCGAAGATCGCGTCACTCTCCATATCGATCCCCATACATCTAGAGAACGCTCATTAGAATGGAATTTTAGCGGAAGCAGAGGACCGCGTAACGAGTGGTGGAACGAAAACTGATGGTTTCAACTTTGCGAGAAAGGAAAGCGGCGGTATCGATATATATAGTTACAAAGATAGCCGATATTCAAATTCAGATTACGGGGAGCTAATGCAATTGGGCAAATGATGTAATGGCGTTGAAGAGATTACCGGTGGTCTGCTAGGGTAATGGAATCCGTGTCTAAATGGGAAGGAAATGCAGTCGCGGACGGGATGACAGTGGATAAGGTGACGTGTTTGAAACTAGGAAATTTGCAGGCGTAAAATGAAACTAGGTGATGCAAAAGAGAGGGCTAATTGGAAATCGCTTGGGCGATGCCTTCGTTCCTGCAGTGAACATAAATTAAGGATGATAATTATAACCGATATGACGACGACGACGATGACGTCGTCGTCGATTAATATTATGAATTACTTTCTTGTGTCTCGATACCCCTTTTGTAAACTTAACGCTTCTGTCTTTTTAGAGCGAAGTTTTCTTAGCCTCTGCTCTCCATTTGGCGGATGTTGACTGTTGGCTGCTGTCTTGCCGAGTATGCAATAACTTGCTCCACGGGGTCGTGGTACTGGGTACGTAGACATTCATGGCCGTATATGCATATCATCATAATGGGTTTGCTGCACTGGGTAGATGCCCGGATAGACAAGCAGAAGAACTGGCAAGAAGTGAAGAAGTCAGCAAAAGAAAATCGAAGGAGTGCGCTACAGAGAAGTGTGGAGAAAGAAGTTATAGCGCAAACAAAATGGGACTATAGAGCGTGCATTGAGCGAAGGGCGTTGAGCTACACAGAACTGAAGAAAGAGAAGTGAAGAGAAGACATTTTAGTAAACATCAAAGAAAGCTTCCCTCATCACCGATTCGTGCATATGCGTGAAATCCACCATTTTTTATCCCATATATATTTCTTATTCCAGGTAGACATGCTTTCTTACCATCGTATTGGCGTCGCGCGAAGGACAGAACTTTAACGCAGCTTGACTTAGGAAAGACGCAAGTGCCGGCTTCCTTTCTGTTCTAGAGAATAAGACTCCATCAAGTCAACGAATCCTAATTAGCGCAGACGCACAAAAAGGACAACGCGGGGCCTAAAAGCGCAAAAAGCGGGAGGAAGTCCGCTCGGCGTATCACTTTGCAGATGCATTTACTGAATATAAAATATAACAGGTTCACGGGTCTGAAACGAATACGCATTTATAATCTCTTCCTTTACACATAAAGTTAAAAAAACAGTAATATAAAGAGCTCTAAAAGAGAAGGACAGAAGCTGAGGATATCCGGCACGAGCTCGGTCATTTGAATTCTGCCTTCATTGAAGTGCGCAAGGAATATCCTGTGAGATCAAAAGCCTTCCGAGGTTCAAACAAGGGGAGCCCAGTATAATTGAGTTCGGATGACGAGATCAAAGGTTGGCGTCGATGTCGTCTCCCGCAGAACGCGCTCGCGCCATGCACGTTTATTAATTTTTTTTTCGAGAATTTTTGCCCGAATCAGCCCTCTCGCGGGCAAAAATGAGCACCTCGACCCATTCGAAGCTCCCGGATTGGTCCCGGAATCGTCGCATACACCTGAGGCTGAATGCGTGTACTACGCTTCGGTGGGATACATTAAATCTCTTTATCCGGAACATCAGCGTGCGTGAAACCTTTTAAATTCGTTTGAAAGAAATGCAATAAAGGGAACAGGGGATGAAACTGGTGATTTAATTATGTCTCAAATTATGTCGGAGCGAATCTCCAAGCCGTATAGAAGAACACAAAAAGCGACGCGAAGAAGGTGTCTGCGAAATATTAATAACGTTGCGCAGTGAATCGCGAAGCTGTGCAAGTGAATGTTTCAAAAACCATTGTAAAAAACAGGATCGAGCACTTCGTCGCTCGAGATTTTATAAGCAATGAAATGGGGAATATTACTTTCCTGAATATAGGACATAATCTCTAGCCTCAGTTAAATACAGAAGTTATATACTAAAGCATCCTACTGCGGGACTAAGGAGTTTTGTACTTTGAACGAGGGGTCAACATGCTATTCACAACACCCCTGTTTGATTAATGATATTTAACTTTGGAATTCAACACAGGCATTTGAGTAAGGCCGCTTAGTAGAAGGCTCCGGATTAGTATTGGACTCTGGGTGTTTAACGTGCAGCCAAAGCTGGGTGCACAAACGTTTTCTTTTTTTTTCTCGCTCGTATAAGAATTTAGCCGCAACTTAGCGGAATCGAACTGTCGACCTCGGTGCGGGGCAGTAGGAATGCCTCAGCCACTAAGCCATAACAGCAGTCAGCAGCTGTGCTGTCTTTGCTGTCGGCATTGAGTAGAGGCCTACAGCATTAAAACGACACCATCTCCTATTTTCTAAAGACTCGGTGAAACGGTCGCATAGCTTACTTATTTTAGTTAAGACTACATCTACTGCCGTTCTCATGAAAGATCATCGAAATAAAGTGGTTACAGCATGTACGTGTGAAGAAGTCAAAATTGAATAGCTACAGCATAAAATAAAGTAATCTACTATGAAAAATACTATGTTAATGCAGCAACAACTACACAAAGTACAAACTGTAAAGTGGTGCAACAAAGCAAAAAAAAGTTTTTTTTAATTGAGAGCTCTTCTACTACTGTGAAGATGGAAGCCAACGAAACTGTGGCTACGGTGGGTCTGCTATAGTTATTATTGCCATAGTGAATTGCCATATATATTGCCATATATTATCATTATTAACAATATTGGGCGTTTTCCGTCTGTTCGTCAAAGAGCACGTACACCGACGTCTTGTTTTCGCCCGGCGCGATGGCCAAGTAGTGCGTTTGCTGCACCAAGTCCACCCGATCGTCATAGACTAGCGTATGGGCCGCAGCGTTCATAGCCGCGGCACACTGCTCGGCATCAGGATCCTGACGTCAGGATCCTGGAAGATGTGGTAGCGTCCGTACCACTAGCGAGTCCAAAGGGCAACTGCTGATAACAGCGCTCGCGCGACAAAGGGGCACAACGATTGGTGGGACGTGCCGCCGCCGAGGATCGTGACACATGTGAAAGAGGTATCGGCGGTGACGAGGGGTCTGACAATGGGCCATTCATCATCCGTTTGGCACCTGTGCTAAGGCACAACTGGCGTGAAACCACCAGGCACACGGAGCCAAACCACACGCACATGTAACCAAAGCTTATGCTGGTGATGATAGCCTTTTTTTTCTACACGCGGACACGATCCTGGGGAACCTAGTCCTTAACAACTTCGCTGTAAAAAAATGTGGTATAATTGCAGCCGCGAAAATAACATCAGTATAGGGGTAGTGAAAATCTATACAGAAGCACAAAATACAACACGGTACACCCATGGTATAACACTAAGAAATAGACTACAACGTGATCTAGCAGGAGTCAGTTTCAATTTTTTTTTACAGTGATGCTACCTTTTATTGAGTATCATTATCATTATTCATTGCCTACCAGAGCTTTTTTATTATTATTACTCTATGCTTAACTCAATGAAGTGTGCACGCTTTTGAAGTGCAGCCGAGTACAATGCTTCCACCCCATGAGTGACTCTGCAAACACGGCAATGGCGACGCTGTTGTTAGTATTCATCACAGGCTCTTAGTCTTACTTAACTGAAGCATCCTCGAAGCACTTAGATTTAACGCAAACAGTTGTTCGGGGTAAACAGAACCTCTCATCAGCGCCGTCACGCGGAAAACTCGAAGTCAAAGTTTACTGCATAGGCCGCTCAAAGAAACGAACGAAAAGGAAAAAAAGAAAGAAAGTAAGTAAGAGAACATGAGCAGTTTGGTTGAAAATGCGGTAAGGCACTGAGTAGTGCTTGCCGGCTTTGCGGCGCCTAATCGCGAACTCGTCTTTTGCGCTTGCTTCTCCGCAAGCGCACAGGAGACCAGCTGAGCGTGAAGCACGCGCTGGGCCACGTGTTTCCAATGGCGCGAAAGGCATGGAGTGTTAGGAACGAGCAGCCGAGAAGAGAGAGAAAGGGTAGAAGGATAGAGGAGGAAAACCGTGTGAGCTAGAACGGGGGCGGAATCGCAAATTGAAGCCTGTGTTTGGCGAGTGCTGTGTTTGTCCGAGCCTTGCCCGAGATGAAAGGTGTTTGCACTGCGCGAGGCTCAGCTTCGGGGGTGCAATCACTCCGAAGAGGCTCGGCGCAGCTTTCGCCGGCGCACTCTCGGGTTCCGGAGGAACAAGCGCGAATGCCGCTGTCGCCGCCGGACGGGGTCCTTTGTCTAATCACACGCGTCTAGGGTGGATCGCGCTGCCGAAAGGGTCTCAGACCTTCCGCTAAGCGCCGGCGTTATATTACGACGTGTGTTTCCAATCGGAGATTTAGTGAGCAATAAAACAGATTGTAATATTTAAGGTGTGGCGGCCCACTGTTGGCGCTACAACAGGGGATGCTGTTCAGCCGTTAGTGGCATACGCAGTACTGTTGATGACGTCGAATTCTAAATCTAAGGGCATCATAGTTCTTTTTCTTTTCTTATGCAATACTCTGTAGAATGGTGCCGTCGCGGTAGAAATTCGGTCCCATTACCTCATCCTTAGCAATAGGACGTCGTAGTCACCGAGCCACTATACGGATGGAGACTGAGTAAGCATGTCCGTTTCTTCACAGGGCTTTGCATTATTGACTTTGGTGCACGGAAAGCAGTTTGATTGATTGATTTAACATTTTTATGTGACTGATTGAAGCATCTGAAAAGTCCGTAGCATTTCTTGCTCTACATATCTATGCGAAGTTAATCATTGCTACGATGTGAACTGGAGGTCTTGTACCGCGACGCGAAATACATGAGAGAGAGACAGATATAGAAATAAGAGTTGAAACGCAGAGAGGTTAACCAAAGTAACTATTCTGCACTGGATGAAAGGAGAAAGAATAGGCAAGTGAGGAGAAAAAAACAATAAGATATGAAAGGAATCTGTCCGCGCTAGCACACGGAAGGCATCTGACAACGACTGCAGTCTTTCAAACAGTCCCGATGCTTCCAAAAATACGCGAGTGCTTTTCGACCAAGGCGGCTGACGTCGGCTGGAAAAATAGAGTAGAGAAAGCAAATTAAATGAATCACTGCAAACGCATGTTCTATTTTATTTTTCTTCTCACTGTAGGAAATAATATAACCTGTTAAACACCTCTTACCGCCAAAGAAGAATGAACAGAAAGGTATTCACAACGAACACGCAAAATTAAATTCAGTAACGAGCACGTGTGCTGTATTTCCAACTCGTGATACATAAAACGTCGTCCGACTGATGATTGCAGCAGTTTGTTACAGCAGTCTTCCTGCAACTCATTATTCAGGGACTTAAAATTAATACGCCGATCACGACCACTCGGCTATTTTCTCTTGCAGCGGTGAATCATAAGTCCATTATGCGGACTCCTTAAGCTATAGAGTGCCTGCTTTTGGCCCGATACTAGAATTTAAGGCACTTCTCAGTCTCGACGGGAGAACATATTTATTTACCAGCACTTGAGTATAAAACGGAAGAAAAAAAATTTTAAAAGTCGATTTTCCCTCGTATCTCCAGAGGCACGCAACTTTACAGACACCAAAACACACACAAAGAGCCGCGAGCGTTTGCATTCATAAACTATCGTCCCACAGCCGCCTTTCTCCGAAGGAAATGAACCATTGTTGCGCGGCCCGGAGCAGGAAAGAGGATAATGCAGAAAGAGGGATATGTAATTTATTGCAAGAGTAAAAAAAAAAAGTGAGGAGCGGAGAAGCGAACTGATCAAAATGCGGAGAGTATAGGGAAGATGATAGATGATGGATGGCTGCTGGCGTCCGGCGTTTACGTCTTTTCAGATGTTGTAAGCTTATGGCCACTCTCAGTTCTCGAGCGCTTCGACTTCTGGCGTTCGGTCGGTCGGTCGGTTGGTCGGCGAATGTGTTATGTAGAGGTATAGTTTGGGGGGTGTGCGCCACTAACGCACAGAAGGGGCAGGCACACACACGGTCATGGCGGCAGCACAGGCTTTCTTAATGTTGCACGCGCGCACGCACGCTCATGGGCACATACACGAAGAGATATATACACACATATGTGCGGACCAGCGAACGCACACAGAATTGAGGGCGGCGGCTGGTGCCGGGCACAGCTGCATATCGCGCCGAGGAGCTCGGCGCCCATTCATCAGTGACCAGCGCCGCGACGCTTCTTTGTCACCTCTCTTCAGAACGGTCACTTAATATTCTGACGCCGCGCGCTCACTATAAATCAGCTTCCTCCGTCGCCGGCGCCGACGCTCCTATCTCTCCCGGCGAGAAGTTCCGGGGAGGATGGAAGTAGGAAAGAGCGCGGGGGAAACACGGGAACTCGGGTAGGGAAGCAGGGTAGACGCCTGCCGCGATGCTCCTTCACCCAACCATGACTTCCCACTGCGTGCAGTAGCAGCAGGGCTTGGCGTTCCGATGGGAAAGGGGAGGGTTGCGCGGGATCGAGCGTCGGGAAAGGCCGTGTTCGTATCCGTTTTCTCTTGAAAACACGCCGCGCGTTTATGCCGTATAGACCGTCCCGCCGAACGTTCCCGAGATTTCGCGAGTGTATCTTGGTCTGCCACTGCATATGTGTTTTACAGCAGGCACTATCAGCCTCTTCATAGCGTCGGCACGTAAGACTATGCGCCGAAAGAAGAGCAGGTCCAACGTTTCCTGTATTTATTTTTTTCTCAACTCGCTTCCGCCACCCCGTAATCGGTGGCATAAGTCACTGCATCGACTCGTGCTAGCGCATATGCAGAAAAGCGAGGAACGGGAAAGAGAGAGAGAGAGAGAAAAAAGGGAGAATGCTGGAGAGTGGGGAATCGAGAAGAGATGGCCGCCTGCTGGCTCTTCAAGATAAACGGTGGGTTCACTGACCGAAAACACAGGGACTACAGCGTACGCTTAAGGCGCTAAGCATACACTCTGAAAGCTGCCCCTTTTTTATGGCAGCTGTTGAGAAAGAGTGATCCTCGAACATGACGCGTCCACACCCGTCATCGTTCCTGAGAGATACACAGCCCATTTCTGGGGCACCTCATCTTCGCAGCGTCCCGTACTTCAGACTACAGCAGAGTGGAGTGGAGATCTTCCCGTGCAAGCACTGATTTCACTGCTGCACTTTTCTTTTCTTTTATTTCCTTGACACTTTACGGCTTTATTCTCTTCATAAGAGCAATCAACTTCGGTTAACCCCCCCCCCCCTTTCCCTTCTTGCATTCTATGCGCCCTCCTCCTTTTCATTAAAGGCGAAAGGACGTCGCAGAATGATGTCCCTGGGGTCGATGTTCAACTTTATTTAACCGAACTAGGGGCTGCCCTAGCAGCTTTCTGCAAAGCTCTGATGTTACGTTTTCCCTTCATGGGAAGGACCCACTAAGTAGTCATTACATAGTTTCCCGTCGTAGACGTCAAGACTCTCGAAAGAAAGAAGAAAAATATTACTAAGGTACACCTGTCACAATAGCCAACGAAGCATCTATCGTCCGCATCGATCAAGCAAAACATCTACCAAACTATTGTCACTCGCGTTTTCAGCTACGCGTTTTTCCAGCTCTATAACGCTGCGCCCTATCGGTCGCGTGAGTACATAAAAAAATTACTTCTTGGTTTTTACGTTCCAAAACCACGATATGATTATTAGGCACGCCGTAGTGGGGGACGCCGGATTAATTTCGACCGCCTGGGATTCTTTAACGTGCACCCAATGCACGGTACATGGGCGTTTTTGCATTTCTCCCCCAACCGAAATGCGACCTCCGCAGCCGGGATTCGATCCCGTGTCTTTGGGCTTAGCAGGGCAACGCCCCAGCCACTACGCCACCACGTCCTGTTCTTGAGCACTTCTCTACTAAAAGTACGAGCTCTTTTATCGTGCGGCACTAGCCGAAGCTTTGATCGAAAAAGTGGAAAATAAGCGCCGGTCTAGGAATAGAACGGATCAAAGGTCAAGCGGCGTTAATACGCCTTACGACTCAAAAGAAAAAAAAAGAAAAAATTGGTAAGAACACTGACAATAGTTCTAATAACACACGCGGAGGCACATCAGCACTATTTATTTATGCATGAAAACCTCTAACAAAGAAAATTGTAAATATTGGCTTCTCCTCACTGCAACATAGCTTGCAGAGAAGCCAGCTGTGACGAGCGCCAGAAAGCCGCACACGCATATACACGAACACATGTAACAGCTTTCTAAGTGCGTCGCAGCTACCACTGCAGGTGCGAAATGACAAAGATTTGGGTTTAAAGAGCCCAGCTTGGGCATCCACCTGTGTGAACCTACAACTTGGTCTGCGCATATCACGACATACTCAACTGAAAGACGACACCACTCACCGACACGGAGCATAAAAGGAACCTTGGAGCGTATTATTATTAGGGGGGAAGAACCTCAGGGTCGAGCCTTGTCCCCCCCCCCTCGTCGTCGCCCGTCATCCGTAGCTCTGGTTTGCATGGAGTCCGCTAGGGGCGCTGCGGTGCACAAAGGCGTTCGTTCCCGACGCGCGCTCTTTTTCTCTCTTCAGCCATGGATGACAATGGTCGCTTCTGGTAACGGCGCGCCCGCTATGGACGAAAAGGCGAGAGTGGTGGCTAAACTGCAAGCGGAGTCGAGGGCTCGCAAAGCTGCTGCAGCATGGCGATGCCGGCATGCGGACCCGGAGCTGAGGGCTCGCAAAGCTGCAGCAGTACGGCAACGCCGGCAAGCGGACCCGGAGCTGAGGGCTCAGCAAAGCTCGCGCTTGAACCGAGCATCGGCGCCACCAACCTCAGGTAGAGAACGCTTCCGGCGTTTTTCCGCCGCTTCCCGTGCTCTCGCCGCCTCTGAATCCGCTTGCCGGCATCGCCGTGCTGCTGCAGTGATCACAAGGTAGTCTTAATGAAGGGAAAACGAAGTCCGCACCTCAATACCATATACGACCAATAAAACAACATTGTATATACTGTACACATGTGTTGTCACTCATTTGCATGTTCGAGTGGGCAATGTACGGGGGATTCACGGTTACCCGAATGATCCCCCGGTGCAATTCGCCCACTCATCATCATTCACTTTGTGGATATGCGGTGTTTTTTTTAATTATTATTTTTAAAGTGGCACTTACATTCACAATGTTCGCTAACGTTCACTCACGCACGAAGCTTTCCTACAGGCAGTGTATTCGGTCGCTGCCTCTGGCGAAATACCGGAGAGAGCGTCGTCGACGCCTCGCGAGCGAGACGCGAAGTCATTTTCACGCGTTTCTGGCCACGCCGATTATTCGCCAGCATTCCTCGCGGTGACGGTGGCGTCGGCTTGCGACGGCATCAAGGGGCTTCGCTTTGTGCGCGTCCCGCAACCCCGTCCATGCACGCTTTTCAACCAACACGTACGCTCGGATGCTTTCTGTAAAACGCTTCGTAATACGCGAGCCAGAATTCCCTCCTCTAGAGGGCGTTTTTTTTTTTTTTTTAGAGTCCTAGCTTGCCAGACGACTGCACACCTCGTTGTCGAAATTATGCTCAAAAACCCAGGACAACTATTAAAGAGAAGCAGAGATCCCGAAAAAAAATTTTTTTAAGTAAAGCAGAGCGACATCCTCTCGGGGGAACATTAGACAGAAGCATACTCGTGGAGCAAGTTTCGACAGAACACGGAATTCCGGATGGAGGAAAGCGGGTACTCTCCTATAAGGCATTCTTGTCCCCTAATTTTTAGCGCCCTGATTTTCCTTTCCGTCGCCCTCCTCCTTTTGCAATCTCTCAGCGTGTTCTCGTCGCACCTTTGAATTCGTTCTCCAGGCCTCCTGCTCCTCGTTCCTAAGCGAGCGCCAGCTTTCAGGTTCAAAAAGCTTTTCCTCCCGCGAGAGCCATTTCATTATACTCCGAAGGAGAAAAAAGAAAAGAAGTAAAGAAAAAAAAGGAATGAGGGTGTTGGAGGTTTATTGGGAATCCCTGAAAAGGAGAGAAGGGAGAGGTGGAGGGGGGGGGGGGGAGGCGTAGTCGTCCAATTCACAACGCGGAGAATGCGAGAGGATCGCGGCGGCGGCCGCCGCCGCCGCCACCGTTGTAATGACTCGCCGAAAAGAATCTGTCTCACGACGCGTCGCGTCGCCCAAGCGACCCAGTGTGCAGGCAAGCATAGCTAGACTCCGCTGCGACAACGCTATGCTCTCCTACGGCGCGTGCTCGCATCAGAGACGCGAAACGCGCGGAGAGTTTATTTCTCGCTTTTGAGATATACTTTTATTCGTCAGCCAGTTCCTTGCATTCTTCTTCTCTCTCTTTCAAGTGTGTATATGTTTTCAAACCAAAAAATAATAAAGTATTCCTTTTCTCGGAATGAACAGAAGGAACAGAAGAAAAAAAAGACACCGTATCGAGCGAAGGAGAAAGAAGAAAGAGATTGGAACGAAAGTGGATGAAAATACGGGAGCCTAAGTCGGCGCGCTGAAAAAGCTGCAAGCGAGCATCTTTTGAGGTCGACTGCTTCCTTTTACGGAACCTCTTCAATAAAGATTTCGCATCCGCTCTGTAGAAAAGAGTGGGGAATGCAATGTATGCATGGCCGTTCCACGCAGAAAAGCCATTTTGGATTAGGTTTCGATCTGTCGCCCCTAAGGCTAAGGCCGCTTTTGCAGTACAAAGGAGGTCAAGTCACTTCTGCTTTTGAGTTCGGTTGGTTCTATAGTGCGAACGCAAGAAAATGCTGAATACGCTGAGGCACACCAGAGCAACACAATTTTCTTTCAAAGCAAGTTTTAGGATGCACGGGAGACCTTGCGGTCGTGTTATAACTCACTTGCGGGTAGACGAAAAGAAATCTCTCGAACTCAGGCTGAGTAAGACGATATTGCGGAAATCCGTCAAATGGTATTATTGATATTTCTTGCAGGAAATGAGGTAGTAGTATAAACTCTTTTTAATATTTCCCGATAGCGAGCTATCAAAGAGAGACTTATTGTTTCCCCCCTCTCCCGCTGTTTAGGAAAAGAAATTTTACCTCTTCTTACTGACACAAAGAACCAATGTGTACTACTCAACGCTTTAACATCCTTCCTCGTGATATGTCAACAAACTCCCTCAGTTCTTTCCTCTTGTGTACCTGCCCGTTCGTCCTTTTTCTCTTTATTTATTAAAGCCAACGTTTGGCTCCAGAACGAAAGTCTCACAAATGTGTATCTGCCCGAAGTAATGAGTTAGGAGTAGAAAGGGCAGAAGAAAAGAACAAATAGGCCGCAAAGCTCAGTGTGCTCTTGGTTTAAAGGTACAAGCTGCGACTTCCGGCTGCGCATTTATCTCGTACCTCGAACTGCTACTAAGCATCAGTGCGACGGAGGAGCATCAACGTGGCGCCCCCTACAAACAGGAAGGCGTCAAACATTGTTGCTGAGCGTGCTGACGAGCACGGCCACCTTGTTGACTGGTAAAACGTCGCTATCTTAGCCGGAAAAAAAAACGAAAAAAAAAAACGGGTCTTGCAGGTCGGCTTCTCTTTTAATCATCACTGTTTCAAACGAGCCCCCGCATCCTGTCAACCTAACATAGGGTGTCCAATTTCCACCCTCCCAGCCATGGCTCCCTCCGAGTAACGAATAACAATCTCTAAAGCTTTGCTTTTGTGGGTTGCATGGACTGGAATTGACTTCAGGAGCCGGAAACACGGCCTAGTTGCCATGTTTGGAACGTCACCTATAGAGGGTCCTTGCCTATATGACATGCAAGCGTACGCTATACGTCACGTTTTAGCTTTTAACTTATGACGGCAGCCTCTTGTTCACCTCAATGCGATCAAAGAAATAATAAGAGCATAGAAATCGCATTGGCTACGAAACAAATTTTTTTAGGACTTCTGCCTCCTTTATAATAACCATGGAATGGTTCTTAGCATACTACAAGTGCGCTATATAGCGCAATGAACGTGAAGTTTTGCTTATGCAATATACCATATTACACGGTGTTTAGCAGTGCCATTGCAGCTAGAGATGCAAAATGTCCCGGAATTCTTAATGGCTTCAAAAACACTTTTTTTTAGTTTCTTATAGGGAAAAATGTACAAATTGAAAATAAGCTAGGTTTTACGCTGTCCGTTTCAAATATTTGCAGCAAGGCGATTCTGCATTCTATTCAGGTAAAAAATATGAACAGACTGTCAATATAATT
The DNA here is from genome assembly GCF_013339745.2 of Dermacentor silvarum. Classification (NCBI taxonomy): domain Eukaryota; kingdom Metazoa; phylum Arthropoda; class Arachnida; order Ixodida; family Ixodidae; genus Dermacentor; species Dermacentor silvarum. The sequence continues at coordinate 40,210,636 of NC_051157.2, read as the reverse complement.
TATTCGCTTGTTTTAGAAATGCATGATTAAGAGCACTGCCGCAATCAACAGGACAGTAAAACAAATTTTGCTACAAACACAGTGTAAAAGTTTCGTGACACAAACACGTAGAACTAAAAAAAGAAAATCTGCTTAAACCATCTCAGCATGACTACCGGCGTCAATGCGGCTAGCATTGAAGCAATGCAGTGGCACACCGTATTGCCGGACTCCCCTCTCGCCCCTCCCTGTGGACACGCAGCGTCATCGAGCGGTGCCGCCGGGAACTGCGCGCGTGGCGCGTGTAAGAATAAATATTCAGACAAGATAACCTGTACGCGTATATTCTGTATCTGACGTGGGTTCAATTCCGCCCAACACCGGCTTCATTTTAAATGTCTTTGTTCCTTCTTTTTGTCGTTGAAGACAGGCCAGTGAGCCAAGTTGGCGTGAAAGAGGTTCATTGCAGAGTGGCACGTAATCAATGTCACATACCAAAGAATGAGAATCGCGTTAAAACATATCCGACGGTTGGTTTTGAACCCCGTTCCCCTAGCACAGCAGCCCAATGATCTATCCATTAGACCATGGACTACCCAATGACCCCGGTCAGAGTTAAAGAGGTTAAGTACGTACAGACAAACAAACATACCGCAAACTGGGCGAAATTCCCAAAGAACGCTAATGTCATTCATAAAACTCCGACCCATCAACAACGAAAACACGAAGAACAAACCGAGCAGTTCAAACGCAAGGTTTCGGTTTTACCTTTCAGTCCCCTTTCTGCGCAAAATTGTGTTTAAATTTTATGTTGTTACTTTTGGGGGCTCTCCCTTCCTTCGTTCCCTTCCGCACGTGGCTTCCCTTGTATAGCAATTGAGCAACTCTTAAACGTAATCGAAAACGAAAGTTTACTCGGGCAGCGCGTCTGCGTCTTCATACCTCCACGGTCAGAGCTGCTGGTGCCCGCGCACTTACTTATTACGAGCAACACAATTAGGACCGCCCGCCTAACGCAACTGGAAAGTCATTACCTTTGTTTGCCTCATAACCTGCGAGCTGTTTTTAATGCCCACGTGCGTTCCCCAAGCTTCGCCCCAAATTCCACTTGTCCTTGTTTTTTGTTCCTCCTTGTCCGCACGACCCGACTTGAAATTAGAAAACTTTTACGTCTGCCACTCCTATGGTTTCGCAGCAAACTTCCCTGCGCGCCGCAGCGCGGCTTCGCAAATGACGGCGAAAAGTAAACGAACAGCCAGCTTATAGTAAATAAGAAAACGCCGAATGGGGCATTCGCTTAACGCGAGACGGGGTCCTCTCTCGTGTGTGCCGAATGCGGGTTCCATGGCAAGAAGGTGGGTGACGAGGGGGGGGGGAGGGGGGAGGGAGAGGGTGCAGGCACGTGCGTGACGCCGCGTGCCGTGTTTATTCGGCTCGGTCACGGGAGCGAGCGAGCGAGCGGTGACTTTTGTGCAAGAGCCGCCGCCGTTCGCGAATTGCCCGCCAAGAGCTCTCCTGTGCCATGCGCCGCCGTTCTCATTGAGCTGTGAGCAACAGCAGAGGAAGCAGTAAAGCGTCACTTTGTTGGCACTGGCAGGGTCCGTTCTTCTCTCTTTAATTTTTTTTTTTACATCTCTCTTCTTTATCGCCTTTATCCACGCGCTCTCTTCCGCGACGGGAAGTATGCACGCCGTTCGCATTCGCCATCGCATTCCGAGTGACGCGTCGTAATTAGCTGCGACGACGTCGCCTCCTTCCTCTCCGAGTGCCGTGTCAGCGAGCACCCACACTTCGGTTCGCTTCGCTGTCCCTCGCCTACGCGCCAGTTTTCGTCCGCCAATCCTGGCTGTGCGCTCACAAACAGAGGAGACGAAGAAGAGCGGCTGGGGTGGCACCGATGCCTTGTTTCTCTATGGTCTGGTCGAATCGGCGCAATTTAACAGTGTTCAGTGACTCGGCTCTCAAGGATTATGTCTGTTCCTTCACGGAAGCAAATCTTTAAAAAAGAGAAAAAAAAAAGAAAAGAAAAAAGGGACAGAATTCAGAAAGCCCTTCGTTCGTGAGAGCCGTTTGCCAGTGGCCGGCCTCCTACGCTAACGGTGTGTCTAACTAACATCATGATTGACCAGCACCTGCTCTTACAAACAGCTTTAGCGTAAGAACCATGAATACGGTAGCTGGGCCCGTTAAATGAATTTGAAGCTGGGATAGTTAGTTCATGATTCTCCGAATACAAAAAAGCGAACTGAAAACACAACAAAGAAGAACTCATCGTTGTTCACCTCGGCTTAAGCTAGAACTGAATCTAGAACTTAAGGTGCTTAAGAAGCTAGAACTTAAGCTAGAAGTTCTTAAGCTAGACGTTCTTAAGCTAGAGCTGCTCTTAAGAAGTGGTGCCGGCCAATCTTCTTATTGGACATATTATTAGAGAAGGAAGCCTACCAATGATAAGCAGCACTGGCTTCGTGATTTCCGCCACTGCTGTTTTTACCTACACCAGCTATTCCGACATGAGCTCGTCATTTTGTCGGCATTTATCTTGTAACAATGAAAAATGAACTATGTATCCGGTATTTCACTACCTTGCGTGGTTATACCTTGTAATTGTTCCGCTTAAAATATTAATTACTTAGTAGTCATACATTTACAGATGAAGCGATTACTTGATCGTCGTGTCTGTTGGCTTGCACAGTATTTATAAAAGAACAGAAATGTACAGCCTGTCTGTAACCTGGTGCAAGGAAACTAGAGCCGCGAATAAGCAGGTATACATTTAATAGTGTTCCCTGGCTTTATCTCGGAACAAGAAACGTTACAGAAATTATTGGCTCCCTCCAAGATTACCTCGAATAAAACACGTTTGAGAGAAAAACAATCCAGAGTATATTTTAATTATCTCGACTGGCCGGATGGGCTAAAGACATTTTGTTTTGGTCCTTTGCAAAAGGGGGGTATTTATTTATTTATTTATTTATTTATTTATTTATTTATTTATTTATTTATTTATTTATTTATTTATTTATTTATTTATTTATTTATTTATTTATTTATTTATTTATTTATTTATTTATTTGCGATAGCCATTATTGCCATCACAAAAAGGCCTTGCGGTCCGTCGGTCAGTCGGTCTGTGACCACAAAATATTCTGAGTAGAAAAGAAAAATCCTTGTCTCTGGGTGGGATTCGAAATTGCTACATTTTGGTACCGAGCCTGGTGTTCTACTTACTAAACCACTCAATTATATATTGCACTACTGCAGCTGAATTGAAACGGCGAAATACTAGTACCATGTTATGCAGCTCGAAGCACGTCTGGTTGGACAATTAACCTAAGCATCCCAACTTGCGTGAGCCTCACGGAGGCCTAGAATCTGACGTTGCAACAGTGTTGCGAAGCCAAATTTCTTTTTGCGGGTTGCCAGTTTCCTCGCGTGATGAATGATAAACTCAAAACACCCGTTAAATTAAATATCATGGAACTGGGACGTCCGTATACATCGTAATATGATATCAACGAATTTTAAATGAGATAAACACGTTTTGAAGTGCCTGTATGTAACGCACTTTTCAAAGAACATTTGGCTATCCTTTGGCTTTTGCCATTACAGCTACACAATCTCATATGTACTCGTAGTTAGGGCTGTGTGTGCGTGTATGTGTGCTCGCATGCACGTTGATTAACGGTATTCTGCACTAAATGTGACGTAAAGCTTTTACTGGGTTTGCAGTTCCACCACATCCTCTATACCAGTGCATAATACAGTGACTGATGAGGGATTCACGCAACTAATTAATGATCCCATTTGAAGGCACACTATATTTAAAGTCACCGGGAAGGCTCGACATGCGTCTAGAGTACACTATGTATGAGGTCTACGCCGTATGTTTGTCAAACCTTCTCACTGAGAATTGAACTGCTCCCGAAAACTGGTAACTTTAGTTTGCTGTGCCGACCTGGTACTTCAGCAGATAGACGCCTCGCTCACAAATTGGACTACTGTCTGGGACGAATCTGTGAAACATTGCAGAGTGCCTTGGCGTGCATATTGAACATTTCTGACCGCAAACACAGACAGTGAGAACGCCTAACTACACGCGTTCTCACTCGCATCCAACCTCTCACCCAAGCGCCTATACATTCAGCCCCACACGCACTGACATTCCTCTAATCTGGAGTTCCTTACAATTGGGTTTTCTGCACTCACGTACAATCGCGGCTGTTGGATTCTCCTGCCAATACATTTGTCCGAGAGGAAATCGGATACCTTGACGTCCATCAGCTCTGTTAAGGAGAATAAACAAGCACTAACAAAAAAAAAAAACGCGACACGTCAAGGACCATCTCGTCCTTTAACTAATGTAGATGAGGAAAGTGCGTTTACCTGAGCCGAAACGGCTTAACTCATACAGGAATGATGATGATGATATAAACTTTAATTTTCGAGACGGTGTTCCCGAGCGTTTGAGCTGTGGATCACTCTAGGTGGGAGGGTCCCTCATTCCAGGAATCCTCTGGCCGCGATAGCATCCCGGGCTCTGGCGACAAGACGTCGTTGTTCGTCCAGGGCCGGGGTGGAGATCTTGGCCTCCCACGTCTCGGCGAGGAGGTTCACGTCTTCAGACGTTGTATGTTTAGTAACGGCGTCTTCGGGGCGCCACGGGCACTCTAGTAGCAAATGCGCCAGAGTGTCTGGCACGGCGCAGATCGGGCAGTTGTATGTGTGTAGTGTCGGGTGGATGCGATGCATAAGGATCCCATGTGTGTACGTATTGCTCTGCAGTCTTCGGAATGCGGTGCTTTCCTCTTTCGTCAGTTTTGGATGAGGTGGCGGGTACACCCTGCGTCCCAATCGGTAGTGTTGGAGGATGGCTTTATACGTGGGGGGTATTGTCTCCGTTTCCGTTGCGTCACCAGGCGGTCGGGGGTCTCGCGAGGCGTCGAAAGAGGCCCGGTTGACGTGGTCGCGGGCCGCGGCGTGTGCCGCTTCGTTTCCCTCGAGCCCCTCGTGCCCTGGTACCCACGTGACGCAGGTGTAAGGGAGCGGAGTGCTTCTTTTCTGCAGAATTTTGACTGCTTCCACTGATATTCGGCCTCTCGTGTAATTGCGCACTGCGGATTGGGAGTCCGTGAAGACTGCGACCGCGTTCGTGCTCGTGGTGGTGGCGAGGGCGATCGCCGCTTCTTCCGCTGTCTCCGAGTTCCGCACCCTGACTGTGGCGGATGCCAGTTCTTGGCCTCTCGAGTCAACCACACTCAGGGCGTAAGCGGTTTTTCCCGGGTATTTGGACGCATCTACGTAGCGAGCATCTGGATCGTGCTTGTGGCGTCTTCGGATGGCGTCGACTCGAGCGAGCCGGCGTCCCCGATGATGCTCGGGATGCATGTTGCGCGGTAGTTTGCCGATGCTCAGGGATTCTCTTAAGCATGGCGGTATCTTGACCTTGCGGTCCGCGTCGGAGATGTAGCGTTCTGCGTAGCCGAGGCGCGCAAGGACCGATCTGCCCGTCGGCGTGAGCTTCAGCCTCTCGAGTTGGTTGGTTTTCTGGGCTTCCACCAGCTCTTGCCAGGTGTTATGAGCACCCATTTTAAGAAGTCGGGTGGTAGATGCCACAGGTGGTAGACCCATGGCGAGCTTCGTAGCTTTGCGGATGATGACATTGAGCTTGTCGACTTCGCAATTCTTGAGAGCCAGGTACGGGGTTGCGTACGTTATTCTGCTTGTCAGTAGAGCTTGAACGACTCTCAGGGTGTCTTGCTCCTTGAGACCACTGCGTCGATTAGCTACTCTCCTTACGAGGTGTGTGAGTTGGGATATTGTGCGTTGGAGCCGTGGGAGCGTGGCGACTCCTGATCCATCTCGGTGGAGGTGCAAGCCGAGTACTCGAAGCGAGGCGACCTTCGGTATTTGGATCCCGTTGAGCGTGACGCATGGGTCTGGAGCTTCGTAGGTGGGAGGTCTACCCCTCGTGCGTGCCTTGAGTACGAGTAGCTCCGATTTCTCAGGTGCGCAGTGGAGGCCGCAGCTATCAAGGTAGTGCTCGATAACATCAACCGCTTCTTGAAGGCAACGTTCTTGCTCTCCGGTGCTCGTTCCTCGCGTCCAGAGCGTGATGTCGTCCGCGTAGAAGGCGTGACGCAGGCCTGGCAGACAGGCGGGGGAGCTTGAGGAGTGCCACGTTGAATAGGAGGGGCGACACGACGGAGCCTTGCGGCGTTCCCCTGTTCGGCAGCTTGAATTCCTTACTGCGTAAGTTGGATATCCCCACCGTGGCCGTCCGGCCGGTGAGGAAGTTACGGACATAGCCGTAGGTCTTTGAACCGCAGGCGGTCTCCTCGAGGTTTTGTAGTATCGCTTTGTGGCTGACATTGTCAAATGCGCCCTTCACGTCGATGGCAAGGACGCACGACTTGTTATTCTTGCTGAGGTGGTCAATGAGGTCATCCTTTAGGAGAAGAAAGACGTCTTGCGTAGAAAGGAAGTTCATTATTTTCTTTACCCCTTTTAGCCGCACTATTTAGCTCTTCTTCACGTCTGAACAGGGGCCTGCCTTAAAAGGAAACACGATCTCAGAGCATTGTCTTTCCAGCGATCCCGGCAAGCGGAAGTGAAGCCCGTCCCTGCGAAAACAAACTGTCAAGGAGTGGTTTACGACAGACTTATTAAATTTTCTAACGGCCGCTTAAACTGAGACCGCAATCGCCGCTTTTAATTAAACTTTGTTCTAAAGAGCGCATCACGCGAAAAACTCCCCCGCCGCCCCCGACGCTTCCTTTCAGGCGAGATGAGAGCTGAGCCGAAAGAGGGTGACTTTAATTTTTGTCCCCGGTCTTATTTCACTCCAACAGGGTTTTCAATTGTTGTTATTTTCTGCTGATTTTTTGTTCTTGTCCATCTTTTGATCTCTCTCTCTCTTTCTTACTTTCCATCGCGGTCTTGAAAAACGAGGTACGGCTCACACAAGCAGACTTCTCACTCTCTCTCCCTTTCTGTCGCATTTATTATTAACCCCCCGGTCTTCTCGTCTAGTCCGCGGCGGCCACGTCGCCCGCACTCACTTTCAGTTCTTTTAATCTGGGGGATAAAAAACGAACGCCGAGCGCCCGGCACCGTTTCTCACGTACATGTACGACCAGGCCAGCAGCCAAACCCCGGTCCCTCTGCCATCGCCCTCTCGCGTTTCCTTACGCCCCCGCTTTCCACTTTGTTCATTCGTCTTGACAATGTCGGTGGGGTTTTCCGCGATGGTGGATAGTGGGGTGGTGGGTGCGCGGATGAGTGAACGTGCTGTGAAGAGTGAGAAGACGCGAAGAATGCCTCTAGCTACGATGGCTGGCTAGTAAAGAACAAAAATGCAAAAAAAAAAGAGAAAGGAACGGAGTGAATGAAGAGGATGGTATGTTCGTGCAGCGCACCGAGAATATGACGACGAGAGAGACACAGCAATAAGCGGGAAGTATACATATGTACAAGACAAGGGCTCCAGCAGGAGACGGGAATAGATAAGATCGAGGCAGCGCAAAGGGAGAGAGGTGAGAGATGAAAAGGCGTCAGAATAGGCCAGAGACCCGGGTGATGGCGTGCGTGAATACACATTTCTTTCCCGTCTTTGTTATTCTTATCCTTCTTTCTTTTTTTGTCGTTCGTTATTTGCCCTCCGCTTCCACTTTGTTCCCGGCATGCGAGCTGAGTCGGAGAGCGCGAATGCGATCTAATGAAATTCGCGAAATGAAAGGGACCACCTTTCGCCCCCTCCTCCCCAGGGGGAGACTAGAGGGAGAGGGATAGCGGTCGTGCCGGGAATCTCATAAACGCGTCGCTCCCGCGCACAATGCAGCGCTGGCGAGAATGCCGGAAGAAGGATGCTGATAGAGAATTTGTGCGTGCGTGCGTGCCCTGTTGGTGCGTGAGCGCGCACGCTGGCCTCGCAGGCATAGTTGTCTAAGCGCGCGAAAGGAGAAGGTTCGCTAGCGGCACCCGCGATATCCTCCTCTTCCGAGGCAGGACGTATACTATATACGGGTACGTTAGCGCTGGTGCGCGAACAAGCCTCCTTGCGGGGAGGCCGCAAGGGGTCAGTCAGCAAGCCCGGAGGAGAACACGGCAGCCTTCGTCATGCCGGTGCCCTCACCACCAGTTCGTTTCTGCCCACCTTCCCCTCGCTATGTCCACCTTCAAGTCATTCTCGCCTACCGTCATCCCTGTCTTCCCCACTTTCTAGTCATCTCAACTCATTCAGACCGTCTCCGTTCTCTCTCCCTCCTTTTGCCAGCTTCTTTCATTTCCGAGCGTCCGGCCCCCTTCGGTGCGGATCGGGAATGACAGCGGATGGCTCCGTAATTCCGGCGAGAGCCCAACTTTTGGCCAAATCCTCCTCGTCGGTGGTCGGCATCGCGAGGATTGCTAGAAGGTCTGGCCGAGATGGAGCGACGGGGGTGGGCTGGTCGGTCGGCCGGCGGGGCCGCCGACGTTGGCCAGTGCTCGTCTTATGAAGGAGCGCACACTTTCCACACTCTCCGGGCTAGAGCCACGATTCTGCACCGCTTCTCCCAGCGAAGCCTGTTGGTCGAGGGAGAGAGTGAAAGACGCGATGGCAAAAAAAAAAAAAAAAGACGAAGCCAGCCATCGCGGTTGAAAGAGGCAAGGCGGGGGAAGTGAGGGAGGACGCGTGACTGGCTCATCTCCTTCGACGAATGGGGCCCTTACCGGGAGACGACGTGCAATATTGACGCCAGGATGCGCGCAGTTGAGCGCGGAGCGATTGGAAAAGCATGTCGGGCCTTTATACGCGGAAAAAGAAGCGCCTTTTTCCGCCGCCTTTTCGGCTGAGGACACACCACTTCTGCAGGCCTACCAGCCCTTGCATCTCCGACTTTTCTGTGTCCTTTTTTTGTATATGCGGGCTTTAATCCGCCTGTGCGTTCAAGAGTGCCGATGCAATGAACCACGTACCTGACTGACATTTAGCCGGGTTGTTCAATCGGCTTGTATGCTCTTTCGTCAGTTCTTTCTTTCTCTCTCTCTCTCTCTCCCCCCCCCCTTTTTTTTATTTGTTCCTGCGCGTGGGCGTCCACGCTCGGACGTAGAAAAATGGTGCTAGCTTCTGTGGACGACTGAATAAATATAAACATAGCAGCGCGCGCGCAACTGGTGACGTTTTGACGTGGCTGGCTTCGCGAAGCCCGGTCGTCAACGATGAAACTTTGATGGCTTCCCGTGCACCACTGGCAGGTTGCTCGTGTAAACTATTTAAAGGTCGTAATATCCGACCCAAGAGGAAGCCATCAAACGTAATACTGATAGCCAAAACGACATTTTAAAGAACCAATTCAGGAACTTAAGTTTTAGATTTGTTGCAAGCACTAACGTTGCGACGTTCGGTATAATGTCATTGGTTTCATTGATGCGATAAGTGCATCCTTCAAAATATATTTTTTTTTGCTGCTAGTGGTGATTGATGGAAAGAAAGCGCACAGGTGTTATCAGTGTCTCAGAAAAGTTTTCCTCGCAGAAGGCGAAAGCTGTCAGTGTGCGATGAATTTGTTACACTTGAATAATGATGGCTATCGTTGTTTGATGCGTGCTTATAAATGTTTGGTTTATGTTTTGTTTGGTTTAAGGTCGTTTAAAGTTGCTAGTAGTGTTGATATCAGCCGGAATTGGTGCGGCTCCATATATTCGGGTGGTGCGTGAGACAAGAACTGAGGCGCTTGTGAGCTAGATCCAGATACTTGTTGCATTTAATCGATTCACTTGCTATATCTGAATTTCATTCTGGAGTTTTACGTGCGATAATCACGATTTGATTACGAGGCGCGCCGTAGTGGGGGACTCCGGACTAATGTCGACCACCAGGAAATCTTAACGTGCCCCCATTGCACGAGACACCTCATCGAAATGCGGCCGCCGCGGCCAGGATTTGATCCCGCGACCTCATACTTAACAGCGCAACATCATAGGCGCTAAGCCACTACGGCGGGTTCACTTGCTATATCTGGAACTTTGCGTTTGAGTTATCAACCCTCAACAAAGCTGTACGCACGTAGATGACAAGAGCTGCGTGCTAAACCGATTACCTTCATACGATGCCTACCAAATTTATATATCCCAAACCCGCCGACTGGTACATTGCTTTGTCCTTAGTAAATGATTATAATGCCCTATATATCACATATGCTACACTGACTTTCATATCTCAATATGCCAATTTAAAAGCGTGAAAAATAACGCAAAGCCAATAGTAACGTCCTTAATATGCAGGAGGGAAGATTCGGTTGTGGATAGTTCAGAAAACCATACACTAATTCATTAATTATTATGCTAATTTTGCTTTATCTAAAACGACGTGTTATATTCTTTTTTTTCTTTCTTTGTTTTATTTACGAATGTGCTCTCCGTGGCCAGAAATGAAGGTAATCAATTTGTTGAAATTGTTGTGCATTTTGAAATGTGCTTGGGTGTTACAGAGTTACCTTTTACTTTTTATCAATACTTAATTTTATTTCATTGCTTTACTTTTCAAAGTATTGCTACAATCTTACACCTGCTGTACAACGCTCTCTTTTCGTGAAAGAAATAAATAAAAAATAAAATATAATGTACGTCGTACCTTATTACGAAGTTGCGAATCCATTGCAAAGATTCCTGGGCGCGCACAGGAAGTGTGGGCTTACACAGAGTACCACACATGATTCATTGCCTTCGACACTAATACCTTGAATCCAAGAACCTCCCGATTGTGCAAGCTAAGGCAAGCGTGCGCGCTGCTTGGCGCGAACACTAATAGAACCGTGTTCGTGACAGGTAAGAGCCCTCGAGCTCAGGGTATATACAAGAAGCAAGCAGTACACGCGGCGCCTCTTCGGTGATGAATACGGTTTCGGGGCAGCGGCAGCGCTGGTACGGCGGTAAAGCCCATCAACGCCTCTGCACGTATCCCCGGCAATCTCTTTGTTAACATGGCGACCAGCGGGCTCGGGCCTCGAGCCCGGGGCTTCCTCTGCCTTAGACCCCGGCCGGGCGTCTCGGGGAAAAGGAAGGAGATGCACCTCGTGAGGAGAGAGTGAAGGCGAGGCAGCGCAAGCTGCTCATTTTCGCAGCAAACACAATTGGATCTCAGGTCGATACAGACACCGGATGCGACAGCTTGGTCCAATCAACTGGAGCACACACGAAGACGCGGGGGCCCAAAACAAGAACACGGTCCTACATCCGGACTGGAAACACTTCCTGGCTCTCTCGGAGGAAGTGCCCGCGAGCCGGGTTCCAACACTAAGAGGAAGCGCTCGCGAACTCCTCGCGGTCCCTCGCCCACACTCGGCCGTGTCCTGCTTTGCCTGAGCGGGTCTCGAGAAGGCTGGGACCTAGTGCACGGGGCAAGGGGATGAGCGCGAGCGCCTGCGCGGTGTCCCGGTAATAGCGTGCCAGCAGGGCTTTCCAACGCCGGCGCCTGCGTGTCTCTCCCGAAGGCCGTGTGCGTACTAGCAGTACACAACAATACGGCAAATATTCCGCGCATTGATTCCGAACCACTCGCGAAAGACGTCGGACGAGAAGGCACTCCGAGGAAAGAGAAAGTGGAGAGTATGTTGCTTGTACGTTCCTGCTCGTTGTCGGGAAACGTTGTTATCGCCCTGGAAGATAATAGACGCAGCGAAAGTGTTCTTTCCCGAAGGAGAGTTTCTCAACGAAGATCCGAGAATCGATGTTTTCTATACTAATGCTATACGAGAACGGATGATACTTATGGACGGGATACACGTGTGATTCTCTGATACATTCTTGATGGTAAGCACGAATTATCATTTATATTAGGGTATACTCAATAGGTTGAAGCGGTGGCAAGGCATCCCAGGCACTTATAACCATCCAACGCAACCTCCAGTATTCTACGAGCACAGACAATGAACCTGATGAATAGCCTGCTGTTCATCAAAAAACACGGTATCACCCCATGAAAACACTATAAAAAAATGTGCAGATCCCACGTACTGTGGGAATGGATGTTACGCGAAGCATTTTGCAAGTACCAGGTTATCCTGCATTTATCGTGGTTACACAAAACTATACCAGGTGGGCCAACGTGTTCCTTAAAGTTGAGTAATTGAGCGTATCGGTCGCGAGCGTACATGTGAGTGACGCCAGCAGCCCGATGACAACCACGTTGTAGACGATCGTATGACGGCAATGGCATAATTTCTACGCCGCCCGTTCGACACATGCCTGCGACGTGGCGATTGCTGTGTTCTACGCACGTAGTCTACGAGCTTAAGCGAGAGAAGCATGGATTGTGACGACATCAGCGACTACGTGTTACACAGTCATACGTACATGTGGCTATTTCATGCGGTGTATGTTAAGACGACGATGGCATTCGTACTTCGGCGAAGAAATCTTGAAATTCGAATAAACTTGGGGCCATCATTAAGTCTGTACAACGTCGCACAGTTTCAACGTAGCGTAATCTGCTTCGGTTTCAAGGAGTCTGCCAAGGGCAACTAATTGTTCGCGTAGATCCCACATGAACTTCGCTATTCAAAATTTGATTGTTGGGATAGGTAGTATCGAGGAAGGGCCCCAAAGTACTCATTTGCTGTAGCCACCTATTGTTGATAATTAGAAAGTTAATTACCGTAACTTCACTAATTACGCACGTAAGCGCGGAAATTGCTGTGTATCTAGAGGCCGCCAATCCGTACACTCGAATGATAAACATAACGTGACCAATATTTATATTTTTCTAATTTTAAAAATTTGGTGCAGTTAAAAAAAAAAACACCCTGTATATGAAACGCAAGGCAACACTCACTGCGTGTGCCCGCAGCAGGCACAGATACAAACTTCTATTGTCAGCGTAATGCCATAAGTTTAGCCAAAGTATAGCTTCCCTAACTGGATAGACGAACTCGAAAAACGTTCCACCCTCGTTTAATTCCTCGCAAAAACATTGCCTCTGTACATGCATAGGCACTAGGCACACTTTCCCTACATGCGCCACTCTACTCAATAATGTATTTGCAGCTGGGCTAAGAACTATAAGTAACTATATTTGCAGAAGAACCGTCTAAACGGTGCCGTAATGTTTAGCCAAAAATAGCTGATAGGACCTGTTTGAGAGTTGTTATACCCCTCGAGGCACAGGCGCATTGTTGCATCTTAAATGACATTGTCGTAACGATAGGTGAAACCGTTACCCATGAGTGTCTTCACTTTTTCTTTTTGTTTGTTTGTTATTTTCTTTTTCTGTAATAGCGCGGTTCTCGGACTCGGTAGGGCACCTTCCCCTATACCTATACGACGGCAGTGAGCCCGAGCTCGCGTGCGTTGCCTGGGGTAACCTCCGACCGGCTTACGCCTCGCGCAGCGCAGGCCCCTTCGGCGTCCCGTCATCTATCTCGGGTCATTCTCTATAGCTGCTCGGGCGGCGGTCATTAAGCGACCGGCGCTGCTCAGGTCGGCTGTGCAGGCACGCTTCCCGCTCGTGTATCCGTGTCCCCGCGGGCCGGCCGTTGTGTTCGACCAACAAGAACGGAGAAGAAGGGCTGCCACGGCGGCGTTCATCAGCCACCTTTTCATCTAGCTCGCGGCTATAAGACTCCACGCTCAACGGCCACCGAAGCTCTACGACGACGCTTCGGTGATGCTCTGTTCATGCCAGGAGCCACGCAACGTTCCCGCGGCTCCGCCGCGCGGGAGATGAAAAACAAGCGGGGAAAAAAAAAAGAAAAACAAGAAAGGAGGCGAGAGAACCGTAAGGAGCCATGCCTCCGTTCTGGGTGCTGCCATAACTCTTCGATCGCGTCCTTTCGTGCCATATTAGTGGAGCTTTTGCCGGTTCGCCTGCTTAGTTCGGCGTGGCCAGGGGGGTGAGCCCGAGCTTGTGGTGGCGTTGATGTTTATTAAGACCTGCGGTGTCCAGCTACTCGTGATAGACCGACAACGGGTCATTGCGGTCGTGGTCGACAGCGGTTCTTGCTCGTTGGATCTCCTCGGGCCTCCTGCGCGGCCTGCTGCTTTTGTGCGCCTTCGTCTCGCCTGTTCCCGGGGGAGGTCACGCGTTGCCTCCGTTCCTCTTCTCCTTCGTCTCCCGATCTCGATTTTTTTCTTTTTCTTTTTTTCTCTCGCCGTATTGTGCACACGATGCTGCGGTGCCACCATGCGTCTTTGTCACGCTCTTGGGGAGGAGCGGCTGGAAATGACGCCTGAGCTGCTCGAGGTATTTATATACGCTGTTTTCTTTTTCATACCGGTAAGGAGAAGAGCGAATGTCAGGTTGATAATGACGCCCAGACGTTGTCTTACCTTCTGTATCGTTCGACAACAACAGACCCCCTGCAGGACACGTGTGTATTCTGTTCTGGGCTTTTGCTTTGCTCTAGTTAGCGCGGCATGGCAAATGCAAGCCGACGTCTTAAGCTTGATACCAGGTCCCCGTCGTGTCTCGCCAGGGCTGTTACTAGTTAGACGCCCCTCAAGGTTGCGAGGAACGTAGCACAGATTTGATTGTTCACAGCACGTAAGTGCTCTGGACGAGTGCATGGTTTGCGGCTTAGCAGAATGCTTGTTTCCGAACCACGAAACAGGCATGAGAATATCGCTACTTGCAGGGAAACGAAAAGGAAATATTTCGTCAAGCTTAAGTCGTTAGTTATTGTTCCCGGGTGGGCTTAGCACCTCTTTTATCAGGAATTGAGCTTTCGTAAGTGAGAAAAGAACATAAACATAGAACTGGATTGGCGCTGCCTCTGCTAAAATATATTGTCGGCTCGCATGACGTTGACATGCCCCGTTTATGAGCGTATAACTTATAGACGGTTTCATGCTCGCGATAACAGCAGCGAGCGTGCCGCCTGCAAGAAACTTCCGGTCACGTGCCTTATCAGTCTGCTATGTTTTAACGCATGGTTGCTTCTTTGCCAGTTGCATTTAGCAGCTACATCAGTGGGCAAAACCGGAAGCCGTGCAGGGCCTATGTTTGTAATCAGTGGAAAGCTCTATAGCCATCCACTGATAATTTAAAAAAGATGCTTATGGCATTTTATTT
This sequence comes from Dermacentor silvarum, assembly GCF_013339745.2. Taxonomy (NCBI): domain Eukaryota; kingdom Metazoa; phylum Arthropoda; class Arachnida; order Ixodida; family Ixodidae; genus Dermacentor; species Dermacentor silvarum. The sequence goes on along the minus strand of NC_051157.2, from coordinate 40,195,614 downwards.
CAACATAAAAAATGCACCTTGACCACTTTATCAGATTTTTCTTCATAAGAGCTCGCCGTCTCTGACCCTTCATTGCTAAATTTCGGCCCTATTTCTGGCTATGTAGCGCCATCTGCGTGCCAGCATTTGATCCAAAGCATACAGTATCACCCGGCCAAACATGGCCTCCAAGGTCGAAGGCGCTGCTAAGAGTACCTACGTAAGTGACCTGTGGTCAGCCAAATTGAACTGCGTAATTGATCGGTTATTTTTCGACAATTCACTGAATTCTTGTCACAAATCAAACCTTCCAACATTTCTGGAATGGCGATGTAGTATGAGGTTATAGTATAATGATGTTTATCTTTAGAGGTCCGGTAAAGTGACGTTAGACAGTATTTAAAATAAAAATGTCATCTATCGACGTCGCGGCAAAGCGCCATCCACCATTAATATCAGTGTAGGGAAGCCGGGCCAACGTATCCCCAACGTTAGCCCATATCGAACCCACACAAATCACACGTGCGTCTGGTTGACCGCCCTGACTTTGCTTTCTTCTTTTGCTCCTCCTCCTCCACGACATTGACCCATATTAAACTCACAGTGACGCTACGTCTGGCCATATAAAACCTATATTAGCACTGCAGTGGCCCTTATATATACAACAGTGGCGTAATAACTTCCCCCTGACACAACGTTGGCCCGTATTGTACCTATAGTGACACTACGTTGGCTTATACTAAACCCGCACAGGCAAGCGCTGGCTCATACTGAACCCATGCTGGCACTGTGTTTGTCGACATTGAACCAAGAATAGCACAGTGCTGAGTCATACTGTTCCCACAATGGAACAGCGCTGGCCCTTCTAGATACATCACTCAACCCACATTCACACTATACGTCGGCCTGCGTTGAGCCCACATTAGCACTATGTTGCGTAAATTGAGCAACGTAAATTCTCAACCCATTTTTTTATTTTTTTTTTGCGCTACTTCTGATATTTTACCTACCGCACGGCAAAACGGAACAACTCGGTCGACGGCATATAGCTGCAGGTATAGCTTCTGTTTTTGCATTCGTGGCGCGTTGCTGTGTGCACATCAAATGAGCCGCACATGGCAACGCTGTCAACAAACTATGTCTTTCTTTTTTCAGCAATGGGAAATTTTCCAAACTAAGATGGAAAAACGAGAAAACGCATTCGCAACCGTTGCCGATGCAGTCAACGTTGTGTGCCATGTTTTTTTTTTTCTTTTTTTTTCTTTTTCTTTTGAGTAAGAGCAGTTATGTTACTTTACATCTCGTTCCCTGCTGCCTGGGAGCTTACTAGCATGTGTTTAAGGCCCTCAAAAATAATCTCTCTCTTTGTATTTCTATTTCTCAACCGTTAAAGCATTCAACACTTTTTTATATATGTTTACTCTGAAAAGTCGAGTTGCCTCAAAGCTTTGGGGCACAGTGTGGGCGAAGAGTGGAGCCTTGACGTAGCTCTGAGAAGAATATTGGATGCCATGATATTAAGAACAGCTTCGGGTAGCCACCATCCTTTGAACTGACAATGGAGGAAGTCTTACACTATTCAACTGTCGAAATTAAATTCTGTTGTTGTACGTGCCAAAGCCGCAATCTTTCATTATGAGGCCCACCGATGCGGGGTACTCCGAAATAAATTTGACCACCCGGGTTTTTTTAACGTGCACCTAAATCTAAGTGCACAAGCGTTTTCGCATGACCCCCCCCATCGAAATTTGGCCGCCACGGCGAGGAATTGAAACCGAGACCCCATTAGCGCCCTGCCATATCCTCTGAGCTATACAGCGGTGGGTTATTAATAAATTGTGTGTATTAGGCATATAAAAACCAGCAATTTCAATTTTACTTCCAATCTGACGCCCCCGGTGCCGGCAGATGTCCAGTGATAACAACGACGTTATATTGTCATCTGTTTTGAAAACATGTATGCACTGGACAGGAAAGTGAAAGCGAGGAGCAGGCTCGCAACTGACACCGGAAAGGGCTCAACGCCTGCCTACTCTTGAGGACGGAGGAGAGAGAAACATAGACGTTATCGAAACTAGAGTGCATACATCGCTGGTATTTTCTGATTGAACCAGCAACTATACGTCAAACAAGTTCGCACAGAATTACGACGCGCTCGTCGTTCAAGGCAAAATGGTCACGGAGGATCCGGTTGATGCCCTGCCAACCTTACGCAGGAAAAGTTGTACAACTATAATTTGCTCCACGTGGTTCAATTGAAACATTTTGAGTCGACTAAATGCTTAGATTACCATCTAAAAACAATATATGGGCTGTGAGATCTTACGTGGGGGAGGGCTACGGGTTAATTTGGACTATCACGGGGTTATTTATTCTTCACCAAACGCGCGGTACAGGAGCATTTCCCGCATTCCACCCTGATCGGTATGCTGCCTCCGCAGCTGGGATTCGAACCCACGACTTTCTTCTCAGCAACAGAGTGCCATAGCCATAGATCCACCACGGTGGTGTAAACACGTCATATATAAAGCACAGAGGCACATATAATTTCGCTGACCGATAAGCGTTTCCACAGGTAGCGTTCACCGTGTTGTGCGCGTATTTATAACCGTATTTAGAATCGTCCCGTTGCTCGGTGTGACATTCGCAAGTATCAACGTCGCGATCAATTTTTCACAATGTCTACCCGTGCGGAAGCGCTGGTCGCCGGTGATTAGGTCGCGACCAAGACAGTGCGGTGTACTCCACGTGGCGATCAATGGACTGGCGGCTGTATACACACAACGAGAGCATTTCTGAGCGTTGCTATTGCGGAAGTCATCTGTACAAATGCACAAATCAATAGGCAGGGCACAAGAACGGCGTTACCGCACGCCGGTGCCTGTCCTTTTTTCTTTTTTCGAGAAGCAACGCCCGTTGCAATTGTTGTCATCACCACGAAATTGTCCCTTCGGTTTTTCACAAACGCATTGTTACCTTGCGAGGCAAATACAAGGTGAAGCGCACATGTTTTATGATTGCACGATGTCGTATATGGTATCTTTCTTATCGATTGCTTTTTTTTTCTTTCTGTGGACTCGCTAATGTAAAGGCGCGAGCAAGTGTCATCAATTTTTTCCCAAGGACAGCTGCCCTGTAGAGGCATTGAAGGAAACGTTCAGGGAAACAAAACGTTAAGCAAAACTGGATGAACTTCTATGAAGGAAATTTGTGAAAATTTTGATGGAACGACACGCAAGCAGCACGGGTCGATATTTACGCCTTCGCCTGCTCATCTGTGCTGGAGAGAAATAAAGGTAATATGAAGTAAGGAATTTAGAAAACGTTACCGTAAAAGTGTTCGTATATCTATTTACACAGGAGGAAGAAGAGAAGGGAATAGAAAGATGAGAAAGAGAGAGAGAGAGAACGTTCTCTGAACACGTATGAGCACAAAAAAGTGTCATTTTGCCAAAGACTATCACTCAAGCTGGTTAACCTTACAGAAAGCAATAGTGCTTTCAGAGTTTTGCGCGCCGATGAACAACGACGTCTCTGCTGTATAATGCCATGCCTGTAGACAAAATATTGGTCTTATAATTGTGCTAGTGCATGGGGCGACCTATTGCCTGTGTGCATCAAACTGAGAATAGTAACACAACAGGTGGTCAATAATCTGAACTTGGGTTTCTAGAAAAAAAAAAAAAGATGGCTGGAAAACTGGCACGTAGCGTCATAAGTCCAATGTCGTTATCAACCTGCCTCCTTTTCGGCCGTACATTTCCGAAGCCAGTCACTGGGAGGAATTAATGGGCGCCCAGTGGTGGTAATTATTACAGTCCATCAAAGAAAAGGCGTCTTACGTCTTTAATCACAGAAATGAATGTGAAAACTCATAATGTAGCTACCCTGCGTCGTTCTAGACATCGGGTCAATTCTTAATCATTAGGCATGCTGCCTTCATATCATCATTTCTTTCTCTCTTCGTCAATGAATCAAATATATTTACAATAACTGCATCCTTAATCTTTTCAAAGTATTCAGGATTTTAACACTGAGGAATGAATACACAAGCTGCAAGGACATGAATGACATTTACACTCAGAAGCCTATGATACTTCTCTAACGAAGATCGTGTGCGAGATTCAGATTGCACCACTCGAAGCGTCGGGAGTGCAGAAGTTGGTGTTTTGAAGGGAAGTGAGTGCAGCCGCAGAGATGTAGGCTGAACGACGGCTGTGTGTGTGTGTGTGCTTGAGTGCGTGCGTTCATGCACGCGCACGCGTATTTATTTATTTATTTATTTATTTATTTATTTATTTATTTATTTATTTATTTATTTATTTATTTATTTATTTATTTATTTATTTATTTATTTATGATACCCTCAGGGTCAACTGACATTATAGAGGGGAGTGGTATAAAATACAGGAAAACAACAAAATTTTAACTACAAGAAGCAGCACAATGTTTCTAGTTATACGATAATAGTTATGAAGAGGCAGAATAGATGTTACAAAAAATACTATAAATACAAAGAAGCAGTCCAGTGTTTCTAACTATACAATAATTGCTATAAAGAGCAGGGCAAAATACAACAAGATGTTACAATGCATTAGTTAATAAAGTCACAAATTTTTCATGATCTGAGATTGTTGCTACCAAATTGGGAAGGTAATTCCAATCATTTGATGTGCGTGGTATGTACGACTGTAGGAATGATTCTGTTTTACACAACGGAATGCCAACTTTATGAGCATGATCCAGATGGTGCAAAACGTAATGGGGAGGAAGTATTAGTAAATCGCGCAGGTAAGGATGATGATACAGTTTGTGAAAAAGGCTTAAGCGACGCATCGCACCCCGAGAAGCAAGCGTAGGTAGTTTAAGGTTAGCATCATTCATCATTAGTACAGAAGGAGGTCCCGGAGTTACAAGAACTGTCAGGGGGACCTCCTATTAGTAATTTAACGATGCAATAATTAATACATTATGGCAACATAACAGCAACAGACATCAGAATACACAAAGTTAGTGAAGCAAATAATCAAATACAAGAAAGGTGCTTACAATAACTGAACTTCAAAATATAGGCAAATGAAATACATACAGCGTATGAATAGATAAATAAATTGACACGTTATGGAAACATAGGAATGACACATATCAAAGAACACGAGGTTAATTTAACCGATAATTAGAAACAAATATATGCTCACAATACGCAAAGTACAAGTGTTATATAGACTATGCGACCAAAAATATAAAACAACTAAAAAGAAGGAGAGAAAAAAAAGAAGACAAAGGAAGATACAGAATAAAAAATAAATAAAAGCAATCAATACATTAGATAAATACAAAAACATTGAAAACTGGAAAATAATTCTGTACACAATATAGACTCATAGTAATGAGTCTGTGGCCAGTAGTGTCGTTAGTAAATATTTCTTCGTATCTCTCTTGAATGTTAATGTTGTGCGGCAGGCTTTAATATGCACAAGTTCAAGCTAATGCACCAAATTATAATAATGCGGATCCCAAACCGAAGTGGCATATTCTAACTTAGGGCGAATGAGTGTTTTATATAGTATTAGTTTGAGAGACGAAGGCGATTTTGCAAAGTTACGACGAAGTTGCCCGAGCATGCGATTAGCGTTGCAGACATGAGAGATGTGAGTATCCCATGTTAGATTGCTACTGATGTTAACTCCGAGGTACTTATATGAAGATACGCTGTCGAGTAGTACATTATTTAGGTGATAAATAGGTAAACTAGTAATCTTTCTAGACACTCGCATGAATTTGCATTTTTTAGTGTTTAGTTCCATAACACAGGTGTTACGCCACTCAAAGACGACGTTAATGTCAGCTTGAAGAAGAGCGGCGTCGTTTGGACCTGATATTTCTCGGAAAATTACGCAATCATCGGCAAACAAATGAACGGATGAGGAAATGCAAGATGGTAAATCGTTAATATAAATGAGGAAAATAAGAGGGTCGAGGACTGAGCCCTGCGGTACACCAGAATGGACTGTGCATTCTTCAGAATTCGCGCCGTTAGCTGAAACAAACTGAGAACGGCTAGCAAGAAAACTTTCAATCCAGATTTAAATGGAGGGATTGAGGTTAAGTAGTCGTAATATAAAATGAGCAGTTTGTGACACACTTTGTCAAAGGCTTTAGAAAAGTCAAGAAAAAAGCTGTCAGCCATGAACCTATTGTCAGGAATGGTGTTTAGTTTGCGTACAAAAAGTGTTAATTGAGTTTCACACGAGTATGATTTGCGAAATCCATGCTGCGATGGTGCGAAAAATGAATGTAATTCGAAGAACGTAGTTAGGTGAGAAGCCAAGATATGCTCTAGTATTTTGCAAGGTATACTTGTGAGCGAAATTGATCTGTAATTTAGAGGGGAATGCTTATTGCCTGATTTATGGATTGGAATTACCTTCCCGACCTTCCACTCGGATGGAAGAATACCATCGTGCAATGATTGCTAGAAAATTTTAGTTAAGATGATTGATGTGTAGCAAACTGTGCTTTGTAGGAACTTCACATTAATCTGATCACAACCCGGCGCAGAGGACGGTTTCAGGGACCTAATGATGCTTACGACACCGTCATAGCTGATAATAAGAGGCAACATTATATCATGGTCATATGGTCGTAGGTGTGGCGGAGTGTAATTGCTGGGTAACGAAAAATATTTTGCGAAAACTTCATTTAGTACTCCGGGACACTGGTTGGCCGGTATAGCGTCCCCATTAAGGTCACTGAGCGCTATTATGCTATCGTCCTTAAAATTAACCATGCGCCAAAATTTTTTAGGGTTAGTTTTAAGCATAGAAGGTATTGTGCTGCTTAGGAAGTTATCTTTGGCGTCTTTTAAGGCCTGCGCGTATTCATCGGCGCTCTGTTTGTAGGCTGACCAACGAGCATTGGTACGGCTTAGTTTAGCTGATATAAACAGGCGCTTTTTTTTTAATAGACAAGCGTTTTAGCTGACGATTATGCCATGTTTTCTTTTTTTAGATTAGAGGTGCTCGTGCTAAACAGGGATGTGCCTATCTGTTAATTTAGTCACTTTATTAACAAAGATACACCAGTTTGACTGAACATTACGGCATTCAAATTCACGCAAGTATTCATCAAGGAATACTGCGAGTTCATTATTAATTGAGAGAAATTCAGCCTTGTTATAATTTCTTAATGTCTTCATCTTTTTAATCGGTTTAGGTTGCTCGAGGACAAACTTAAAATGAAAGTAGGCACTGATCACTGATACCTGGCAAGCATGTTATGGCGGAAATAAGATTAGGTCGGGTGGTAAAAACAAGGTCAAGTGTATTGGAAACAGACGTGGTTATTCTTGTTGGTTCCTTAACGATCTGGGTCAGGGAAAAGGTATTGCACAATTCCAAGAAATATTGTGCCATAGAGGAGTTAGGATACACTGTGGGGGGATCATTTTTCCACATAATATTCGGCATATTAAAATCACCAAGCAAGAAAATTGGCACTGTGGTGTGACGAGAGCAAACACTATAAATGGCATCGTGCAAATCGCTCACAAATCTTGCAGTGAATTTGCAGTGAACACCCAAAATTACTTTTTGATGTGCTACATTTACGACTGCCCATACAATCTGCAAACTGGATGCAATTTTAATGCAATTTTAATGCAATCTGAAGGAAACCTTTTATTTATCGCCAGCAGTACACCGCCACCTTGGCGTGCATCGCGGTCACAACGGTAAACAGAAAAATCGCACGAGTTCGTGAATAATTCATGATCCCTGATTTGTGGATGAAGCCATGTTTGGGTTAACGCGATAATGTCAGGTCCGCATGTGTCAATGGCCGATTCCAGTGCAACGCCTTTTTTGATAATGCTTCGGATGTTAGTAAAAAGAAATGAGGTATTCGATAGGTTGCGTTTGCTGACCCTGTCGCGTTCCTATCTCACAGAGCGAGCAGTGGACGTCGACTGACCGGTAACAGGTACGCGCCCAGGCGCATGCTCTGCATTGTCTGCAGCTCTGCGTGTTCGTGACGACTCGTTTTCTTTGACACATTGACGTATCGGGTCGTAGACATATTGTTTCTTATTTATAATTAACTTTCTGTAACGCACTTGGTAGGCGGGTGCGCCAGGTTGATCTTCAGCAAACTGGAATAGTTCTCGCCTCACTTCACGTCTGGCTACACAAAAGTCTTCGTTAACGCTTATATTTTTCTGTTTCAGTATTGCTCTTGCAGAAAGCCCTTTTTCTTTTGATTTGAGATCAGAAAATTTGACAATCATAGGGCGGCATTTGTTTTGCGAATATGATCCTAAGCGATGTGCGCGTTCGATCGCGTTGTCTGACCGGGCGTCAAGCGCACCTGTTAAGATGGCCCTTATCTTGGACTCGGATTGTTCCCACGATTCTTGAGAATCTCGAATGCCTCGAAGAATTATGTTGTTGCGCCGGGAACGGTCCTCTTGCTCGTTCAGACGGGATTCTAGATGGCCAAGATGGGTGTCAACCGACTTGACCGAGTCCTCTACGTGATCAACAGCACGCTCTAGGAGCTCAATCGATTTCGTTTTTGTTTCAAGTTCATCAAGCCTCTTCTGGTTTGATGTAACTTGAGCTTCGATTTTCTTTTGGCTCGTCCTTATATCTTTAACATCAGTTGCCAACTCGTTCTGGACCTTTGCGGAATGAGTTGAGCGCGTAGGAAGGTCTGTAATGAGGGTAAATAGGACTGTAATCTTTTCGGAGGGATCATCAGGCAATGAATCCATATCGAGCAGGGCTTTAGTTCGCCTGTCAGGGCCCGGACTAGCTTCCACATAACCAAAACGAAGTAACAAAAAAAGCATCGAAAAACAATCACAGGCAATGTCAGCAAGCACTTCCGGGGACGCAAGTGTGTGTGTGTGTGTGTGTGTGTGTGTGTGTGTGTGTGTGTGTGTGTGTGTGTGTGTGTGTGTGTGTGTGTGTGTGTGTGTGTGTGTGTGTGTGTGTGTGTGTGTGTGTGTGTGTGTGTGTGTGTGGAGGGGGGGGGGGGGGGCTCCTTTTCTCTACAAACCGCGCGGGTTCTTTTTTCCTTCTGGGACATGACATTTTTCTTTCATTAGATAAAGGGGTGGGAAAGATTTAGCACCATCTTTAACGACTCCGTCCTTCGCAACAAAACCACGCTAGCGTACGAAAAAAAAAACCTCCGGTTCCTGAGTTCTTTAAGCAACTTTCCGTTCGCGCAGCTATACTGCCTGAAGCATGTGGCTATAAATTCCAGCTTCGACATCATAGAGGTTCCAAAAAAAGGAAGGCGCGGGACAAATATACCACGTTAAGAACATGGGCGGCGGTTAATTTTGCGCACCAAGTGCGCGCCCGTCACGGCACGTGTAACGGAAGAAACAGAAACTAAGGCCTAGAGCAATAGCCGACGCCGGCGCAGAAACAGCACTCGCGGCTTTTGCCCCGTGCGCGATGGGACCGGTGTTTGGTCGGGGCCACATTCCGCACAGGACGGTCCGGGAAGGGAAGCAAGATTACGGAGGCTGCGCGTGCCAGACTACCGCGTTCCAACGTTCACGTGTATAGTTCATCAGAAGCAAAGAGGGGGCGGTGGCGGCTGGCGGTATACAGCTGGCTTGTTTGTTTCCCGCTCAGGGACTCGCCGGCTCTGGATTTGGCTTTGGCTACGGCCGGAGTCTGCCTGCTACCAGAGGTACGCGTATATGAAAAAGAGAGAGCCTGTAGGGGGCGCATCGCAGACGAGGAGGCCTCCCGCGTCCGGGCCCGGTCTGCATTCCTGTCATTGTTTCTGCGGTTGCCAGTCGCGCCGGCTCAGAGTGTACGAGGTGTGCTGGCGGTTTGTTGCACCCCGATGTAGAGCCGACCGGCTAGCAGGCTGCACTTCATCGCGATGGTAGACAGGCAGGCAAGGCTGCCGCCAGGCCAGCCAGCAGGCCAGGCAAGCGGACGGGCGGAAAAAAAAAAAGCAAAAGAGCCTGGCATTGCGTGGTGGATCCGAGCTATGGGGCTCCCCGAGTCGTACACATTCGCTGGCCCACAGCCACTCCACCCCCTTCCTGGGGCCTACCTCGATGTCTCGGTTTCTTTTTGTGTGTTCCGGTGCAACAGTGATCAATGGAGTGTTCCCATTCGGGCCTCTCTTCCCTCCTCTCTTCGCCACGTTCCCGGGAGATACAACTTCTTCGCTGAGACCATAAAAATCGATCAGGACTGTGCTCTCCCCGCGCACAGTAACCCCCCCCCCCCCTCCCACAACCCCTTACCGCCCTTAAGGCTCTGCCTTCATACCTTTCCCTCTTCTTTGTTTTCTTCCTCTTCGCACGCAAGCAAACCAGGCAAGCACGCCGCCCGACGAGGGCTCCTGTTTTTCTTTCTTTCAGCCTTCTCTCTCTCTGTTTCCGTCCTATCTCTAGTTGCCTCTCGTCTCGCGCGCCATGCCACTCTTTCGTTTCACGCACTTCCTTTTCTTCCTTTTGGCCGGTAGCTAGCGCGCTTCTTGCTTCTCCTGGCCAGCGCACCGCGCAGCCATACTCCTTCATTCGGCGTTCGTTTCCGTTGCTCTCACGGCCTTCGCTCTATCTATCCATTTCTTTCGCTCCCTCCGCCCCTCTCTATACATTTATCTTGGCCTGGAAGGGAACCGCTCCGCTTCGTGAAGAGGGAAGAAGCGAGCGTACACCGAGCGCGCCGCCGGTCGTGGTTTTGCTGTTCGCTCCCCTTTTTATTTTTCGTGCGCTCAACTCTCGTCGTCTCGGTTGGCTTTGGTACGGGGTCTTTTTCTCTACGGTTTGGCGCGTTTGTGATGTGTGTCCGCGCTCGCGTCGACGTTGCCGACGCCTCGGCCGCCGCCGCGTGATTGTCCATTTTTCTTCAGTCTGCGTGGCTGATCGGAAGAGACAGTTCTTTTGCCGAGTGCGGCGCGAAATCAGGAAGAGCGAATTTGAAGCGACGTCGGCTGCGAGTGCAACTCGACCGCCCGGCTTCTAACCTGAGGCCATTCGCTCCACCGATTGCGCTTTCGCAGACTTTCGCTTGCGCCTTGTTGTTGTGCCGCTGGAACTGGGGATTTTGTTTTTATGGCCCTCGTTTGGCTGTCCACAGGTGCACATTTTTCACTTAGGCTGGGAGGAAATGTGATAAAGGAAATCAATCAAACACCGGGTGAACAGAACAAGAATCAAGCTCCAGGCTATTGAGAATCTTAGAAACGCCTGAAAGATGAAGTTGGCGGAAATAGTGGACACGTTAAGTAAGTAAACCAAAGGTGCCGCAAGCCACCGACACCAAAGAAAGCACAGTGAAGTCGAAGCTTTGTAGATGTGAGCGTGTTGGGGTTTTGTCTAGACTAGAGATAAAGAAAACAAAAAACAAAAATAAAGAGTGCCAATGCGCGAAAAGGGTGCACCGAATATTCATCTTCATAAATTGCAAATTCAGAGAGAAAGCTCGTCCAAGAACAGACGGTGTTACGTAGTGTTCTTTCAAACCCGCCCTCCATTTAACACCCTCTTGAAATGAACAAGAGGGTGAACACAAATAAAATGAACCCAAATTAATAAGAAATTAGGCAATCTTATCGTCAAACAATGTTTTGCTGGGGTACTGTCCCTCCTCACTTGCAACTATATGCATCCTAAAATGGTTCCGTGGGGCGAACAAAAATGGTTGCTTAAATAATATTTTCCTTCGTACAAGCTACCTTTGGACTCCCACGTTATTATCAATGATTATACAAAAAAAGTTGCCTTGCGTCCACTCCATTAGAATATAAAAATGTTTTCAGCCACTAATATGTATTTTTCTTTTCTGGACGTCGCGTTTTCACCGGCTCCACATTGAAGGTCAGCTGGGAGCTAGTACGGCTGCCGTGTTGAACGTTTACAGTGCGTTGCTATAACGTAACCTTTTGTAAGAACCCTCGCTAAGAATAATAAATAATGATCGAAACCTTCAAAAGATTTAATGTCACTAGAGAAGTCCACTAAGTATGCGCCCTGAGACCCATTTTATTTATTTTATAAATTGACACACTCCTTAGGAAGATAAACGAAACAATAAAAATTCAAGGCTTCCCCTTACTTGGGCAAAGCACGATTAAAGTAGAAGCTTTTGCAGATGACGTTTCCATATTTCTTCTTCTTTCTGGGGTTTTACGCGCCAAAACCAGTTCTCATTATGAGGCACGACGTAGTGGAGGGCTCCGGATTAATTTTGACCACCTGGGGTTCTTTAAATTCCATATTTATAAGAAATGAATCAAACCTTAGTTATTTTACTGAAATGTTTAACAACTACGTGTCAGGTGTCTGGCGCACAACAAATTTAAGTAATAGCGATGCTTAAATTTTTGCCGACGTTAAATACCTCCTGCCAGAACTCCAAATAGTCCGAAAAGCAAAAGTACTTGGTGTCCTTTACGAGTCAGGAAATATGTCGCCGTAGATGTCGAAAACAGTAATAACAAGAATGGAGAAAACACTCGGAAACGTTGCCACACTCGGTCCTTCACTAAAAGAAAAAAATAGACACCATCAAATCAAGGGCATATGCATATGCATTCTTCGTATAGTACGACTTGCTGTCATTCCCCGTAAAGCCGTAAATCGAATCACAACGTAAGTAAATACATATTTATGGGAAAACAAACCACCCCTTGTAAGAAAACAATTACTTCAATTAACTAGAGATAGGGGAGGTCTAAGCCTGCCTAACCCTGAAACAATATTTGCGTATACTAGTCATTAAAACAACATGAAGCATTATTAAAGACGACAATTTTCAAGGACGTTATCTTGCAGCATATTGACTGAGTACGCTCAGGAAGTATATCGACATCACACAACCATCAAAATTCTACAAAATTATAACAAACATCAGAAACATAGTAAACTAAATCTTCCCGCCAATAGACCTACAGGAAACACCAGCGACACAGATAAATGAGATCTTTGCATGCGAGAGATTAACCCGAGAAGAGAAACAAGAACACCGATAAAAAAGAAATTACCGGTCTGGTTTAGGACACCGATGCCGCAAGAAGTGAAAGACTTCGAATGGAAAAGATGAAAAAGACGATGGGAAGTACTCCCTACAAAAGAGAGGCTTAATAAGTTCCGTATAGCACCAAACGAAATATGCCCGAACTGCCCCCCAAAAGAAACAGCTAGACACACACTCGTCGAATGCAGCTGATTTCTCCCATTATGGAAAATGGTGCAACGAAAATTTAAAGTAAACTCCTATATTAAATAATTACATAAACGGAATTTTTTAGGATTAGTTATCCTAAGCACACTGTTCGTAATTTGTGAAAGGAGGAATGGAGCAGTAGTAAGTAAAAAGCCTGGAAGAGCAGCGTTCCCAGCACTGAACAAGAAATTGATTTCTGTTCTGCCAAACAAATTAGAGAAAGGTGACGAAACGTCCTTTCTAACACGGTGGCACACCATTTTTTTTTTCAAAATAAGGGAAGGTAACCTTGAAATACCAGTGATACCGTACTGAGTAAAATAGAAACAAACACACAGAAAAGATGATAATAATAAAAAAAGAGAAATGTGATTCGCAATCAGTGCGAAATATTGCAAAATTCTATAATGTCGTTTATAATGGGTATGGTTGAAATGTACTGGCAAAATAAATGAAGTTGTCAGCTGTCTGCTACATATTTAGGTGATTGTATAATGATGTATGTGATTGTGTTATTATGTATACCATCGATAAAACATCAAAGAGTATTAAGAGTATGTACGTTGTAAACGTGATACAACATTCAATGAACTTGCCCTTTGGTAACAGTCTGCAAACAGTCCCTTATACAGATTCGCTGTCTTTGATGTATCAATTGCTCAGATTGGCATACATCTGCGAATAAGTTTTTTTTTTTCCTCCTCTTGTGAGCGAACTCGAACTTAATTTTGATGCCTTCAGTCTGCTGCGGCCACGTGCGGGATGCCCTGCAAACACGGACGGCACAGGCACTCTCGTCCACTAATGAATGCATATCGGTCATGCCCTATCCATTAATTACAACTAGCCAGACCGACCCAACTGCGTGCGCTCTGTCAAGCGCGTCGGCATACATCTACTCGCGCGCCGGTGCTTTGTTTCTTAGGGCTTATCCTGCATACATATGAGTGTGTGCGATAATGTGATTCTTCCCCTAGCGTGAATTAACACGACGATATTGGCGTGTCCACGTGCACATTTGTGCCTACGGTGCCCTGCCCCCCTCCCCTCATAATCACCGAACTGTGTATATTCCCTGGCCCGTGGGCGTCCCTCAGCAAGTCCACATCTCAATATATGCAGGTCAATGATGACATTATGGCTCTGTTTTTGGACTTGTGCTACTCGACAGATCACGGAGAAAGAGACTGACAAAAAACACACAAAGAACAACACCAAGTAGGCACGTCGTAGCCGCAATTTGAGTTGGTGTTCGCCGGCCGCGCGATATCGATTTCTATTTGATGTAGGCACTTCCAAAATCGCAGTTGTCTGTATTTGCGAGGATTCAGCCTGCCGTCAAGGGTAAAAGGAACATTTCCAGCGCTGCGGTGTTTGGGCTAATGCACTGTGCTTCCATTCCAATCCATAGGCAGAGCACATGATTACCGCGGCGGCGATGTGCTCCATTACTTGGGACGGGGACACAAGAGAAATGCGCTGAGAACTGGTGGTTCCGGCGTTTATAAAACTCTGGTGAAAGCGACGGCGCAAAAAAAAAAAAAAATAGAGAGATGAGCGATATTTCGGAAGAATAGTTCCTGATTGGGGGTTCACGTGCCGGTTCGCTGAGTTTACAGCGATGAGAACTCCCGCACCTGATCGCCAAATAGTCATTCAATCATCGGGCGAAGAAAGTGCTTTGGCATGAGATAGGAGCCCCAAGGCTGGTTCAAATAAAGATCCCATTTGACAGGCACAGCGTTAACAGCGCGATCGAAAAAGACTGGCTCGTGCTCATTTTTGCAGCAGAGCTCATGAACTATACGTAACCATACGACGTAGCCGGTGAATTTCCGCGGCTGGTACGCCTGCCACGACTAAAGCCCTACGCCGTTGCTTAACTTATCAAACTTGTAATACCATTGGACGTGTACAAGCGGCCATTGGTGTTTCTATGCGGGAAGTGCCACGGCTACATGCTGTTCGCTGAGAGGCGAAATATGCACAAAAACGGCGGAGAAGTTTCCACCGTTTTAAAATTCCACCTATTAAAGAAAAATAATAATACAAAAGAAGCTGCCTAATTAACAAAAGTTCGCAAATGCTCACTTATCGGATACAAACGGGCGTTTCTTATGAGTGTCGCACGATGAATGCTTAGGAGCTGTTGCTGGTGTATCTCTTGCCGAAGAATTGATGACCGCTATCTGTCGACCACGTTAGATCAGGAATGTGACTGCCGCTGCTTGCTTAATAAAGGCAATAACGACTGGATGACAGACGAAGCGGTTGAAAGAAGCAACAAGTTTCCGGTGAGATCAATTCATCCTTGGGAGGAAAACATTATAATAAAGAAACACTGGTAGATTCGTGATATAAGAACGAAGGAAAGAATAGTGTCACAAAGCTTAAGAGGTGCGTGTGCAATGCATATTTCATGCTAAAAGGGTACAAAACGAAAGGTAGAAACACCCACGACGACAGCCATTCACATACCAACTAGGCCAAGCAGTTCTCCTCATGTACACATGCACAGCATTACACAACTAAGTCGAAAACGCGAGTCGAAGTTCACATACATGGGAATCGCACTAAACAATAAAGCATGCCTATATTGATGATAAAAAGAGCTTCAAGTACTGGTTCACATTTGACCTGTTGGCTTAAGACAGCGTCAGTGATCTAAAAGATTTTGTTGATTTGTTTTTTGTTTTGTTTTTTCAAGTGATCCTTCAGTGCCTTTTTTCTGTTTTAAGTCATCTTAATTACTGAGACTCTAATTTATAAATTAAACGTAGCAATAGAAAGAAAATGTGTGCAAGCTCTCTATCTAATTCCTTAATGAACCCTATACCTATGGGCAGCACAGTTTATCCTTGTCAAGCAGTTCTTGAGCTAATGGAGCTTACATGTCAACAAGTTAAATTTACAAGTTTTTCGAAAAGTTAATGAGCAAGCCTCCTTTCTTTGCGGTAGCCTTTTCCACTACTGCTAAGGAACATGGTCGAGCTTAGTGTATTTCGGAAAATATTTTTGAGTGAGATTCGTATAGGAGCAATAGATGTTCACGTCCTTAGGGTATGTTTGCTGCTCCTAACAGACTTGCGATATAAAAACTTGCGCTCACCTGTCATGGACAGACCAGACAGCTTATTGCTTAAAAATTGCATTGCAAAAGCTTCGTGTTGTTTCGACACACTCCGATGTGAGTTATTTTTACAGTGTATTACATTGTAGGACGCCGTGTAACTTCCAGTAAGGAAGCGCCAGATTTAGAACTATTTCGTATAGTGTACGCTTGCCTCTGTCAATTTTTAGTGCACGGGCATTACGCAACGTATTGGGCGACGCATTTGCAATATCGTCATTCGTAGCACGTGTCATCGTAAAAGAGCGGACACGGCGTCCAGGCGGTGCGGAGCAAAAGTTATTCATGGACCATGCACGTGCTCACCCTTCAACAGAAAGCCAAGGGATATGTATAATACGTACTATACCGGAACAAGTGTCGTCTTTATTTTCCTGAAGTACTGGTGGTGGCGACGGATTGCAGCGACAAACGGGCTTGGCCGGTCGATCGAGCCCGACAATTCTTTACCTGAGCGTATCTTGCATTTTCATAGGTTTATGTTACCGCATGTCCAGCAAACCAGTTTATCTTGGAATGCCAGAAGTGAAGCTTCCTTGCTTGGTCAAAGCGGACCCTTTTGTAAAGACAAGGTGTTCCAGGCACCGCATGTGAAATATTCTTTTTTTTTCTTGTTTTCTTTTTTTTTTCTGTAGGCTCTCCAGAAGAGCAATTCCCTTTCATCACAGTAGCTTGGGCACAACAACATACTTTGCTCGGTGACGCTTGTCTCGTTCCACGAAGTACAGTTTGGAGAATCGGTACGCGCCGTCTTAAATAACCATGCTGGAATAATGACAGATCCTGCCCTTATTCTAGACTAGTAACGTATACTCTCTACAAGACCACTTGGTTAACGTTGATTACTGAAGTAGGGGAGCGAGGTTTCCATAAACGCGCATATTTTGTTCAGCAGACTAGAAGAGAACAGATAGGAAAAAGGGCAAGCAGCGGGCGATCACTACATGGTAACAGTTCCCAGAAGGCGACTGGCAAACTCGAAGAGCGCCTGGAAATTCCAGGTCTGGAAATTCCAGGTTTTGCTAGCTGATACCTCAAATAGTGCCCGATTGGGTCGTCCACGTGCTATCATTACTGAAAAATGTGTACTCCTTCACGGTGCATTCTTTTTTTGTCTGGCTAGGCAAAGTTCAGCATAACCGTAACCACACACAGAGTCCAACTGTAAACACAGGACATCTGTAACGTGCCCGTAATCCAACAGCAGCTTCGCCGTTTGATGTTCGTGTGGGGAAAAAAATAATAATGGTCCCTCCATAGAAGCATACTGTAATGAAAAGAGTTCTTTTTTCCTTTCTTTTTCTTTATCTACACGCCGCTCGAGTGCAGAAAAACAATTTACCAGACATATTTTAAAACATTCAGGAAGAAGAAATGTAGAGCTAGGCATAGAACCATCTAAGACGAACCGACTCTTAGATATCTCTTTTGTATTTATTTTATTTATATTTTTCGCGTATGGTACAAAAGCCCAATAGCGTATTTGAAAAGCCTACAAAGATCCAGAAGACATCTTATACAATTTGCGCTGCTCAAGTTGGGTTCGTGTTTGAAGAGCACTTGCGGTAGCGATGTCACGTTCCTGCAGGAGACGTTGTTCTGTCTTCGGATCGATGAATGTTTCTTTTGCTTATGGCATCTACAGCGTTCTGTCAGAAAGCAAGTGGCTTGCATTGTTAGGCACATCTTTGGGAAGGAGTGTTGGGCAGAGGAATCCTTTTCTGGAATCCTTTTCTATAAGAAGCAGCCTAAACTTTGCAGTTGGACTTGCAGGGGTAGTTGCACAATAACCTAACCTGATATTCTATTCTTTTAATTGCCATTTTTGCTTCTCTCGTTCGATAGTCATTTTACACGGCAGTATTAAAACTTTTTTTTTGTTAAAATGCAGTGACCCACAGTGGTGGCGTAGTGGCTATGGGGTGGCGCGATGCCGAGGTCACGGGATCGAATCCCGGCTGCGGCTGCCGCATTTTGATGGGGACGAAATGCAAACACACGAAGGTACCGTGCATTGGTTGCACGTTAAAGAATCCGAAGAGATCAAACTTAATCCGGAGTCCCCCACAAAGGCGTGCCTCACAATATGATGATTGTTTTGGCACGTAAAACCCTAGACTATTTCTTTTCATCAAAGGATTCGATCCCCTTTCGGCGATTACGAACTACTGTGACTATCATCCAAGTAAGACAATGTCTTTGTAGATCAACGCACTCCAGCAAAACGTTCAGTGGAATACATTCAGAGTGTACATTCATGCCATTGATAAACTGTAAGCTCTTCATGCGAGCGAATCGAGGAACACTCCGAAGATCGGCGTGCTCTGACACCCGCCAAAGCCGCTATTGATGTTGTTGTTAGTGGTTAATAAATTAGTTTAGCATTTTAGTTTCATTATCTGTAAGAATTTCAGCGTTCACAAAAGGTCAACAACACTTCCGCTATCATGACGATAGATTATTCACATCTTAACGTCGCGAAGTAGCATTTATAAACTATGAGAAATGTCCTAGTTGAATGCTCCGGATTACGTTGGCCACCGAGGTTTCCTTAACGTGCACGTAAACCTAAGTACTGTTTTGCATTTAGCCCCTGTCAAAAGGCAGCCACCGCGACCGGGTATCGAAACCGCGACTTTGAGCTCGGCAGCAGAACGCCATGACCACGATAATCCAACATGGTGGTTAAACATACAAAGCGCGTAAATACTTGCCGTGATATCCTTCCATTTTTTTTTTTTTTTTTTTACAGCGAGACTGCTAGCCTCTAGTTGGTCGGGATTTTTTGTGGGCTCGTTCTGCGCTCACCCAAAAACAATACCGCCTCCTAGCAGCCGCGGCCACTCACACAGACCTCAAACGGCAGCTGGAAAAGGGCTTTGTCTTGGAGTTGCCGCGTAACAGAAATGTGTATTGACCTATATTTATCACTTCTGCAGCTTTTGTGCAAGTCATACTTTACGAGTTGTCTGATGCAATTGACTTTGAAAACATTCGATTACTTCGATAAGGTACTTGCTCTTGGCGGAGGGCCTACAAGGACGAGCATGTGTGCTGACCTTCCGCAACGTTCGTGCGCGTGACGTAAGTCCTGCGTGGTGGTTGTGGTGCTTGCCTAACGTCGTCTAACATCGTCTAACGTGGCTTGTGCTTAATTGGCTAACGTCGGCAACAGCTTCGTTCTTCGTTGTACGTCCACTTTCACAGGGTGGAAGACAGGCAAATGTTGTATATAATGTTACGGGAAGGAAGAAACGTACTGGTTTTACAGACGGGTTTTAATGGCTACGCAGAGAAGCGAAAACCCAGAATCTTCTTTGTCGTCTCCCAGGGCACCAACCATGTCCTCTTCTTTCCAACTAACGCACTGTGACATTACCCCCGTCAGAAGAAGCACCTTACTGGTGCGACTCACTGGTTCCAGAAAGGAACGGTTTGAGGCGGCTGACGTGGACGACGTCAGATAGAGGTGAAGGCACGGTAGCATCCAGAGGAGACACTTCATATGTGACAGGCGTCACCTGGCGGAGGATGCGATAAGGGCCGTAGTATCGCGAAAGGAGTTTCTCCGAAAGACCGACACGTCGAGATGGAGACCAAACTAGCACAAAATCACCTGGTTCGTATTCGACATCGCGGTGGCACTGATCGTAACGGCACTTCTGACGTGTTTGGGAAGCAGAGAGACGAAGACGGGCAATCTGGCGTGCCTGGGTCGCTGTGGTTATAACATCACGAGCGTACTCCGTCGACGAGTCGAGTGTGGTCGAAAGAAGAGTCTCGAAAGGCAAGGTCGGTTCACGGCCATAGAGAAGGTAAAAGGGCGAATAACCAGTTGTGTCGTGGCGCGAGGAATTGTACGCAAACGTGACAAATGGTAAAGCAGTGTCCCAGTCGCGATGATCGGAGGAAACATACATCGCGAGCATGTCAGTTATTGTCCGGTTCAGGCGTTCAGTAAGACCGTTAGTTTGAGGATGGTAGGCTGTAGTAAGCTTGTGTTTAGTAGCACAGGATCGAAGTAAGTCGTCGATGACTTTGGCAAGAAAGTATCGCCCGCGATCGGTGAGAAGTTGACGAGGTGCGCCGTGGTGTAAGATAACGTCGTGAAGCAAGAAGTCAGCGACGTCTGTAGCGCAACTGGTGGGAAGGGCTCTTGTAATGGCATAGCGGGTGGTATAGTCCGTAGCGACGGCAATCCACTTATTTGCGTCGTTTGATATAGGGAATGGTCCGAGAAGATCAACGCCAACGCGAAAAAAAGGGTCGGTCGGTATATCCAGAGGCTGCAGCAGACCAGCGGGATGTACAGCAGGTCGTTTTCGGCGTTGACACGACTCACACGCGGCGACATAGCGACGGACGGAGCGGTTGAGACGGGGCCAGAAAAATCGTCGCCGAATTCGGTCATAGGTCCGAGAGACGCCAAGGTGTCCAGCAGTGGGAACGTCGTGCAGTTGCTGGAGTACAGTCTGCTGAAGATGAGACGGAATGACGATTAGCAGCTCGGGCCCGTCTGGGTGCATGTTGCGGCGATACAGGGTGTCATTTTGTAGTACGAACATGTGAAGGGATGGGTCAGACGGGTCAGAGAGCAGGCGTTCGATAAGCTTCCGTAACGATTCATCGCGTCGCTGTTCATCCCCTATGTCTTTCAAGGCGGAAAGCGAGAGGATGCAGATCGGTGCGGCATCCACTAAATCGTTCGGTGCATCGACGGGGTGACGAGACAGGCAGTCGGCGTCCTGATGTAAACGACCCGACTTGTAGACTACAGTGTATGTGTATTCCTGAAGGCGTAGGGCCCAGCGACCGAGGCGTCCGGTGGGATCCTTGAGGGAAGAAAGCCAACAGAGGGCGTGGTGATCGGTTATAACCGTAAATGGTCGACCATATATGTAAGGTCGGAACTTGCCCACAGCCCAAACGAGGGCGAGACATTCCCGCTCAGTAATCGAATAATTGCGCTCAGACGGGGAGAGGAGGCGGCTGGCGTAGGCGATAACGCGGTTGTGCCCACGTTGGCGTTGGGCTAAAATTGCGCCGATGCCGTATCCACTGGCGTCAGTGCGAATTTCTGTCGGAGCAGAAGCGTCAAAATGGGCGAGAACAGGTGGTGTGGTGAGTAGCGTGATGAGGCGCGAGAAAGAAGTCGCTTGTTCAGAGCCCCAGCAGAAAGGAACATCTTTCTTGAGGAGGTCAGTCAGGGGACGAGCAACATGCGCGAAATTTTGCACAAACCGACGGAAGTAAGAACAAAGACCGATAAAGCTGCGAACATCTTTGGCAGAGGTCGGTACAGGGAAATTCTGCACTGCACGAACTTTAGCGGGATCGGGGCGAATGCCTGACGAATCGACGAGATGTCCGAGCATGGTTATTTGGCGGTGACCGAAGTGGCACTTGGACGAGTTGAGCTGCAGGCCAGCGGCGCGAAAAAACGGAAAGCACAGATGAAAGTCGTTCAAGATGGGCCGCAAAAGTTGGAGAGAATACGATGACGTCATCCAAGTAACACAAGCAGATGGACCATTTCAATCCACGCAAGAGCATGTCCATCATACGTTCAAAGGTCGCCGGGGCATTGCACAAGCCGAAAGGCATTACCCTAAACTGATAGAGGCCGTCAGGTGTAACGAATGCGGTCTTCTCACGGTCCATTTCATCCACGGCAATTTGCCAATATCCGGAGCGAAGGTCTATTGATGAAAAATAAGTGGCACCGTGAAGACAGTCCAGAGCATCGTCGATCCGTGGAAGCGGGTATACATCTTTCTTGGTGATCTGGTTTAGATGACGATAGTCCACGCAGAATCGCCAGCTGTTGTCCTTCTTTTTGACAAGCACAACAGGGGAAGCCCACGGACTGGAAGAGTGTTCAATAATCCCTTTGGCAAGCATTTTGTCAACCTTCGCTCTGGATAACTTGTCGCTCAGAGGGCGACACCCGGTATGGGCGTCGGCGAACAGGTGCCGCATCGCCGGTATTTATACGATGCTTCACAACCGTGGTTTGACCCAAAGAGCGATCGTTCAGGTCGAAAATGTCGGCGAAGGACTCGAGGAGGTCAAGGAGTTCGGCGGCGGATTGGGGGTCGAGGTCCGGCGCAATCATCTTGCAATGTCGTCGGCCGGGGCAGATGCAGAAGGCGCAGAACGAGCACTGGTCGAAGATGTCGCAAGAGATAGTGCTGAAATATAGCACTCGCGGGACGGTGACAACGTGGCAAGTTACATCCCTCGAGGAAGTACCTGAGGGCACTGGCCGAAATTGAGGATGGGAAGACAGGTCTGATTGGCCGCTACAGAAATGACGGTGTGCGGGAAGGAGACATTGTGGGAAAGCAGGACTGAAGTCGCGGGAGTGAGGACATAGTCTCCGTCTGGAACAGGTGGAGAGGCGAAAACGGTGATGCAGGTTGCTGCTTGGGGAAGAAGACGAATAAAATCCGCAGAACAAAGCTGAGTTGGGGCTTGAGCAGGAAGGTCAATGGAAAGGGGTAGGTCAAGTTGGACAACACCGGCTGAACAGTCAATCAGAGCAGAATGGGTGGTCAAAAAGTCGAGGCCGAGGATCACATCGTGGGGGCAGCGTTCAAGCACACTAAACAAAAAGGACGTGTGGCGTCCGGCGACACTGACACGTGCAGCACACATTCCGAGCACAGCCGGAGTTCCACCGTCGGCGACCTGTAGCAGTCGAGTCGGAGCAGGAGTAAGGACTTTCTTCAGGCGCGTCTGAAGGTCAGCACTCATGATGGAAACTTGCGCTCCAGTGTCGATGAGTGCTGTAACAGGCAAACCATCCACATCCACGTCCAAAAGGTTCCGATCAGTAGGCAGGGTCAACAGAGGAATTTCAGGCCGGGGTGCTAGAGCAGCGTCACCTCCCGGAGCTGCCCCAGTCAGTTTCCCGTCGGAGAGCGGCGACGGTAAGCAGGGGACGGGGAACGATGCAGCTGGGGTGAACGGGAGCGGCTACTGTGCGGTGATGATGAGCGGTTAGTCGCAGTGACTCGGGCGTTGTCAGGTGCATCTTCGAACTCGGTGGAGGGCGCAGGCGGGCGAGGATTCAGTGGGGAGCGGCGGTAGGCGGGAAAGCTTGGTCGAGAGAGGGCCGGCCAGGAACTTCGGCAATGGCGAGAGATGTGACCCACACGTCCACAATAGAAGCAGATGGGTCGGTCATCATGTGTGCGCCATTCGGCCGGGTTGCGATAGCTCGGGTAAGGACCGCTCTGGTTCCGGTAAACAGGGGCAGAGGCAGCAGACGAAGCGAAGTCAGGACGGTTGGCGGAGCAGATGGATTGCAGACCCACATTGGAAAGTTCTTGGCGAACGACCGATTGTATGAGGGACACGAGCGGCCGGGAATCGTCAAAGCACTGCGTCACTTGTGTGGCAGGAGACGCTGCTTCAATTTCTCGCCGGACTATACGTACGACGTTCTCGGAGGGAGTGGGCTCACGCGGAAGACAAAGGTCTTCACACGTCGATGAAGCAGCGGTGTTGGGTAGGCGCGTGAACTGCTGAACTATGCGGCGACTTTTCGCTTCTTCAAAGCGGCGACATTCGTTAATGATCTCATTGACTGTGTTGATGTTCTTATACACGATAAGGTTAAACGCGTCGTCCGCTATGCCTTTTAAAACGTGACTGACCTTGTCTGCCTCTGTCATGTTCTTATCCACCTTGCGGCAAAGAGCCAAAACGTCCTGGATGTACGCCACGTAAGATTCAGTGGACGTCTGTGCACGGGTCCCAAGGTCCTTCTGAGCAGCACGTTGGCGGCCGATGGGCTTGCCGAACAAATCACGAAGCTTCTGTTTGCATTGCTCCCAACTGGTAATCTCTTCTTCATGGGTCTCGAACCAGACTCGTGCCGTTTTTTTGAGGTAGTATATTACGTTAGCCAGCATAAGCGTGTTATCCCACCTGTTGCTGGCGCAGACCCGTTCGTAATTTGCCAACCAGTCATCGACGTCAACGTTGTCAATCCCAGAAAGCATGCCAGGGTCGCGGGGCTGGGTTAGGATGACCGTCGGTGGCGTCGACGGGGCCGCGGTTGAAGACTCCCCTTCGGATGACATGGCAGCCAGGTTACGTCCGCTGCGGAGCTCCGTCTTGCGCAAGTGAGTACCCCGCACCTCCACCAATAATGTTACGGGAAGGAAGAAACGTACTGGTTTTGCAGACGGGTTTTAATGGCTACGCAGAGAAACGAAAAACCCAGAATCTTCTTTGTCGTCTCCCAGGGCACCAACCATGTCTTCTTCTTTCCACCTTACGCACTGTGACAATATTATGCGGAACTTAACTATGCAGAACCTAAATGCAGAACTTAAATAGCAAATTTGAAAAAGAAACAAAATTTTCAGGTTTTATGAGTATTAGTATAAGCCAACATATCAGTTTGAAAATAGCCGATCTGTATTATCTATGTAGTAAGGCTTTTTTAAGGGGAGTCATGTGACTATACGACATTTTTGGGGTTTCGGTTCCTCTGGGAACGAAGGCCACATCACCCGCAACGATGACCGAAGCTCCACCCCCTTCACACGAAACTGGCGCTTAGGTGCACTCTCATTGGTGTAATGATTTTAGAGCGGCCGCCACTTGCCACTCTCCACAGCTGCTCCTGCTCTCGGACTGCAAACATGCCACCACCACAGAGGGTTAGCGTTGCTTCTATGTCATGCAACAGAACAGCCAGGTATAGGCAGCGCTACGGACAGCTTGCAACCGCGTATTAAGCTCGCAGGAACGTTTATTTCGCAAACGCGCAAAAAAAGAGATATGTAATGCAATCGCACCTCGATAATACCCCTTAGGGAAGCCCTACCGTACTTTTTTTCGGTGCATGTATCTTTCGGCATGGCTCTACAAGTGCAAGAGGCTGCGGTCTCATAGAGGCGTCATAGCAAAATGGCGTAGTTTCTGTTGTTTTCGTGGTTCACCTAAACCGCTCCACCAAAGATGAGGGCGAGGCAGAAAGGAACTGGCAATAAGCGAGTGCACCACACGAGGGGCCATTGTTTTTGGTTGGCACCTGCCGTTCCTGATCTCTCTGACGGAAGTTCGGATTATGTCAGGGGATTACCACAGGCAGTGGGTGTGCGGAGGCAGCGTCCACTGACTTAGACAGAACAGTGTCGTGTTACGGGGCTTCGGCTCTTCGCTCCATCTCTTTCGGCAGAGTTTCCTTTGTTCTCTGTCACACTTTAACAGTATGTTGCGCGAGTTACCATCGCCCTTATTTACTTTCCCCTTGTAGCGCTAGTATCATTCTCCCGTTCCCCTCGTGTCTGTCTTTCTCTCTCTCTCTTATTTACCGTGATGGTTGTTACGCAGTTCCGTTCCAAAATTGCACATAGTTTCTACTATTCTGGGAGCCATTAGGAGCAGATGCTTTTTGATGCCGAGCTGCCAACACCATTCTTCATTACGTGAGCGGCTCTCGGCAATGGTAACACAAGAGTCTGTTTCGTGAATAAGCGCAGCAGATTCAAATTTAGTGACCTCAAGGTACCAATAAAAATATTTGTACTGTGTCGGGTTCCCACTAAATGCAAAAAAGTGTTATTGAAAAAAGAAGCAAATCGGGGGATCTGAATTCGCGAAAAAGGTTTATTAGGGTGTTCTAGACATAAAAGCAATAAACCATTGGCACTGTCCACCGCTGCTTGAAGTATACTAACCTTGTTGGTGGGACCTTTGTAGAAATATGGACGCGCGTATTAGCCACCGTGCTACTTCCTTACGCCAGGGCACCGTTCAGGACAGTGATGAAGTTTAGAAACTGCAGAATAGTAAAGGATGATAAATGAAAGTTGCAATTTGTATTAACGAACAACACATTTTGCATATGAAGAGCAAGCCAGGAGTTTCTCTACCTGGCTCAAGAATTATTTTGCAAGTGTAAAAATTAAGATTACCGTAGTGTAAGTTTCCAACTAATGAAAAGAATGTTCAGTGTACACGGTGCTAAACCAAGCCTTTCAAGGAAAGATTTGTCGTAATAAAACTACGATTTCGAGCCTCCCTTGAAAGTGGTGGTTATGAAATATTTTAGCTAAACAATTTACTGATTCAAGCATTGTAGCAAGCATACAATATTGTGTTGGTTATGCTGTAATTACAGAAATGTAAACTGCCTAAACCACACCTCATGTTCTGTCACAATATAAACAAAATTGGTGCTGGGACTGTTCGATACGCTAACGGCACAATGTCTTGGGCTTCCTCACGCACTTATTGCACTGCCTCACAATCTTATGTTAGATGCTTTGCTCAAAAAAGCATCTAACATGTGTTTATCACTTTATTGCTCACCCAAAACACCTCTCGTCACCCACGAAAGAAACTTAATTCTTTTGAGCTGTGAGCCCTATATTATGTGGTGAGAACACAAATCCGGCATATCTGCTGCCCTGGCGGCATGCGAGCGACCTAACCTTAAGTGCACGCACTGTTATCCATATAAAGGATACATAGAGGAAAACACGTTCTTGGAAGAGACATGAAGACAATGATCCTGTATAAAAGACTGCCACTGAAAAAGAAAGCGTCGGGCTTGCTGAAATCCGCACGGGCTGATTAAAATGTGTGTCTTCCTTTATTGTGGGCCCCTCCGGTGATGGGGATTATCCTTGTTACGGGGGGGGGGGGGCGCAGTGGGGGAGCTCGAGGCCTCCTTCACAGAATCCGAAATCTGGGAGGTGCTCCAAACGCTCAACGGTCGCTCTGCACCGGGCCCGGATGGAATCTCCAATAAGCTCCTCCAAAACTTGGACGGACATTCAGTAGCGTTGCTCACCGAGGAAGTCAATAAAATCTGGGAAATGGGTCTCGTCCCCGACTCCTTGGAAGATAGCCTCAGTGGTGCTGATCCCGAAACCAGGCAAACCTCTTGCGCCGGAGAACATGCGGCCCATCTCGCTCACGTCCTGCGTGGGCAAGGAGGCCGAACATGCCATTCGCAACCGTATATCTGAGCACATAGAAACTAATGAGTTATTCCCTCACAACATGGTAGGCTTTCGGCCGACACTCTCCACACAGGACGTTATGCTACTTATAAAGAGGCAAATCCTTGATGATTACACTAGAAACACTAGGGGCATCCTGGCTTTAGACTTGTCCAAGGCTATTGATAACATCTCGCACCGGTTCGTGCTAGACGCGATCTCGGACCTTGGCCTGGGGCCACGATTCCATGCGTATGTTAGCTCCTTCCTCAGAGAGCGCAAGGCCATTGTAAAAATAGGGCAGGTCAAATCCAAAGAATTTACATTGGGAGCGAGAGGCACTCCGCAAGGGGCGGTCATTTCTCCCCTACTGTTTAATATCGCCATGAAGGGCCTCTCGGAAATACTGGTCACAATAAGAGGAACGGGTCACGCCCTCTACACGGATGATATTACCGTGTGGTGCATGGGAAGGTCTGACGCTGCAGTTGAGAGTGCGCTCCATGAGGCGCTCGACATCACAGAATACTTCCTTCTAGACACGGGCCTGAGTCTGTCACCAACCAAGTCCGAACTTCTATTGTATAGGCCCACCCGACGGGGGGTTAGGTGCTCCACACCCTTAGATCAAGTTCCCATAGCCCTCTATACAAGGGACGGAGAACGAATCCCCAGAGTGGATACCATCCGGTTCCTCGGACTCTTGCTGGAATCGCTCCGGGGCAACTCACAGACTATAGCCCGCATCACCACCAAGACGGAGAACATGCTTAGGCTTATCCTCAGGGTCTCGAACTGCCGGGGGGAGTTTAAGTGAAAATAATCTCCTCAGACTCTACCACGCGTTTCTTATGAGCCACGTTAACTATGTAGCTTCCGCGTTGCGCTGGTCTAAACGGGAAGAGGCCAAAATCGACGCCCTCATGCGCAACAGCATCAAGCGCGTGCTGGGTCTACCACTCACTACCAGTACCGAGCGTCTCATGCAACTAGTCATGCACAACACCCTGTCAGAGGTAATCGAGGCCTAACGAGTGGCCCAATTAATACGACTGTCGTCATCGCGAGCGGGGAGACGCATGCTAGAATCCGTTGGATGCGGTGACCAGGAAATCACGGAGCGCAACGTGACCCTATCACCCATGGTCCGAGATACGTTCAAGGTAGATCCCCTGCCACGTAACGTCCACCCTCAATACAATGTATGGCGCCGGATAGCCTGGGATCGTTCCCTATTAAATGTGGCTGCGGCCACTCCGAATCTTGCATGTTTCGTTGACGCCGCCCAGTACGGGCGCTCTGATCACTATGTCGTAGTTTCGGTTGATTCCAACGGCACCTTCATTAACTCAGCATCCGTGCGGAAGGTTTCTGCAACAGTATCCGAGCAGGTTGCTGTAGCTATAGCACTGAAGGACCCTCTACGTCCCCATATCTTTACAGACTCTAGGTCTGCAGCCTGAGCGTTCGCCTCCGGCTCGATCTCAAAGGAGGCGGCGGCCATCCTCGGCACCGAGGGGGCTTCTGGCTTTCATATCATCAAATGGTTCCCGGCTCATATGGGAATCAATGTGCACTCTGAGGTTGTTAACGCAAATTAGTTAGCCCATGACTGCGCGCGAGGTATAACACACCGTGGTGGTACCGGTAGACTCACGGGCGGCGACTTAGGACTGTACAGGGATTCGCTCCTCACCTTCCATGAAATCTTGGCACATTATCGACATGCTCGACGGGCCTTTCCGCTACCACATACTAAACTCACTAGACCACAATCGTCGGCCTTTCGCATGCTCCAAACGGGGTCGTTCCCCTCCAGGGGCCGATTCAGTAACTTCGCGCCTAACGTAAAACCCCACTGTCCAGACTGTGGGGAGGCGTACTGCTCTTTATCTCATATGCTCTGGCAATGCCCTGCGCTACGCAGCTCATCGCTTACCACTCTAACGGACTGGGAGGCAGCCCTTAAGAGCGGCGACCTCTCAGAGCAACTACGGGCTG